>NC_050444.1:94893227-95210727 GCF_903995425.1 Onychomys torridus
TAGAATAAAAATAATAAGATTTACAAAGAAAATGTTAATGACAGCATATTGGTAAGAAAGCACTTATACAAGTTAACCCCGATTAGATTATGATAGACTAGATTGTAATGGGTATAAAACTGGAAAATCTACATGCAGAGATAAGCATCTACTTATCTATTCATGGTTTATGTTACTGGACTAGGCACTATAAAGTAAAGGTAAAAAAATTAACTGTAAGTACTAGACATTGGTTCTGTTGAGAGTTATACATGTAAGTTGCAGCAGAGATTTTTGTTCCTGCACTAGTCCTATGACCAATATAGACCACAAAAAATATTTCACCTTTCTTTTTTATATGATAAGATAGCTAAAACCGCAATGGGCAAGACTAAAGACTAAATGGGAAAATAAATATCCCTCGATAGGGTTCAATTACCTAGTTTTCCACATCACATGCTGTTGTAGAATGAGGAATTTTCCATAACCAGGAAAGAACTAAGAGCATCTTGGTACCTAAAGGTAAATCTATGTGCCTATGTTAGACTGGGACAGGTGTGGTCTAGGCGATTTAGAAGTGTAGGTTAAGAAGAGTCTGAAAGGTGCACAGGGACTCCTTTCTCACTACACTGCCCTTAGATGTATAGCTGCTAGTGCACAAGGAAGTTGAAGTTTTACTTCTAAATTGAACAGGCAGATTGGAGGCACATATATAAAATACTAAAAAATTATTATTATGTATTAATGTATATAATATATATTTAATATTATTTTCCTAATATTTTATGACCTCTATGTTCATGATGTGTATATACATGAGTTATATACATCATGAACATAGAGGTCACATTAATATATGGAAAATAATATTAAAGCTTCAGAAATTAGAAAGGGGCTTCTGTGATGCCAGATGTACTCAGCCATATGGTGATCTTAGCCAACAATTATATGGAGCAATTCTGCCTCAAATAGCAGAATCCTGATAAGTATTAAAGTTTAAGGAACTGTTTAGGGTAGTTGCATTATAATAGAAAGTAGATCATTTGAACTCATATGTTGAGTTTGAATCACAAGGAAGTTTAGCTTTCTAACAAATCTAAATCCATCCACAATTTTTCCTCACACTCACCTAGTACACAGAAATAGTTTTCCAGTGTGAAGGTTAGGAAATGAGAGTAGGGGAAATTCCTAAAGGGAATTCTTCAGTTAAGTCCAGTAGCCTCTCTGAGGAGTTGTGAGCAGCCATAACAGATAATGACTGGTATTGTGCTAGACTTTACTAAGTCTTCTTTTGCAACAGAAGAAAAATCCCAAATATATTTCCGGAAAGTCCCGGAAATAGTAAAGTAAGTAAGTCCAGAAGTGAAAGAACATGAATACTAATAAAGATGAAACAGGAGCGACCCAGGCAGAAATGACACAAAGGGGAGAGAAAACAAAGCCGGATGTGGGCTCTTGGGAAAGGTCAGGAGAATGATTAAGTCTGCTTTCTAATCAAGAAAAAGAATACGAAGAAGAAATCAAACTGTAAAGAAAATAGATGAATGTAATGTACCACTATCAGGGAGGAAAGAGGACATCAATGTAAGTCCTACAGATATTAAAAGATTATGAGATCATACCATGACAATAAACTGTCCAACCATGAAATCACAAATGTTTTTCAAAACACAACCAACTTCTGCCTTGCTTTACAGGAAATATTAATTTGAGGTAGATCATTGACCTCAATGAATAAGTTAGAAATAAATAGAACATCTTTACCTCTTGTAGTCAAATGTTTCTCAGAAATCTTGTAAGACACTGGATATAAAAGAAATGCTGCCCTTAAAAATGCTAAATTATATACTAAAGAAAAATTGACAAATTAGTAGCTTGATTATCAAGATGTCATTAAAGTGAAAGAACAAAAGATATTGTGAAAATGAATTCAGCAAATAAAAGCATAGACAGAGAATATATTTGTAGCATCTTTTCAGACATGGAAGTTTTGTAGAGAAAAGACAAAGAGCTTTGGCAGATCAGTAATGCATAAACAAAAATGTGAAGGAAAATGGACACTTCAGAAATAAGACACAGGAATAGCCATCAATCAAATGAAAAAATTCAACACTGTAAATCATTAGGAAATGCAAATTAACCACACTGGGATGCTATTTGAATTTTTAAATTAAAAATAGATTTTTAAAAATATACAATACATACTGATGTTGATTCCCGCTCTCACAAATCCTCCCTGGTGTTCCCTACATCCCTGCCCCAAGTGCTGAAACTCACACTAGAATTCATTTTTTTTTTTCATTTTTCTTTTTTAAGAAATTTTCTGCTCACTCTACATACTATCCACAGATTCCCCCCCTCCCTGCTCCCACCCTCCAGCTCTCCCTATCTAGCCACCCCACATCCCATATCCCCCAAATTAAGGTCTCCCATAGGGAGTCATGCCAACAAGGATGAGAAGCAACTGAAACTCTTGGACAATGATTTAGTTGTGATTTCAGAAAACACCTGACACCGTCCTATACTGCCTCATTCAGAAAATTTCAGCACTTTTAGCAATTCGATAATAACCATTTCCCCCAATAAGTGAAAATGTATATTTAAAATTGTTTATGCTAATATTAATAGTGACTGAAAATACTTCAAATATTTAAAGGAAAATGGAAAAACAAATATTGGTTCATTATAACATAAGAATTCCACATAGCTATCATGGTATCTTCCTCCCTGCCCTCCCACTCTGTCCCTGTTCTAGGTTGACCCTCCCATTTCCCTATGTTCTCATCCCCCACTCCTCGCCCTTTGCCACCCACCACACACCCAGTCCACTCATGTAGATCTCATCCACTTCTCCTTCACAGGGTCATCCATGTGTCCCTCCTAGGGTCTTTCCCTGTTAGCTAGTCTCTCTGGAGTTGTGGGTTGCAGTCTGGCCATCATGGGAATAGGAAGAGGCAGGGTGCTGAGGAGGTTATCAGTAATCCACAAGGATGATCCCACCTTGGTCTGCTGGCAGTGGTCCAGAGGGTGCCTGGACTGATCTATTCTGATGACCAGTCTAGCAAATAATCTATCTGTCGTCATAGAGCCTTTGACCAGTGGCACATGGAGGCAGATACAGAGATCCACGGCCAGGCACCAGGCTGAGCTCTGGGAATTCAATTGATGAGAGAGAGGAGAAATACTGCAGGTGAGGACGTCCAGATCATGATGGGGAGGACTTGCAGAGATGACCAGCCACACTAGTGGAAGCCCATGAACTGTGGACTGGTGGCTGTGGAGCCCCCATGGGACTGGACTAGGCCCTCTGGATACAGAAGACTGTTGTTTGGTTTGAACTGTTGGGGTTCACCCAGGCAGGGGTATTGGGATATGTCCCTGGTCTATGGGCAGGCTTCTGGGAATCCAGTGCCTGTGGTGTGATGCCTTGCACAGCCTTGGTGCGGTGGGAAGGGGCTTGGACCTGCCTAGGCTCAGTGTGCCAGGCTCTGCTGACTCCCCATGGGAGACCTCGATTTTTGGGTGTGTGGATGTGAGGTGGCTTGGGATGAGGGCTGAGGGGTGGGAGGAGGGAGGAGGGGGGATCTGTGGATAGTATGTAGAGTGAGTAGAACATTTTTTAATAAAGAAAAATGAATAAAAAAGTCAGAAAACAGGAAAAAAAGAATTCCACGTAGCAATAAAAAGAAGTAGGACTACTGACAAAGTGTGAAAGAATTTAAAAAGCATCGTGTGAAACTAAAGAAACCACAAAGGAAAGAAAGCATAATTTTTACTCTGAACTTGATAGAAGAGAAAGTAGGAAGTACCCTTGAACACACTGGTCCTGGAGATCACTTCCTAAATATAACACCAGTAGCACAGACACTGAGATCAATAATTAATAAATGGGACCTCCTGAAACTGAGAAGCTTCTGTAAGGCAAAGGACATGGTCAATAAGAAAACATCAGCCTATAGCTGGGTGGTGGTGGTGTACACCTTTAATCCCAGCACTCAGGAGTCAGAGACAGGTGGATCTCTGTGAGTTCAAGGCCAGCCTAGTCTATAGACAGAGATCCAGAACAGGCACCAAAACTACACAGAGAAACCCTGTCTCAAAAAACTAAAAAAAGGGAAAAAAAAAAGCCTATAGAATGGAAAAAGATCTTTACCAAACACATATCTACTCAGATTGGTGACTACTCACTCTGTCATCATAAAACCTACATTCAGTGACTGATGCAAGCAGATGAAAAGACCCACAGCCAAGCACTTGACTGAACTCCTGGAGTTTAGTTGAATAGAGGGAGGAGGGATTGATTATAGGAGCAAGGGGTGGGGGTCAAGATCATGATGGGAAAAACCACAGAGTCACCTAACCTAAGTAGTGGGAGCTCACAGACTCTGGACTGACAGCTTGAGAGACTACATTGGACCTGGGACCCAGCTGGGCCCTCTGAATGTGGGTGGCAATTGTGGGCTTGATCCATCTGTGGGGCCCATGGCAATGGGACCAGGACCTCTTTCGGGTAAATGGATGGCTTTTTAGAGCTCATTGCCTATGGTGGGTTGCCTTACTCAGCCTTGATGCAGGGGGGGAGGGGCTTAGCCCTACCTCAACTTGGTATGCCAGCTTTTATTGACTACTCAAGGGAGGCCCTCCCACTATGAGGAGTGAATGGGAGGGGGAGGTCGGGGTATGGGAGAAGGGGAGGGAGGGGGAACTGTGGTTGGTATGTGAAATGAAAAAGAATTTAATTAAAAAAAAGATTTCATGTATATACATTATAAGAACAGACAAAATTATGGTATTAGTTGTGAAAAATCACATCTGTTGAGGAGTGAACTTAGAGAATTTATTGAAAGGTTGCACAAGAAAACTTTACCAAGGATACAACTATTCACAAACTTTTAGAGATGATTCTGTGTCTACTATTGACAAATAACTAAATGTAATAACTTTGTGCTACAACAATATAACACATATTGTCACTTTTAATGTATCTGATAGCATAATAGAATTACTCCAATCTCAAATTTAGTTGGAGACATTATTTGTTTGTTTTATTAACTAAAGTGGGTTTAATATATAAAAGTTGCACTGTGTGAATCCTGCAGGTTGCAGACAACACCTGAAATAACAGGCTCAAGATGAAGACCACTGACCATGAGAACTATGGGAAACAAGCAACCCTGAGAACCAGAATAAAGTAATTAGGCTCATCCCTTTTAATCTAGTTCCTAATTGTCTGAAAGTTTATTGCTTAAAACATTCAAATAAATGTTTCAATTGGGTCAAAAACAGTACGCACAATTTTAAAATTTGCTTGTATAAAATGTATATTATTAAAAGCTACCATTTTTTCTGAACTTTTAATACAAAATTCTCCTTGAGTCCATATTTTATCAGACAACTGTCAGATTAAAATACTTCCACTTTCAATTTTTTAAGCTTTTCCAAATTTCACTACACTAGACTTAATCTGTTCTCTTGTAGGAAATATATCTAAGTTAGTGCACATATTTATGATATACTTTAATATACCCTTGTCTTGGCTTATGCTTAAGGATAAATTGCAAGGATTTAGGAAACTGGCTTTAAGCCAGGCTTCTTCCTTCAAACACATTCAACTTATTGGTATGTGTATATTTTACCTAAATATTTTATTACCCCAAATCAAATTTAAGAAGAACAAGTGTCATTTACCATACTTAATACAAATGTCTCTGACACTTTAATCAGTTGAAAATGAAGAGTTAATTTCCTTCATCTGAAAATAATCAACAAATGTTTAAAAGTGATTACTTTATGCAAATATACTAAATCAAACCTCATTTTAATGTTTATTCCAATTTCTTAATTTTTTTTAAGAAAAACACACTCACATACATATTTAGTAAATATTTCTTTTTCCAACCAGTATATATTTACAAAAAATTATTATTTAAAAATGCCTTAATCAAATTTTGGGATAAAGGAAATATTTCTTATAGATATTCTCCTTTAATGGGAGATATGCTCAGCCAATTATGTTGAATCCTTCTGAGAACTTCTTTTGACATATCTTCAGCTCTATTTTGAAGAATAAACATGTCAGTCACCTAAAGTTTAAATAAACTGTCATATTCAAAGTATAGCCATAATATCAATATTACTTTTTGTGGCCCTTTTCAGCCATACAAATAAATATTACCTTGGATCACACTATAAGCCTTATTTAGATTTTTTAAAAGCCACTAAATATTATGCACATTATGATAACAATCTTATCATAGGTATTTAATTTGTAATTTAAATTTTGAAAATTTAAAATACATATTCAGTAAATTACAGCCAAAAGCTCATATTTCTAGAAAATATCTGAGTACGTATGGAAAGTTGAAACTAACCTCTCTTTCAGGTTAGTTATTAATAGATTAAATTTGATGAGTAGTTTTAGGTTCACAGAACATGTGTAAGAAATAACAAATGCTTAGGGTGTGCTACCTCACACACATAGACTCGCATCCGAACATCTTCCACAAAGAGGCACATTTGCTATAACTAATGAAATATGCTACTATACCCAGAGCTGTTAGTTTGCATGAGTGATGTGCACTGTACAGGTTTGACCAAATGTACAATATCATATCTGCCATTATAGCATCATATAGAACAGTTTCACTGTATCTCTACCCACTACCCTGTCTATGCATCCATCCTTACTCCCCTCTCATTCCTACTACTGATTTTTAATCTGTTTCTATAATTTCACTTCATATAGGTTGGGTTGTATGGCTGGGAACTGGTACAGATTGATGTTTTTCACTTACCCATATACATTTAAGTTTCCTCCATGCTAGCATTTCACTGTAAAGATGGCTCAAACTTGGTTCATTCACCTGCTGACTCACATCTTGAATGCTTTCAAGGTTGGTCAATTATAGACAGGGATGTTTTGAACAGCTGTGTATACGTTATCATGTGAACAAAAATTTTTATTGGGTAACTATTGAAACTGAGATTGTAGGCTCACCTAGTAAGGATATGTTTAGTTTTGTGAGACCCTGCCAGTGTTCTCCTGGCACACTACATTCCTGCCAGTGAGAATTCCCACAGGTCCACATCTCCCCAGCATTTTTCAGTGATAGTATTTGAAATGCTGGCGTGTGTCCCATTATTTTTGTTTTTTAAAAAGATATTTCATTCATTTTTGGTATTATAACAGAATTGCATCATTTCCCTTTCTCCTCTCCTTCTCCAAATCTTCCCACATATCCCTCCTTGCTCTCTTTCAAATTAATAGCTGCCTTTTTCATTAATTTTTGTTACATGAATATATATTATATATGTGTGTGATATGTGCATATGTCTGTGTGCATATAC
Source organism: Onychomys torridus (assembly GCF_903995425.1). Classification (NCBI taxonomy): domain Eukaryota; kingdom Metazoa; phylum Chordata; class Mammalia; order Rodentia; family Cricetidae; genus Onychomys; species Onychomys torridus. The sequence goes on from NC_050444.1 coordinate 94,900,554, forward strand.
ATTCCTAAATATAACCTGCTCAGTCTGTATAATGTTGCTTTCCTGTATAATTTCAGGGGGCTGACCTGTATATTTTACATTCTTTTTTGTTTTATTTGATACCTGCTTCTCTAAAACCCAGGATCCTCCTGCTTTAGTTCCCAAGTGTTGGCATTACAGTGGTGCCAACACATCCATCCTACTTTTGAACTAATTTGTATTTTGATGACAACATACTGAGGACCATACTGTCACATGGTAATTTATAGTATGCATTTTGATGTGGTAACAAAATATTTAATTTATATTTTATTTGGTTTGCTTATTTTCAGTAGAAATTTAAGAGCTCTTGGTATATTTTGGATAATGGTCTTTTATCAGGTGTGACTTAATTTATTATGTATTTATTACTCGTCTGTGTACATGCATGAGGCATGCAAGGAAAGCACACATGCAACAGTGAACATGTGGAGGTCAGAGGACAATGTTTTAGAGTGGGTTTTCTCATCCACCTTGGTGTAGGTGCCAACAATGGAACTCAGATACTTGGGCTAGTAACACAAGCTGTTCTGCCTACTTTTTATGCCAACCTGACATAAGCTACAATCATTTTGAAAGAAAAAAAACCCAATTGAAAAAATGCCCCCACCAGATTATCCTCTGGAGAACCTGAAGTGCATTGTCTTGACTGATGATTGATGTGGGAAAAGTTTAGCTCTCTGTGTGTGGCAAACCCTGGGCTTGTGATTCTGAGTACTACAAGAAAGCAGATTGAGTAAGGTATCAGACCAAGACAGTGTGACACACTCCTTCATTGCTCCTACATCAGTTCATTTCTATAGGTTCTTGCTCTGAATTCCTACACTAACTTTCTTTAATAATGGACTGTGACATGGAAATGTTAACTGAAATATACCCTGTCCTCCCAAGTCTTGTTTGGATAATGTTTTATTACTGTGTCGAAACACTAACTAAGAAGGAGCCCAGCTTATCCATTAATTCCTTCTTACCGAACTTTTGAAACAGCATTTACAAAGTTACACTTTACCCAAGGTCATCCTTATTTTCTTCTGTGTGGTCTTCTGGTATTCCAGTAGTTTTGTGTTTCACATTTAGGTCTATCATTTATTTGAGATGCTTTTCATGAAGGCTGTAAGCTGTGTGTCAGGTTTAATATTTTATATCTGGATATTCTACTGCTTCAGTACTCTTCGTTGGATATTGCCTCTGATCAGTTGATCTTTTTGAAGAAGATTTACTGAGGACATTTGCAAGGCGTGTCTCTGGATTTTTCTCTTGCACTGACATTTGTTTACTCTTTTGTTTCTATCCCACTATCTTGATTCCTAACTAGGCTCAGTTAGGTAGTACTGGTTCTTCATGCCTCTTTTCTGGGCCTTGGCCTCTAAAATAAGCTTGAGGAAAAGTTCAACATCTTCATGGTAACTCTGAGATTCTGACAGGAACTGCATTGAGCTGATAGGTTAATTTGGAAAGAATAGATATATTGTTATTACCATCATCTTATCAATTCATATAGAATGTTCCCATTTAGTTCTCTTTCATTTACTTCACTATGGTTTTGAGATTTCCTTGATATATCTATACACTGTGTTAACTATGCCTGAATATCTCATTATCTTAGTTTGCAATATTGTTTAAAGTTTAAGTTTTCACTAGTTTGTTTGTTTTTTTTTTGTTTGTTTGTTTTTTAATTACAAACTAGGCGAACAACTGAAAATCTTTTGATACTTTACATCCTGCAGGCCTGATGTAATTTACTTCCAAGAGGGTTTCTATAACCTCTTTATGATGCGTTTATACAGATTATTTTATGTCAAACAAGTGTAGTTTTATTTCTTTCTCCGTAGTCTGTATAACTTACATTTCTCTTAGATTCTTTTAGTATTTGTTAGGATTTTACATGTTATTTATTGAGCAAAATGGAATCCCACCTTCTTTATTAGCTGAAGAGTTTATTCTGATTTATTTTATTTTCTTTAATCACATATCCATTGGTCAAATTAATGGTTTTGGTGGGGAAAAATATGTGCATGTTCATGTGTGTATAGGTCGACTCTACTATGCAGTACATGTTGAGACCTGAGGTTGATATTGCAAGGTCTTCCTCCATGCTGAAATGCTGTGGATGATTGATTGGTAAATAAAACATTGATTGGTCAGTAGTCAGGCAGGAAGTATAGGTGGGACAAAGAGAGAGGAGAATTCTGGGAACAGGAGGGATGAGGAGGAGACGCTGTCAGCTGCCAACATGAGGAGCAAGATGTAAAGTACTAGTAAGCCAGGAACCAAGTGGCAAGGTATAGATTTATAAAAGTGGGTTAATTAAAGATATAAGAACTAGATAGCAAGTCACCTGCCACGGCCATACAGTTTATAAGTAATATGTCTTTGTCTGTTTACTTGGCTGCGGGACTGGTGGGTGAGAGAGATTTGTCCTAACCTTGGGCCAGGCAGGACCAAGAAAACTTCAGCTACACTTAAATATTTTTTTGAGACAGAGCCTCCCACTTAGGCTAATAGTCTGCAGCATCACAGTTTCTACAGATTGGCTGGCCGGTGAGTCTCTGAGATTTCCACATCTACATTTCTACCATGCCCCCAACCTCTCACTTTTTAAAAATATCCTAATGATTCAAACTTAGATCCTCATGTGTGTACAGCAAGCTTTACACAGGAAGCTTCTCTGGAGCCATAAAATAAAGAGAAAAATACATTTATAGTTTTTCACTTCGATTATTCTAACAAACTCGATATTTTTCTTTAGTTTCATGGTTTTCCCTTCTTTATATCTTATGTTGATTTTTATTATTATCTATTTAGCTCATTGAGAATGATAATACTCTATTTCTCAGTAGTTGTAAGTTTATGGTATATTATACAAACTGCCTCTTTTATGTTTAAACTATTTGCAACAACATACAAATTTAAAATGTACCTATTTTTACTAATAGAGTCCATGTTGAATGTAATAGTAACCCTAATAATTGCCTTTGTTGGCTATTTGTAATGTAATAAGGACAAGGCAAAGTACTTTATTCCTTAATGAAAAACAAACCTGGGGAGTAATATAATATTTATAACCAAAATAAATATGACTGGCATACTTGATAATAATACTTCCTACTTAAGAACATTAAAAGTACAGGAGGATTATGTAACCTTATTGCAAGAAAGTTGGAGGCTACCTCCAACATATATGTAGTAAATTTTTTACTTGCGTTCCTAGGCCAGGAGGTAGTGAACAAGTTACTAAGCCTGTAAAATTTTGGTTAGAACAGGATCTTTGTTAGACTTCTTTGTATATAGAAGTAAATGCCAGTTGTCTATTTCAGATTGGGTACTCTGTAGCAAAGGCTGAGTAGGTCATAGTTGTCAACATCTTGCATTGGAACATATATGTGTCTAGTATGTGATACAGATGAACCTACATATAGTAAGGTATTTTGTTCTCAGTATGATTAATACACCTGATGATCCAAAACAACATTACACTGTAGAGAAGTATTCCCTTCAATTAATATATGGGCTTGATAGAATATGAATTTTAATTTCACTGAGAAACACAGAACGACAGGATTGTGGTGGTATTGTGTTCTCCAAAATATTGTGTGACCCTAATTAACTTTTCTGGGGTCAGAGAACAGTACAGCCACAATATTAAACATAGAGGTTAGGCAGTGGTAGTACACTCCTTTAATCCTAGCATTTCCGAAGCAGAGATCTGTCAGGATCTCTGAGTTCAAAGACACACTGGAAACAGCCAGGCATGGAGACTCATACCTTTAATCCCAGGAACTGATGGCAGAAAGCAGAAAGGTATATAAGGCATGAAAACCAGGAACTAGAGCCTGGTTAAGCTTTCAGACTTTGAGCAGCACAGTTCAGCTGAAATAGATTTGGATGAGGACTCAGAAGCTTCCAGTCTGAGGAAACAACATCAGCTGGGGAAATGGCAAGGTGAGGTTAGGTGTCACTTGTTCTGCTTCTCTGATCTGCCAATGTTCACCCAATACTTGACTCTGGGTTTGGTTTTATTAATAAGACCTTTTAAGATTCATGCTACACTTGTTTCTTTGTATCTCCTATTTTTACCTTGTTTTGTTATTTACCTAGATATTTAGTTTGCCTAATATTCTTTAACACATGGCAAAAGATTCGGATATGGTATAAGGAAAAACAAGGGTTTGCTATCAGTCTGGGCTACACAGCAAGGTCAAGGACAACTTGGACCATATAGCAAGATGTTGTCTTAGACAAGCAAACAAAAGACAAGTGTCCAGAGCCATATCTGATTAATGCAGTTGTTTTTCAGTCTCATATAAAATAAATTAATATCAATAGGAAATAAATACTTGTAGATACTGAAAAATGCTATAACTGATAGGCAGACTTTCTCTCTATAGAGCTTACATAGAATTTTACTTCTTTATATGATGTATCTGAAAAGTGATCAAGACTTAAAATCTAAGAAAAAGTAGAACATAAATGAATAACACCATCTTCGGGGTGGGAGAAGACAGAAGACAGGTGTGGATGGAGGCAGCCAACACAGGAAGGAGAGGAATTGGAGTCTTCATCATCTATGGTGCAGACTATTTTGTGAATAGACTTTGAAGACATTCCAAAAGGCAAGAAGTTAGGAGTAAGGACTTTTCTGTTATTGTAGAGTGAGTTACTCTACACCTATCCAAATAAATTCACTACCTTGGGCTCATAGAATCATGCTAGTTACTCAAAAATTAACTGGCAACCAAAGTAATTAATCATTAAAAGAAGATGGCATATACCATTTTCTTCAGATCATAGAATTCATATTAAAAGAATATATCACTACATCAAAATATACATCACTATATCAAAACCTACATCAAAGCAGAAAACCATAGATTGTATCCAAAAGAAATGAGCAATTCACAGGAACAGGCAGCCCAGCACAGTGAACAGAGCACTTCAATGCAGACCTAACAGATGTGGTCAGTGATTTCAAAGACATATTGAACACACAGATAGCCACAGTTAGCCACGAAATGACTGAAAAACCAAAGGAAAAGTTAAGATTAAATATTAAAATTCGATGTGAAAAATATTCCAAAGAATCTTAGAAGGACACAGTGTTTTACAGGAGGAATTAAACAGCATGCATATAGGCAGGGTAGTAGAAAATTACTGATATGAATGACACAGGGAGACAATGGTCACAAGTGTCTCAAACATATTCATTGACAACTTTGGAGCCTAGTAAATATTTACTTGAAGTGTAAGGGGAAAAGACAAGACAGTGTTTCAGGACAAAATTAAGTACTTGGTGGATATTGTCCAAACTTTCTAGTTATTTTCTGAATTTGATACAAGTAAAAAACTACAAATCTACAGATGCTCACTAACTTTCTGCATCAAACACATGCCAAAATATTAGGCAAAATACCAAGGCATACTACAGCAAATGGTTAAAAATGAAAGATAACGGGAAAATTTTTCAAAGGAGTCAAGGAAAAAGCTATTGAATTAAAAACAACGTTGTTGTTTTTCCTGACCGTTTTAAGAAAAACAATACAAGAAAAAGGAACCTGAATCTCTCAAGGTCTTGTACAGTAAACACAACTTGCCACTAACAGATGTGCACTTCAGGAAAGATAAAGGAAGGTCTTTAGATTGAATGGAAAAGATACCAGACAGAAGTACAATGCACACAGACAAAGAAGACTACAAATGTGGCCAATACCCTGAAGTACCAATCAAAAGGAGTAGCAAGGATACAAACCCTACCAGATGCATCTGCAGCTATACTGCAAGAAATTGAATAAAAATTTAAGCTGATCATTCACTTAAATGAGCCATGTTTCCTGGGTACATTGCAAAACCACATCTCAACTATATGCTACTGATGTAAAATATCAGAAACCCAAAAATTTGGTAGAAATTGCAGATAATAAGCACTGTTCATAAAAATAGGGAGTATTGTATTGAAGTGAACTTTAAGATAAATGTTATCAGAGATATAGGAGGATTTTACTAATTATAAAATAAAGTATTCAAGTAGATGTAAGTAATCCTAAATGCGTATTTTATAGAGAGACATTTACAAACAGTTAATAAAAAGATTCAAAAATTTCAAAAATAAATGAAGCAAATGTTAACATTAAAAAATTTTAAGTGCCATAATTATAATAGGCTATTTTTGTATTTATCTTCAATAAGTCAAGAAATAATTCAAAATCAAAAGAGCATGAAGAATGTGCTTCTGCATCCAGAATGAAACCACAAGGCTGATGCTGCAGACCCCAGCAGAGAGGCTCCCTTTCCTTTCATGTAGTTCAACAATGCCCATGACCTAGCAATTCCAATCTTTGTTGTTTAGTCAGAAAATTAAAATATAACAAAACACCTAAAATAGAATCCAAAAATCTGTGCATTGTTCTTTTTTTTTTATGAAAATGCAAGACAAATACAAAAGAGAGTTGGGATGATGGACACAGAGTAGGTTATAAACTTTGTTCTGCAAACCTAACTACATCGGTTAGGCATGACCCTCCAATTGCACCCAATCTGCAGTTTGTTGTTTACTCTAAAGAAACAAAAACTTATATCCAGTCAAAATCTGCATATGAATGTTTCATTGAGTTGGAGCAGAGTGTAAAGGCTCATCTGTAATCATAATCAACATGACCTTTAACAATATTTACAAAATTATTAAGGAAGAATCAGTAAATGTTTAATTGGCAAATCATATACAGCTGCCAAATTGAGGTCAAAAAACCTGTTAACATTATCATATATTATTAAGGTAAAGGTCTGTTATTATCCATTTAGTATGAATAGCCTCAGTTAGTGGTCTAGTCTCAGCTTTCCAGGACTAACTCTGTGTGATCTTGATTACATTTAACCTTCAAAGATATTTGTGTTTTCTTCCATATATAGTAACACATTAAAGGACAGCATGAGAAAAACAGTGATTGTGTACTCTACATGGTTTTATTATTTGTTTTTTGTTTGTTCACTTTGCACACTTAAGAATCAAACCCAGGGTTTTGCACAGATGAGTTAAGCTCCCCACAACTAACCTGCACTCAGAGTCCAACATGGGGCCTTACAATAGATATATCTAAGATATCTATTGAATGTTGATGCAGTCATGATGTTATAAATGCATAGTAGGCCATAAAATGTGTCTTGTATCAATTATCAGGATTGTAAGAAGTTTCCATGGCAGCAAATGTGACTTTGAAGAGCAAGAGCTGTATTACATTCATCTTTGGCCTAAACTGGTCTCATTCTGTCTTCTGCTTTTCCCTTTCTCTTCTACCCCTTTCTCCCCCTCCTCTCCTTGTCCTCTTTTCTCCTCCTTCACAGTTTGTTTCCATCTTCCTTTTCCCTCCCCCTTTCTCTTTCTTTATTCTTTCATCTTCCCTGCCCTTCTAATTCCTTCTCTTCCTTTCCTCACCATTTCTAGTTCCCCCCAACACTTTTTATTTTATGTCCTGCTTGCCTTCTTTCCTTTCCTGACGAAGAGTGAATACAAGTTCCTGTACACACTAGCCTTGTACTCAACGAGTTATATGCCAGCAGTACCTTCTGTTCTTTCCTTGGTTTAGTATGATATGATTTATTTATTTTTTTTGTTTTTGAATATATTTTTTCAGATGAGAGCTCAATATATAGCTCAGGCTGACTTCAAACCTGCTGTTTTCTTGATTTGGTTTCCCAAGCACTAGAATTAGAGGCATGTGCTGTCACACTTGGGCCTAGACTCCTCATTCTAATGTAGAAGGAGAATATGCCAGCACTGCTGCATAGAGACAATGATAAATGTAAGCTATATAGTCCCAGAGATCAAGTGAATTGAACTGGATCAATATATACATCTGGTAGTGAGCTATAAATTAGTGTACTGTAATCTAGCACCCAAGAAATAAATAGTGACAAATGTAATGATATAATCATCACCTAGAATTTTGATTTAATATATGAAGGGAGATGCCAGAATAAGGGGAGGAGGGGAAAAGAAAGGCCGGAATGGGAAAGAAGAGAGACAGGGAAGGGAGAGAGAGGAGACCAAACACATGAAACTGAAATAACCAAAGTACAGGAAGTGTAGAGACACACAGCTGACTGTATTGTAGTCAGATGGTTTGTCCACCCTGCCTGAACCGCCAGGCCCCACATTCCTCCAGCCTAACAGTCCCCCAGCCACTTATAAAATAATCACTCAGAAGCTTATATTAATTAAAACTGCTGGACCTTAGCTCATGCTTACTACTGACTAGCTCTTACACTTAAACTCAGCCCATTGCTGTTGATCTATATGTTGTTGCCACATGTTCTGTGGCTTTACCTGTGTGCCATTACATACTGCTCTCTGGACAACAGGCTGGCATCTCTTGACTCAGCCTTTCTCTTCCCAGAATTCTCCTTGTCTTTTATCCTGCCTATACTTTCTGCCTGGCTACTGGCTAATCAATGTTTAATTTATCAACCAATCAGAGAATACATTCACAGCATACAGAGCAACATGCACAACACTGTATCACCATCCTCCAGGGCTTAGTAGCTGTATAGACCCCAAGCCAATTTCAGTACATCTTAATCTTGAGAATAATTAACATCCAGAATTTTTTGTCCCCCAGATTATGTGTGTAACACCATCTCACTTTACAAATGAAAATCCTAAGGATTAGAGAGAATATGGTCAGAATCTGTGATCTTAAAACAAACGTTTCCACTGTTTCATTTCATCCCTTAAACAAAAATGAAATGAAGTGAAACAACGTTCATGAAAAACATAAGAAAGAAGAGTTTACAATACAGTCATAGTAATCATGGATTATGCTTATGTTATCATTTTAGTTAACATCTACTCTTCAAGTTTGGTTATATCGTTAGTTACCTCTAAGTTTTCAAAATCTCTAAAATTTCATTACTTAGATTAAAGAACCTTCCAGTAAGCTCCTTAAAGACATTATCTTTAAATAATTTTGCTTAAGTATGTTGTTATGTTTCATCTAGTTCTGTTTATAAAGTGAACTTGTATTAATGCACACAGCAGTGTATTAATAGTTGCTTTATCAAATGAGAATATAGCAAGTTAAAACACTCAGTTAAATGAGCTACATATTAATATTTAGACATTGCTTCTTGAAATCAGACAGTACTAGAGAGGAGGAAGCAGAATCAGGTTCAAGGTTAGCACCTAGGAATGATATTGTGTTTTATGAAGCAAATCACATTGCAACATGCATTATTTTCAAAGATGAATGCTCCATTGGACAGTGTGCTTCAATTCCTAATACAATTGAAAAGTTATTTGCTGACAGTAAACCAGTGGCAGGTGTGCTTTCGTGTTGACAGCTGGGGCTCTGACATGGATCACAGACAAACTCTGCCGGCAGGGTTAGAACATCTGGAGCATTTGGTCAGCTTTCAAAAGCTAATTTGAGTGGACTGCCTTCTTCCATTTCAGAAAATAAAAAGAACCATGAATACTGGGACCATATTTGCATCATGATGAGTCAACACTGTATTTATTTCTTATTATTGAATATGTAGACAAAGGCAGCAAAGAATATCAACAACCCAAAGTCTAGAAATACAGTTACCCATACAGTTTGCTGCAATTTCTTCCTGGGATTAGGATTTCTTTTGATATTTTAAAAGCAATTGATTGATAGAAAATAAATTAAAATTTAATCCTTATTAATTTGTTTCTGAGAAGCTATGGTACTGATTTATACAGAGAAAACATTTATTACTGACTGAACAAGCTAATGAATTAGGTGTGTTTTTTCTAATTTTGTATTGGGAATATATCTGGCTAGTGCTTATTAGATAACAATTCTTCCAACACTGCACAAAACAACATCACTTAAGCTTCAGAAAGACTCCATTCATGAAATGATATCACATGACATCATCCTATTCATAGACAAGGATACTCAGAGCCCAAATCAAGATGATTTCCCAAGCTCCATGATAAAAACAAAACATAACAACAACAAAAAAATATCCAAAAGCAAAACATTTTCCCTCAGGTTAGGATCACAGAGATCTGACTCTCTACTAATGTTCCCAACTGAAAAGTGGATGATTAGCTTTCTCAATGTGTGAGGTTGGTAAAGACATCAGACAGCTTGGTCTTCTCATTATCCTTGAACACACAGAGTGCTTGCATGCACTTCCTGTTTTTAATTTTTACTAGGTAGTATTATTTCCTTCTTGGGTCTCTGAGGGAGGTGAATATCAGTTAGTTATAGTTAGAGTTTTCCTTGTTAAGAATTTCAGCAAAGAATCTCACTAGAGGTGTAAGTGTACAAATTTGAAAGATGTTATAAGACAGTTCCATAAGTAATATAAATTAGGATAGAAAATGAATCAGATACATTTTGGACTTACAAAAATAGGATAGATAGTGGAATTATTTTCTCTGAATTTGTCACATTCAAATGGACTAGACATTGTTTAGGTATTTATTGCTTGTATATATGGTATATAGTTATTGTAGTTTTGTATTTAGTTTTTCTTATATTAGTTATAACTTTTTTCCTTTTATTAAAATAGAAAGGGGGAAATATAGTGATATTTTATTTGTACTGAAATGTGATTTTATTTGTATATTAATAAAGTTGCCTTGGGATCAGAGCAAGCCATAGCAGAAGCTGGGTGGTGGTAGTGCACACCTTTAATCCCAGCACTTGAGAGGCAGAGCTAGGTTAGATCTCTGTGTGTTCAAGGATACAGCCAGCATGGCGACGCATGCCTTTATTCTCAATACCAACAATAGAAGACCTGGAGATCTGTACAGACAGGCAGTGACAAGGTAATGTGGCTTGGTTTACAAGCAATGAGAAGGCAGAACAGAAAGTCTACATAAAAGACAAGACACAAGAAGTAGCTCTCTTGCAGAGAGGAAAGACAGAGAAGCAGTGATGGGTAAGGTTTTCAGCTCTCAGCTATTGCTCTGACCACTTGGCTTTTAACTCTGCAATTGGCTCTGTGTTTCTTATTTAACAAGATGGTAACATCTACATTTCCCATCAATCTAATCCTCACACACTGGGCTGAGTTATGGATGTTATGAGAATTTTCTACACTACAAACACATGAGATATTGGAATCTGCAAACATTTTGAAAAATTGAAACAGAAAGTTTAATTGTGTCTCAAAATACAAAAAACTATATCTAGTTATCAAACATAATAACAGTCATAATTTCTCACCATCTATCAGTCTTATAATTATTACTTACTGTGAGGAAGGAAAGTAGTAGGCTGTAGGCAAGCAGTCTATTAGTGAAGCTCATATACAAGAATTCTGCCTGCTACAGATTCCAGAACATCTTAAGGAAATTAGTGACTTGTTGGGAGCATGACATCTGAAAATTGAGGCTGCTTTTGAACACTTGTTTTGGATAAGTTGGGAAAGTTTAATTCAAATTTCACCATTCAACTTTTCACATTATCCCAAGGAGTAAGTGGGCAAGAATCCAGAAATATTAATTGCAAACTCAATCATTCTACTCATGTGGGATATGAAATAGAGGAAACACTACCAAGCAATTTGTCTTCCGAGCTGTGCCAGTAAGGACATGACTTCTTCCAGTACATGTGCTGGAGGATGTCCATTCAAATGATATTTGAGTATTTTATGGATGAATGTGTGACTAATGGCTAGAGACTAATATATTTTCCTGCCCTCTCATTATGGGACCAGAGTATTTATTTACCAGTGCACACTATGACAAATGGTTCCACCTAAAAATTTTTCTTTTGATCCCACTAAACCATTTTTAGATTATACTGGTAGCTGTTTGAAAAAAAAGACATTATTTTTGGAGTAGCTTTAAAAAAAAATAGTATAGTGTTAAATATCGTGAGAGCAATGTATGCTGGTACCGCACATGACAAAATGAACAATCATACAAACTCTGGGACCTGAAAATGTTGGTTGATGTTTGGCACCTGAAGAAATTGCCCATGAAATGAACACTTAGGGCTGACTCATTAGAATTCAGTTTTAGTGTTTCAAATAAATAAGAATCTCTACATAGGTACTGAGTAATAGAGAAAAACAAAGTACTTTCAACTACACAAGAAATGTAGATTTTTCAGGAATCTGCTCTTTAACATACACAGTGTCAAGGCAGGACCAAGGGTCAATATGGTTATTAATTCCAAGCCCAGATAACTATCCATTCACTCAGTAAAAAAAAAATCTACTGATAAAATGAAGCTTTGTGTTTAATTTGCTCTCTTATAGCTATATGTATTTTACATTATACTAGATTTATTTTATAACTCAATCAAACATGGGATAGAATTTTATCATGCAAAGAGGATGACAATTCTAAACACATAGAATATTAAGACTCTGCTCTAAAATTAGGTTTTTTGAAAAGACATAAGCTATAATGATACATATTTCAATTTTCTATTCGTTTTTTTAGGAAAAGGCACTGAAATATTTTCAAAATTTATCTTCTCTAAATATGATATATCCTTTCTCTGTCAAGGATTCAACATATGGCATTATATATTTCTGATGTTTCTAAAATATTTGCAAACACATTTAACATGTTTCTCTGGGGAAAATGAAGGGCACTATTACTCTTCAATATTTATTTTTATTATTTTAATATTATATATATATATATATATATATATACACACACATTTATGTGTGTGTATGTATCTGTACAGAACTGAATACATGAACCATCTTTCCTATCCCAAGGCTGTATACTTTACGTTGATTACCTATGTAACCCAGTATATCCTCCATACTTACTGACCTAGTAAATTTTTGAATAACATTATATATTAATAAAACGAGAAACAAGGTTAATAGATATAGAACTGACCAGATCTAAATGTGATGGTTTGATGGTGTGGTTAAAAGTACATGTGTGAGATACCCAATTCTTAGCGTGGCAGTACCAGCGTGGGTATAAACTTTACTAAAAAGAGCATGGTACAAGGTAAGGACATTATTTAAGACATGATCCTTGGAAAAGGTGACAATACTATTGTTACAGTGCAAGAGCTAAGCCCCATGCTGGAGAAAAAGTCTGCCACTCAGCTGCAGGACAAGCCCTAATCAAGATAATTCTTGCAGTACTTCAGTTTCTGTGAGAGTGTTATTATTAATGACTTCATACTGTCAGTAACAACCACAGTTTTCCTGAGCATGCAAAGCTTGCTTTCATTTAATCTTCTAAAATGATACTTATGCCGTATCCCCATACAACTTAGCACAATTGTTTCCAAACAAATAGGACATAAGATATTTGCTATGTATTCATTCACTTACTCATTTAATAAAAGTTCTGTGGATTGAACCTAAGGACTCACCCATTCTCTACAAGTGCTCTACCAAAAGTGAGCTACACACAAGCCCACAGTTATATATCTATATATCTATATATCTATATATCTATATATCTATATATCTATATATCTATATAGATATAGATATAGATATAGATATAGATATATTTTTTTAAAGTTCTAAGAGAGTAAACCAAGGGCCTTATGCTTTGGTATTCTACTGCTGTCCCATGCAACCAGCCTAGTAGCAACTTGAAGACATAGTAAATGACATGGACAGACTGTGGCACAGTTAGGGAAGGGAAAGTTTGAGATATTAATACTTAATAAGTATTTTTGAGTAATTTCAATACTTAAGGAAGCTATGAGCCATAGAACACTATGTCTACCTATATCTAACCTCCAAAGAAGATACATACTGAGTAACAGTTTTCTATCTAGCCTACCATAATTCTCTATTAAGTCTTTCAAACCTTAGATAATTAGGCCACATTCCCACACTCCCAATTAAGTGTCCAAAATCTTGGTGGACTCTGCTAAGTCTCATTAGCCCAGAAGGGTGTTTCTTCTGCAATCATTTCAGCAAATGGATGAGAAGGCTCACAAGGTTGATGGGGACTCTTGCATAATTTCTGACTCCAGCTTAGAGATGAATACATCGACTGAGGGCCACACAACCATATTTTCTATTAAGTTTGGCAGAAGTTTCTCTTGAGCACTTCTTGTTTCAACTTAATCTTACTTTAAATAATTTTGAACTTATTGTACTAAAATCTCTGGAGTGGATACTGTGATTCATATATCTTAAAAACTTTCACAGTATATTTTCAGAACTCATTATAATTAAGAACCTTTTGTTAATATGCAAATCTATGACTCTGTTTCTTTTCAGCATGATGTTCCCCATAATCACAGAACAGCGCCTCTCTTTGGTCTTACCAGCACTTAGAAATAAAGACTTGTAGTTAAAAATGTGAATTTTAATTTCCAAGGTATCTTTTTCTTCTTCTAGGAATCCAGAGTAAGAAAAATGATGACATGTTTTTGAGTTATTTAACATGTATCTCCTAAAAGTATGGCCAGCATTTTCTTTCATCAATTTGATATAGTACAAATTCTTATCCTAATAGTGAAAGGTTTCATTAAAGCTTGCCCAGTGATTGGCTAAAACCAAAACTTGTTATAAGCCACAGCCATCCTAGGGTCCCCAAACATTAACATGCTTTTAATGCAAGATTTTTTTTTATTATGTGTTTTAATTTTATACATCAGCCATGGGTTCCCCTCTCCTCCCCCCTCCCGCCCCTACTCCCACCTTCCCCCTAGCCCCTCCCCTCCATTCCCATGTCTTCCAGGACCAAGACACCCCTGGGGATTCATTTAAATCTGGTGGATTCAGTACAGGCAGGTCCTGTCCCCTCTTTTCAGGCTGAGCATGTGTCCCTGTGTAAGCCCAAGGTTCCAAACAGCCAGCTCATACACTAAGGACAGGTCCTGGTCCCACAGCCTGGGTGCCTCCCAAACAGATCAAGCTATTCAATTGTCTCACTTATCCAGAGGGTAGTATGCTGTATTGCTTAAGAAAAAGTCAATTGAGATTCCATTTAAGTTGCAAATGTTGCAAAACCTGTTGTGTCCTATTAACTGTCTTAATAATATATATTTTCTACTAAATAAACATAAAGGTAATAAAATATTTTATTAAAACTTAATAATATTAATAAAGTTTTTAAATAAAATGTAAAGTATAATCTATTGGTAATTTTAAAACATACTTAATTTTATTTTAGCACTTAAAACAAACATTTGAGCTGGGCAGAAAGAGGAAGTGATGTAACTGGACAAAGAGATGGCCAAACAGCAAGGTATATAGGTGTGGATAGACAGGAAGTCACTCACATTTGGAAACTGCAGAGTTGGTGAGGTAAGGTTAGCTGTGGCTGTTCCCATTCCTCTGATCTCTCTCAGGCTTTACCCCATATCTGGCTCCACGTTTTTCATTATTTATTTAAAAAAAATTTTTATTAAGAGATTTTCTATTCATTTACATACCAACCACAGATTCCTCTGTACTCCCTCCTCCTGCCCCCCAGCATTCTTCCCAAGCCTACCCCCATTCCCACCTCCTCCAAGGCAATGTCTCCCATGGGCAGTCACAGATCTCCACGGTTAACTAGTGTTGGTATTCTAGGTGTGTGTCACCACACTTGGCTCTGTTTCCAGTGTGGCCTTGAACTCACAGAGATCCCTTCCTGCCAAGTGATAGGATTATGGTTGCCTGACTTTTTTGTTTACTGATAATGGCTTTTTTTTTTCCTCTGATCTCCAGGCAAGCTTTATTTATTAAATCACAAATAAAATATCAAAAAAAACCCAAACATTTGAGGGTTGAGATATAGCTCAGTGGTAGAATACATGTTTAATATACAGAAGGCTGTGTTCAGCCATCAGTAATGAAATAAATAAAAAACAATGTTTTTCTTGATTTTTATTTTTTTATTTTTATTATTGAAATTTTTCTATTCAGTTTACATACCAACCAAAGATCCCCCAGCCTCCCTCCTCCCACCCTCCAGCCTTCCTCCCCATTTCACCCCCATTCCCACCTCCTCCCAGGCAAGGCCTCCTGTGAGGAGTCAGCAGAGCCTGATATACTCAGTTGACACAGGTCCAAGCACCTTCCCCTGCACCAAGGCTGTGTAAGGTTTCCCACCATAGGCAATGGGTTCCAAAAAGCCTGCTCATGCTTTAGGAATGGGTCCTGATCCCACTGCCAGGGGGCCCATTAAACAGATCAAGCCACATAACAGTCTCGCCTCTACAGAAGGCCTAGTCCAGTCCCATGGATGCTCCACAGCTATTAGTCCACTGTTCCTGAGTTCCCACTAGCTTGGTTTAGTTGTCTCTATGTGTTTCCCCATCACAGTCTTGATGTCCTTTGCTCATAGAATCCTTTTTCTCTCTCTTTGACTGAATGCCTGGAGCTTGGCCTGGTACTTGGCTTTGGGTGTCTGCATCTGCTTCCATCAGTTCCCAAATGAAGGCTCTATGGTGACAGTTGGGATATTCACTAATCTGGTTGCCTGGGTAGGCTAGGTCAGGCACCCTCTCTGCTATTGCCCTGACATTAAGCTCTACTTATAGAGCTATAGAAATAAAAAGTTTGATATTGGCATAAAAACTGACATGTGGACTAATGGAATCAAACTGAAGATCCTGTCACTGATCCACATACCTATGAACACCTGATTTTTCACAAAGAAGCAAAAATTGTACAATGGAAAAAAGAAAGCATCTTCAACAAATGGTGATGGCATAACTGGATATCTGCATGTAGAAGAATACAAATATATCTGTATCTATTGCCACACACAACTCAAGTGGCAAATGGATCAAATACCTCAGCATAAATGCAGTAACACTGAACTTGAAAGAAGAGAAAGTAGGAACTAGTCATGAATGCATTGGCACAGGAGACCACTTTCTAAATATAACACCAGTAGCACAGACACTGAGAACAACAATTAATAAATAGGATCTCCTGAAACTTTTGTAAGGCAAAGGACATGGTCAATTAGACAAAGCGACAGCCTACAGAATGGGCAAAGATCTTCACCAACTCCACATCTGACAGAGGGCTGATCTCCAAGATATATAAAGAACTCAAGAAACAAGATATCAAAATACTGGAAAAACCAATTAAAAAATGAGCTACAGAGCTAAACAGAGAATTCTCAACAGAAGAATCTCAGAGGGCTAAAAGACATTTAAGAAAGTGCTCAACATCCTTAGTCATCAGAGAAATGCAAATCAAAAAGACACTGAAATACCACCTTACACCTGTCAGAATGGCTATGATCAAAACCCTGATAAGGGACAGAGTGGGAGAACAAGAAAAGAGATAACATGATAAATGAAGACATCATGGGAATAGGGAGAAACCGAGTGCTAGAGAAGTTCCCAGGAATCCACAAGGATTACTCCACCTTAGACTACTGACAATAGTCAAGAGCTTGCCTGTACTAGCCTACTTTGGTGATCACATGGCTAAATACCCTAGCTGTCATCATAGAGCCCTCATCCAGTGACTGATAGAAGCAGATGCAAAGTTCTGTGGCCAGGCACCAGACAGAGATCCAGGAGTCCAATTGATGAGAGAGAGGAGGGATTCTATGAGCAAGATTATGATGGGATAATGTACAGAGATGGACAGCTAAACTAGTGGAAACACATCGAATGTGCACCAATAGCTGAGGAGCTCCCATGGTACTGGACTAGGCTCTCTGGATATGTGAGCCAGTTGTTTAGGTTGAACTGTTTAGGGGGCCCTGAGGCAGTGGGATAGAGAACCATCTCTGGTGCATGAGCCAGGTTTTTGGAGCCTAGTGCCTATGTTGGGACACTTTGCACAACATTGGTGCAGGGAGGAGGAGCTTGGATCTGCCTCAACTGAATGTATTAGGCTCTGCTGACTCCTGACAGGAGTCCTTACCTTGGAGGAGGTGGGAATAGGGGGTGGGTTGGGGAAGACTTCTGAGAATCAGGAAAAGAGAGGAGAGAAGAATCTGTGGTTGGTATGCAAAATGAATAGAAAATCTCTTAATATTAATAAAAAGAAAGAAAGAAAAAACAAAAACACTGATAACAGCTTTTGTTGGAGAGGATGTGGAGCAAGGGGAACACTCGCTCTTCCACAGTTGGGAAAGCAAACTTGTACAGCCACTTTGGAAATCAGTATGGTCGTTTCTCAGAACATTGAAAATCAATCTAGCGCAAGACCAAGCAATATCTCCGAGCTTGGGCAAATACCCAAGGAATGGTCAATCATACCACAATGATGCATGCTCAACTATGTTCATAGCAGCATTTATTGTAACAGCCAGAACTTGGAAACTACCTAGATGCCCTTCAACTGAAGAATGGATAAAGAAAATGTGGCATATATACACAATGGAGTACTACTCAGCAGTAGAAAACAATGACATCATAAAATTTGCAGGCAAATGGATGGAACTAGAATATGTCATCCCGAATGAGATAACTCAGACTCAGAAGGACAAACATGTTATGTACTCACTTATAAGCAGATACTAGATGAAAGATAAAGGATAACCAGACTACAACCAAAAGCTCCAGAGAGGCTAGTTAACAAGGAGAATCCCAAGAAGGACATATGGATTTCTCTAGGAAGGGGAAATATATGAGATCTCAATGAGCAGTCTGAGGGTAAGGAGGTACAATGCAGAATAGGGGATGTGGGTTGAGAACATAAGGGAATAGGATGGTAGAGCTAGAACAGGGACAGAGTGGAAGAGCAATGAAAGACACCATGATAGAGGGAGATATTATGGGGATGGGGGAAACCTAGTGCTAAGAAGGTTCCCAGGAATCCATAATGATGACCACATCTTAGACTACCAGCAGTTTTTCTTCAAATTGATGGTTATGCACAAAAGGATGTACTGTTACTATGAATATAATAAATTTGTTAAATTTAAAGTGAGAAAAAGCTTACCTGTCATGAATATCCATGATTTCAAAGAAATCTGCAAAAGAACTAACCTCTTCCAGGTGCTTGGACATATGCACACAAGAATGGCTTTGTTTGTACAAAGTGTGAATTTTTCTTTGATTTGACTATTTTCTTTTTAATTCCATTCCTACTACTGGCTATGCTTATTATTAGTATATAAAAGATATTTTAAAATAATGAAAGTGCTTCTGATACAAATGTCAAAAATAAGCTGTAAGTCTGTTTTAAAAATCACTTTTCACTTTTTTGTAATATATTCCCAGAAATTACACTCTACTATTCATTTGTATGCAATTATGAAAACAATAGTATGCCCTTGATGAAAAGGAAACAGAACATTAAACTTTAACCCTGCTCCCTGGGATTCTGAAGACCTTATATGTTAAGCTGACAAGGATGGAATGAAAAAACATTAGATAAATGAACATGGCCAAATAACCTTCTCTAAGCCCTCAGTTGATGGTGTCATTGATGGTAGGAAATCTATAATTTCATTTTTCTTCCCCCTGATAGGCCAGAATGTCAGATGGATTTATAAATGTGCTCTGATGAAAATAGAAGGAAGCATTTAAATTCAACCTGACAACTCAAATGCTGTACTCCCTGCACTTAGGTTTGATTTGCTTCCTCCAAGATTCTGTCACCTGGTGACTACATCTTGTGTTTACTTTGCCTTCCAGTGCTTACCTGGAACTCTTAGTCCATTGATTATGTTTATATGTGGCCAGCACAAATAATTCAATAGACAGTGCCCAGTGTAAAATATACAAATGGCCAGTGAATACTGTTTTTTGAAATGTTAAACATACATATATATCTTATATAATTTTACTTATATATACGTATGCATATAATGTGTATTTAGATATTGAGTATATAATGAGATGTTATTAAGCTGTAAAGAAAAATGAAGTCATGACATTTTCAGGTAACACATGAGAGATTAAAATGTCTTACTTCAGTTTTTTAAGAATATTATGTGCTGTTGGAATAAATTCATTCTACAGAGTAGATATTGTAATAACTTCATGAAAAGGCAACACTTTTAAACATGAGAAACATATTTCCAGCTTTCTCCAATTATAAGCAGTTTTGTCATCTGTTCATCTATGCCAATGAGGAAATTTTTTCTATTTACAACTAAATTGTGAGGCACACCTTCATGAATTTAGGAGTTTTCACACACTGCACTTTTTGTGATCCTGGGCACACATTCCTTATCATAAACATGTATCATGTCTTAATCTATTAACCAAAAGTTAAAGAAAAGTATTATTTTTCTTTCCGCTTGTAGATAGTAAAAGTTTTGATGGGTGACAGGGACACATAGGTACACATAGAGATGCATAGGTGATGGACACTCAGTAGCTGAGGGATGATATTAGAATTGGTCTCTCTTTCTCTCTCTCTCTTTCTCTCTCTCTCTCTCTCTCTCTCTCTCTCTCTCTCTCTCTCTCTCTCTCTCTGTCTCTCTCTCTGAGCTGAGGGCTGAACCCAGGGCCTCGCACTTGCTAGGCAAACACTCTACCACTGAGCTAAATCCCCAACCCTGATATCAAAATTGGTAAGCACTCCAAAATCATAAGAACCCTATAGGACT
This sequence comes from Onychomys torridus, assembly GCF_903995425.1. Lineage (NCBI taxonomy): Eukaryota > Metazoa > Chordata > Mammalia > Rodentia > Cricetidae > Onychomys > Onychomys torridus. The sequence goes on from NC_050444.1 coordinate 94,921,006, forward strand.
CTTTCTCAACCAAGAACATCACCTAACGTGTACAATTTCTTAGTGTGCCCCTTTAAATAGAATGCATGCTTAGTAGATAATGAGTATCCATGACAGAGAATGTGAACAGAAGAGAGAAAAAGGTCAGGACACTTGGGAAAAATAATGGATAAAATGGATTTGCCAGTTTTACTTAGTCAGGTAAGGAAAGCATTTCAAGTAAATCGCTTTTTGTTAATGTTTACTTTATCTTTATAAAATAAGAACAAGCCAGGCAGTGGTGGCACAATCCTTTAATCCCACCACTCAAGAGGCAAAGGCAGGCAGATCTTTGTGAGTTCAAGGCCAGCCTGGTCTACAGAGTGAGGTCCAGGAAAGGTGCAAAGCTACACAGAGAAACCCTGTCTCAAAAAAACCAAAAAAAAAAAAAAAAAAGCAATAATAATAATAAAATAAGAACAATAATCAGATATCAATGTCTTATATTTTATCTGAACTCATTCAGTGATCTAGTGATATTTGAACATCAGCCTTACCTTATAAGAAGAAACACAATAAATAGCAAAATAGTTTTTATAGGGCATTAAGTATTTAGCAGAAAAAAAAGTAGTTCACAAACTTGAGATTTCTTTAAAGAATACATTTTGAGTCTCAAGTTTAAAAAAAGTCAGTCCCAAAGATTGGTATCAGGTGATCCCAGTGGCAGTTTATTAATAATCTGTCATGAGAAACTGACACATTGGTAGTTGAATTCTGCTCAGCTTTACACTGAAATTCTTCTTTTTTTTTTTTTTGCTATCAGAATTAAATACATTCTATGGAAAGGCTTTAGGAAGCTTTAATATGCTTTAAACCCCTTTCCTGTCACCACATTTACTGCCTTTCCTAATACCTTGTTATCAGGAAGTCAAATCAACAAGTCTAATCTTGATTCTCTCAGATACTCATGGTATACCAAACAGAAGAAAGATAACAAACACATTTTTGTAAAAGTTGATATGTTTGCTTCAGACAAATGGAAAGGCCTTACTAACTAAATTACTTGTTCATGAAATGGTAGGTGCAGAGGAAAAGCTAGATAGTGTATGGAAATCATAAAGAGTGAGTATTAAAGTTAAGCCATGGAGATTCACAGGTGAATGATTTACTTAATCAGAATTATGTTTAAGCTAGTCAGACAGGAACAATCTGCCCAAAGGTGTGAAAAACAGATAATCCATATGTATCCATACTGAATGATTTATTAAAGATACAGACTCTACTGGAAGGAAAAACCGTAGAATCAGTCTTTTATAAATGCCAGTTAAATGTTCTGATCAGAAAAAGAATTACGTTTTCTCTATATGTCAAATATTATGCTACCATCTATCACTTAAAATATTTTGCATCACCTGTATCAATTCCATATTAGACATATGAGACGTGAGGGGCACTGAGGAAAAAAAAGTATATTTAGCAACAAGAAGTTGAATTTTAAGGTATGATTGTAGAACTGGGTAAAGTTCAGAGAGTTTGATTTATGTTTTCTACAGCAATTAGTGTAGCATGTAATAAATTGTCCTATGAACATGCTTAGAGTATTAGTTTCTGTAAATAAGAGAGACAAAATATGTTTATTACCTAAGCTCAGATCCATAATATCAGATTTAGTTTTTCTTATTCCATGATTGAATTATTAATCAAATGAAAATCAAAGCAGTTTTTCACTTTGTGATCAGATTCTCTATGTTCCTTCTAATACTATGAAGGCTTCCATGTCACACCTAGCTCACATCCCTCAGATCCTGTGTCTGAAGCATGTAGTTGGTAAATAACTTAGGGCAATGGCAATAATCCATATTGTTTTGGGAATCTCTTGGATCATTCCCTACTTTCAACCATAAGCTCAAAAGGATGTTTTACTTACCTGGAATGATATTGTGGTTTTTGCTAGATACTCTGTTGGTCTGTGGCTCTTGGGTAACCTCATGTGGTACTCTGTTACATTATACATACATAAATACATACATATGTGTGTGTGTGTGTGTGTGTGTGTGTGTGTGTGTGTGTGTGCTTCTTTGCATCTCTCTCTCTCTGTGTAAACATGTATTTTTACTTATGTTTCCCTATGGCTTTTTCAAACATTCTTAGTATTATCTCTCCTTCCTCTCTTTTCCTCTTTATTGCCCTCTCTCCCTCTCCACTTTATAGCCATCTCCCCCTTTTCTTCTCTTTCTCCCACTATAGCACCTGTTTTCTATTCTCGTAGTATTGGAGAGTTCTAAGTAAGTTGACAAGATGGGGGAAAACCATCAATACACTACTAGTTGTAAAGCATGCAAACTACAACAATGACCAATATGGCAAAATGTTTACAAAGGTGCAATAGTGGCCTTGAAATCTTGTGGAAAACAACCAGTGACTGATTAGACTTGTTCAATAATTGAGACTTGATGTCTTATAATATATATCTAGGTAACTACCCATGGCAAGGGAGGTTGCCATCCTTAGAGGATAACACACTGCTATTGTTTTCCTAAATAAATAAAGTTTCTAACTCTATTTTACATACTTCTTTTTTTGAGACAGGGTTTCTCTGTGTAGCTTTAGTGCTTTTCCTAGAACTCACTCTGTAGTCCAGCCTGGCCTCGAACTCAGAGAGTCAATACTTGTTCTTATACCATCAGATATTCTCATCATTATTGAAGTTTTTTTTTTTTTGTTGTTTGTTTTTGTTTTTGTTTTTGTTTTTGCTTTTTGTTGTTTGTTTTTCAGCAAGTGGAGATTGTTACAAATATCCTCAGGACATCTGTATCAGGAAAGTTAGCAGAAAGACTGATAAAGCAAATAATGAATGAGAGAATTAAATGGAAGAAAGTGTGTGATAAATATGAAAGGGATTCTGATCCATGAACTCTCAAAAGCATGGTTGCTTAAACAAGACAGAACAATAGCAATACCAGTTAACATGCCAGCATTGATAAGGAAAATTTCAAAAGCCCTCAGCTATAGGTGTAGAGATATAAGTAGTCAATAGCTGCTAAGATAAGGGGTATTCAGCTTTCACCATGGGACAAGCTACCTGATAGGTTATCCAGGCAGAAATAGTCCTAAACACATGAACACACACAAAATATGCCAAGTTCATTTAGTGTTGTTAGTATATAATAATAATAATAACTAAGAAAGAAGTTATGAATTCAAGAAGTATTGGGGAGGACACAGGAAGTTTTGGAAGAAGAGGGGGAAAGGTGGCAATAATGTGAATATAGTATTCACCTAGGAAATTCTCAAAATGGAAACTTAAATGATCATAAAAATCCTACATCTAATATTTTTTACATAGAATAATTAATCTTTTCCTGTAAAAAGTTAGGTATTTTATGAAATTTCAGTAACTTCTGGTAGCTAATAGCTCATAAGAATTGGGTGGGGATGGGGTCAACAAGTGCTAAACACATACAAGAAAAATAATTATTGTGGAAACTAGAGCTCTCTCTGTCTCTGTCTCTGTCTCTCTCTGTCTTTCATAATGTAAGTGAAATTTTATTAAAAACAAAAGCTAGTTTTCTGTTGAGGAAAGCACTCAGCTGAGATGGCTCAACTGTGGGTACTCTGGTTCTGTGATTCCTTCAAAGTAATAATGCATTCTTTGGAAACCACACAAAGAGTTTCGACTTTTGACATTTTCTTTAACATCCTTGGTACAACTCTTGATGCTAGGTACAACTGGGCATCCTTCCTATCACCCATGTCATCCCAAATGTCAACAACTCACTGCTGCAGTGTATGGAACTTCTTGCTAAGCTGTAGTGGCCCACAGGCTAATTGTACTAACTGTGTATTTGCTTGGATTATTTTCAATGTATGAGTTTATAGCAATAATAATTATCCTACTTTAAATCGATTGGTGTCTTTAAACTGTTTCCAAGTTAGAGAGCTTAAATTGGAACTGTTGGCAATACAATAATGTAATTCTAGATTTAGAGAGAGCTTTGCAGAGCAATAATAATACCATGAAGATGGCAAATAAATCTACAGTTGCTAGTATCTGTACCTTTCTAGGTGCTCAGCAATATTTCTTTTACATGAATATGTGTTTGTATGTACCTAGAATTCCTATGGTTGGTTGGGGTTTATTTAATCTATGATTAGTCTTTTGTTCTCAATGGTATAATTAAAAACAAAAATTTTATAACAAAAAACTGTTAGTTTTCTCCCAGAAGTATTTTTAAAATGATTATATTGTTTTGTTTTATTCTTTATATCTCCCCATGTAATCTTGATGTATTGAAATTATGAGCATCAGCACTAACTTGGTAGTATATATTGAAAATATTTAAGGTGTTTGAACTTTAGTATTTTATTGTATGAGTAGTCAGTAATATCTGTCATAGAGACAACTATAATGAACATTTATGGTGCTATGATTGATAGATTTCTCTTTGGTCATTTGAATGAGAAATGTCCCCCATACACTAGGACCTTTGAACACTTGGTGGCACTGTTTTAAAACATTTAGGTGGTATCACCTTGTTGGAGGAAGTACATCACTGGTGGTGGACTTGGAGATTCCACAGCTTTGTCCCTCCTTCTATTTCTATTTGCTGCTTGTGGTTGCTATGTAAGCTCTCAGCTTCCAGCTCCTGCCATTATGCCTGTTGCTTGGTTCCATGACCCCCTACCTTGATGATCAGAATCTTCTTATCCTTAATCCGCTAGGCAGAATAAAATTTCCATTCTATAAATTTCCTTGATTGTGGTGTTTTATCACAGTAACAGAAAAGCAACAATTACAGTTCCCCACAGGGTGGTATTTGTGATCACTTGGTCTTAAGTTGTTCTTGGTGTTTAGGCAATTTTGGGGACCACTAGGAAGTAAGACTTTGCTATAAGAATTAAGTCACTGAATGAAGTCTTTTTTGGTTTATAGCCAGTCCTCACTCCTTGTTCCCCTTCTATTTGTTTCCTATTTACAGGTGAAATGTGGTCACTCTGTTTCCTGACCACCAGGCCAGTCTTACATTCCTTCTACTATGACTTTTTTCTACCATAATGGACTGTACCCCTCTAGAACTACAAGCCAAAATAAACCCATTGTTCTGCTGTGGGATGTTCTGTATGTAAAATGTGTTGCTCTGATTGGTTAATAAATAAAACACTGATTGGCCAGTAGCCAGGCAGGAAGTATAGGCAGGACAAGCAGAGAAGAGAATTCTGGGAAGTGGAAGGCTGAGGCAGAGAGACACTGCCAGCCGCTGCCTTGACAAGCTAGATGTAAGGTACTGGTAAGCCACGAGCCATGTGGCAACGTATAGATTAATAGAAATGTCTTAATTTAAGATAGAGGAAGTAGATAACAAGAAGCCTGTGATGGCTATACAGTTTATAAGTAATATAAGCATCTGAGTGATTATTTTATAAGTGGGACTGCAGGGTCTTGGTGGGACATGGAGAGAAAAACTCCAGTCACATTGTTCCTTAAGTTGATTTTAGAGAGACTATTCTATTAAGGCAACATAAAAGTAACTAATACAGTCATTGAACAGTTTCCTTTTGCTGAATATCTCCACCATGGGTCTCATGCATATTACAACACGAGTTCTTTTGCATTACCATTTCCTGAATAAGCTATTCTCTCTTTTATGTTCATGAAAAGCATTCCTTGTTCTTCATTCCTTTAAAAAACAGTTTCCTCTTGGCGCCTGGCCAAGGATCTCTGCATCCACTTCCATCAGTTATTGGATGAGAGTTCCAGCATGACCTTTAGGGTGTTTGGCCATCTGATCACCAGACTAGGTCAGATCAGGCTTTCTCTCAACCATTGCCAGCAGTCTACAGAGGATGTATCATTGTGGATTTCTGGGGACCTCTCTAGCACTTTGCTTCTTCCTGTTCTCATGTGGTCTTCATTTATCATAGTCTGTTATTCCTTGTTCTCCCTTTCTGTTCTTGATCCAGCTGGGATCTCCTGCTTTCCTAAGCTTTCTTTCCCTCGAAACTTGCCCTTCATTACTCCCACTGTCGTCCAGGTTGTTCATGTAGATCTCATCCATTTCTCTGTCATTGGGTGATCCCTCTGTCTTTCCTAGGGTCCCGTTTTCTAGGTAGCCTCCTTGGAGTTGTGTAGCAGTCTATTCATCTTTGTTTTATATCTAGTATCCTACTATGAGTGAGTTCCAAGAGTCCAATTGTAGAGAAAGAGGAGGGAGTATAAGAATGTGAATTGTTGAGACCAAGATTGGAAAAGCACAGGGACAAATAGCCAAATGAATGGAAGCAAATGAATTATGAACCAAAGGCTGTGGAGTTCCCAGCTGGAGCAGGCCCTCTGGATAAGTGAGACAATTGAATAGCTTGAACTGTTTGGAAGGCACGTAGGCAGTGGGACTGGGACCTGTCCTTAGTGCATGAGCTGGCTGTTTGCAACCTTGGGCTTATACAGGGACACATTGCTTAGCCTGGAAGGCAGGGAATGGACCTGCCTGTACTGAATCCACCAGGTTTAAATGGATCCTCAGTGGAGTCTTGGCCCTGGAGGAGAAGGGAATGGAGGGGAGGGGCTGGGGGGGGGAGGGGGGGGAAGGAGCAGGAGTGGGGAGGATAGGGGAATCCATGGCTGATGTGCAAAATTAAAACATAAATATAATAAATTTAAAAAAGTTTCCTCAAAGATTCTCTGAATATATGATTTATATTGGAACACTGGTCAAAATGTTCATGCTCAACCTTGTGAATGAGTTGCTCTGAGAAACTGTTTTTAATGCAGCTTGCTATGAGAGATGCAGTGTGCCTGGCACATGCAAACTACAGTTCTCTGCATTTGTATGAACAGTGCTTTTAAAAGTTCTGAATATATGTTTTACAATACCTTTTCTTCAGGAAAATCTTAATTATCATAAGGAAATTGTCTTCTAAAATGGAGCAAGGGAAGGATCAAATGAGAATAATTAAATTTACTTAGAACCTGAGCAGAGAACGATAGGGATTAGATCTATAAAATTACAAAGGGAGCCAATGACATTGACATTTGACCTATTCTTTTGATCCTTTGAAATTTGTTGTCACTCCATGTTTAAGAAATATTTTAATCTTCCTGATTTTCTTCTTACATTAAATCCTAACAAAAAGGAAAAATATTTTGCATGGTACAACTTTGTACTAGAAGTCTGGTTGAGAGAATTTTTTTTAGAGTTTTCTAAAAGCATGGTCATTTAAATTGACAAGCAACAGAGTAAAATACTTTTCTTTTTTGTTTGAATTTATGAAGATTCATTCTAAATATCTCTCTTCACCTGTTGTCAAAAAACCTAAAATTCCTGTGTATAGCAGAATTAATATAGGACTCATTTCAAACTACACATTTTATTAGGTATATGAACACACACAGACACAGACACACACACACAGACACAGACACACACACACACACAGAGGAATTCATGCAACACACTTTATATAGCTCCAAAAAGATGTGTCTTTTAATAATGTTTTAGGACGTCATGTGAGTATTTGGTACATGATTATTTTTTCTAGGAAATGCACAGAGCTTTGAATGAATGAATAAAAAAGTTTTCCAAAATGGATTTTAGTAGCAGGTTTTTTTTAACTACATTCACTGAGTCTGTATCAAAGACAAAAAGCTATCTTTATTTTTCCAGTTTTCTGTTTACTTTCAATTTTTATTTTTATCAGCCAATTGCAATGAAACATTTAAGAATAAGAAAATATAATTATTATTTCTTTCCAATGTACTTCTGCCAAGTAGCAGTTATTACATTAAGCAGCTCATTCTTGAATGAAAGTGGAAGGTCAGGAAGGACCATCAAATGAGCTCCTGTGGCCTCATTATTATTCTACTGTTGCATCTAGCAAATGTACTGGCCACTACTAAAGATGTGCTTTGTGTTAGAAAGATTGTCTGTCAGCCTCAAGTGACTAATCCAATAGCACTATAAAATGAACAGACCACTGTTCTCCTTCAATTTGGTATTTCCTTTTTATTCTTAAATGAATCTTGTTTCATGTGTGATTGCTCTGTTGAATAGTTTATATTTAGTTCCTTTATTTATAAAAAGAGAAGTCTTTGGTGTATGACTGAAAATGTTATCATTTTTGTTTTCTGGTATAGTTGTATTATTTCTAATCCAAATTTAAAGACTATGCTATCTGTCAAGTCTGTCATAAAACTTAAAAATAAAAAGATCCACTAGTCATGAAATGACACATGTTTTCCATATCATTTCCATTATTTCCTTTAGCTGATACAAAAACATGCAGATATATTTTCTTTGATAATTATTTTGTGGAAGATTCCAGTAATTACTCTTATATGTTATCATCATCAAAGAGTTAGAATTATTTGTAAATAACCTTTGCATTACACTTGCAATCATTTAGTCACATATATTCATGTAATCGTTATAAATATGCCAAAATATTCATTCTGGAAAAGAAAACCTCAATATGGCAAATAGGTTGTGTAGATTTCAGGCCCTCTATTAGGAAACCAACATCTTCTTGCTAGTACTATCAGTATTATTTTTGGTAACCTAGTTGTATGGCTTACTACTCTACAGAGGAATCTAATTATTTATACTCTGAAGTGCACATGTAGCCTTTACTACATGTGAAACTGTACTAAGTGCCTTACACATGTGAACATAGGAATAATTAGGAACCATTTTCCCTTAGAAAAAAAGCTAGCCAATCTGAAGTGAGAGGAAATGCCTTGCTGAGAAGCAAATGGCCAGGAAGACTCTGGCTTAAGAAATAATTTTTTTTCTTTCTCCATTTTCCTTCCTCTTTTATTTCTTATCCTTTTATCTTCATTTTTTTCTCTTTTTGAGGCAAAGTCTCATGCAGTCAAGACTTGCTTTGAACTCACTACATTGCTGAGAATGACCTGAACTTGTCCTCCACCCAGCCTTGAGTTTCAAAGTGGTGGGATCACAGGTATGCACCACCAGACCTGAAGAATGATAATTTGTTTCTACTTTATTTTCTAGATGTTGCAGTCTTCTATCCTACAGTTTGGATGTTCCCATAACACTGGTTCCTCTCATGGCAGCTGTACATGAACACCAATTCCATTTCTCCACTTAGAGTTCTCTGGCATTAGGTCTGTGGTCACAGGTGTTCCCTTTTCATTGTCCCTTTATCCTCATAGGCATTCTCAACACAGAACACTGTCCTTCAGTTAATTGTATGATTAATTATACTAACATCTGGGATTTTCACTTTTGTTTCCAAGGAAGGGTTTCTCTGTTTAGCTTTGGAGCCTGGAACCTGTCCTGGAACTCCCTCTGTAGAACAGGCTGGCCTTGAACTCAGAGAGATCCACCTGCCTCTGCCTCCCCGAGTGCTGTGATTAAAAGTTTGTGCCACCACAGCCCAGCTTTAAGTATTTTGAACTCAAAATAAATACATATCTACTTTCATGCATTGTGCTATTCTATATGAATCAAGCTATAGTTACATAGGCTCTAAGAGCTCAGATCACCCTTCTAACTTCTTCTTTCAGCCTTTTTTTTGGTCAAAATTCTCCTCAAAGTGAAGAAGTAAATTTTCCAGTATTAAAAATCCCTTGGCTTATAAATGTTGCCTATGTTTTATAAACACAGGTGATATTATGTAAAATTTGAAAGACCTCCATAAGTTACACATGCTGATTCTACTTACACTGTGGCCAATAATGCAAAGCCCAAGGGAATGTTCACTGTGTGCTCTGTTTCCTTTGCAGTCTTTTCCATCCCATGGGGGTTTTCTGGGAGGTAAGAAATTCACTCAAGGCCACATAACTAGGCAGAGGATTATCAGAAAGGACAGAAGCTTTGAAAAGAGCCTGGAAGACTAGAAAGAAGAATGTGAGATACCATTATCTCACAGCATTGCACACCACTTTTCAGGACTACACTAAAATATCCTAGCTTCTCTTGACTGTGAAAAATCCCTCTAGCAACAACTTGAAAATTTCCCAAGTAACTAGAAAAAATGTTTAGAGAAGAAGAGAACAAAGAAATACTCCATCTATTACCATCCAAGTTTTCTTAAACTGTCTTTTAAAGTAGGATGGCATGTAGACATGTTAGCCCTCTTTGAAGAAAATGTGCTGTTGTATTCCTGTGCAGTCTCATGGCAAGCATGTTCTCCGTGGTACAAACAATGTCTACTCAGAAGGCTCGGGGTATCCATTTCTCTTAAAAGTGCATCTGTAATCACTGGTAAGTGGGTGAAGCAACATAAAACTTTGGAGCTACTAAAAATTCTTCATAATTGCCTATAAATATGCATAGATATAAACCTGGGGCCAGTAGCTTTTATTCTGAGAGAGATACCTTATTCTCTTAACTGCACTGGCAATCAAACCTTGTATTCTTTCTTGAGTACTAGCATGACTTTACAACATTGTCTTCACAGACACTAGAGCATTTTTATCAGCTTTTCTTCTTTGTGTTCTTCCATTCTCACCTCAAAAGTCCTATCCTTTTTTATATACCTCTCCTTAGTTATGTAGCCTTGAGCAAATTTCTTCCCTCAGTAGCAACAGACTCTCCCTTACTTGACTTACTTTTGAGTATTCCTAGGCTGACTTATATATTATGTGCTTGTGTATCCTCCTCCTCACTGCTCAGTGTTCCAGTCCACAGCCCAGTACAAAGGATACTGCAGGACCTAAAATCTGCATTCAGTTTGTGATGGATGGCAGACCCTAGGAACTGCATGTTCTCACAGGAATGGTGACAAGTCACCTTGTCCCTCCATGTCCCTGTATTGAATTCTTTATGCACTATTTTTCTCTATTCATTCTTCTCTCATACTACACATCTGAACTATAGTCTCCCCTCCCTTCACTCCTCTCACTCCTCCCACTCCTCCACCTTTCCTCTCCCCTAGATCCACTGCTTCTATGTTTCCCTTCAGAAAAGAGCAGACCTCCCAGGAATATCAACCAGCATGACATTACAAGATGCAATAAATCTAGGCCCAAACACTCATATTAAGGATGGATGAGGCAATCCTGTAGGAGGATATGAGTTACAAAAGCAGGCAAAAGAGTGAAAGACTACTCCCATTGTTTGGAGTTAAAAAAACCAACCAACCAAACAAACAAAAAAAACAAGCAAGAAAATCACAGCATTATGCACAGGACATAGCACAGACCAGTGCAAGCTCTGTGATTGCTGTTTCCTTCACTGTGAGCCTCTATGATCATCATCTGTGTACTCACTCTAACCCAAAATTATTTCCAAAGTGAAAACAAAGTACTGAACAAGCCAGTTATCTGTTTATGTGTGTCCTTTGAAAAGTCGAAGTGATTATTGGTTTTGCATTAGAGATTGTATTCCTTTCTTATACTGTAGAGATTGTACTTATCCCTTTCTTGGGAGAAAATGGAAACATGCTCACCATATCAGATTTTATCCTGAATGCATATTTAACGTTTTTCTGACTCAATGATTTGATATAAAGATTTCCTAGTTATATTTCTACCTCATTTGTAGCCTCTAAAACCATCTGACAGACATCTTTGCTTTACACAGTGTGAATTGGGCTTGAAATCTACATTAGGAGGGAATCTGACTCTGCAAATTAATGATATTCCTTTAAGCTATGGAATTCTAAAAATAACATTATGGATGATTAGAAAATAAGAATCATTTCCAGGTTCTGCCTATTACAAACAATGCTGATATGAACATAGCTGAGCAAATGACCTTGTGGTATGATTGACCATTCCTTGGGTATATGCCCAAGAGTGCTACAGCTGGGTCTTGGAGGAGATGGATTCCCAATTTTCTAAGGAAGCACCATATTGATTTCCAAAGTGGCTGTACAAGCTTGCATTCCCACCAGTAGTGGAGGAGAGTTCCCCTTGCTCCACATCCTCTCCAGCATAAGCTGTCTTCTGTGTCTTTGGTCTTAGCAATTCTGACAGGTGTAAGGTGCTATCTCAGAGTTGTTTTGATTTGCATTTCCTGGATAATGAGGGATATTGAGCAATTCCTTAAATGTCTTTTTAGCTATTTGAGCTTCCTCTGTTGAGAATTCTCTGTTTAGTTCTATAGCCCATTTCTTAATTGGACTGTTGGCATTTTGATGTCTAACTTCTTGAGTTCTTTATATATTCTAGATATCAGCCCTCTGTCAGATGTGGGGTTAGTGAAGACCTTTTCCCATTCTGTAGGCTGTCACTTTGTCTTGTTGACCGTGTCCTTTGCTCTACAAAAGCTTCTAGGTTTCAAACAGGTCCCATTGATTGATTGTTTCTCTCAGTGTCTGTGCTACTGGTATTATATTAAGAAAGTGATCTCCAGTGCCAATGCATTCAAGACTACTTCCTTCTTTCTCTTCTATCAGGTTCAGAGTAGCTAGATTTATGTTGAGGTCTTTGATCCACTTGGACTTAAGTTTTGTGCATGGTGACAGATATGGATCTATTTGCAGCCTTCTACACATTGACACCCAGTTATGCCAGCACCATTTGTTGAAGATGCTTTCTTTTTTCCATTGTACATTTTTGGCTTCTTTGTCAAAAATTATATGTTCATAGGTGTGCTGGTTAATGTCAGGGTCTTCAATTCAATTCCTTTGGTCCACATGTTAGTTTTTATGTCAGTACCAAGCTGTTTTTATTACAGTAGCTCTATAGTAGGGCTTTAGGTCGGGGATTGTGATGCCTCCAGAGGTTGTTTCATTGTACAGGATTCTTTTGGCTATCCTGGGTTTTTTGGTTTTTTGTTTTTCCATATGAAGTTGTTCAACTGAAGAATGGATTAAGAAAATATGGTACATATACACAATGGAGGACTACTCAGCAGAGAAAAAAATGGCATCATGAGGTTTGCAGTCAAATAGATGGATCTAGAAAAAAATCATACTGAGTGAGGTAACCCAGATTCAGAAGGACAAACATGGTATCTACTCACTCATAAGAGGATACTAGATGTAAGACAAAGATGGCTAGACTGCTACACAACTCCAGGGAGGCTACCTAGAAAACAGGACCCTAGGAAAGACCCAAGGATCACCCAATGAAAGAGAAATGGATGAGATCTACATGAACAACCTGGATGACAGTGGGAGTAATGAAGGGCAAGTTTCAAGGGGAATAAAGCTTAGGGGTGCAGGAGATCCCAGCTGGATCAAGAACAGAAAGGGAGAACAAGAATTAACAAACCATGATAAATGAAGACCAAATGAGAACAGGAAGAGGCAGAGTGCTGGAGAGATCCCCTTAAATCCACAATGATACATCTTCTGTAGACTGCTGGCAATGGTCAAGAGACAGCCTGATCTGACCTAGGCTGGTGATCAGATGGCCAAATACCCTAATGATTGTGCTGGAACTCTCATCCAATAACTGATGAAAGTGGGTGCAGAGACCCTCGGCCAGGCCCCAGGTAGAGCTCCAGGAGTCCAATTTGTAAGAAAGAGGAGGGACTGTAAGAGTTTGAATTGTTGAGACTAAGATTGGAAAAAGTACAGGGACAAATAGCCAAACTGATGGAAACACATGAACTATGAACCAAAATCTGTGGAGCCCCCAACTGGATCAGGCCCTCTGGATAAGTGAGACAATTGAATAGCTTGAACTGTTGGGGAGGCACCCAGGCAGTGGTACCCAGACCTATCCTTAGTGCATGAGCTGGCTGTTTGGAACCTTGTGCTTACTCAGGGACACTTTACTCAGCCTGGAAGGAGGGGACTGGACCTGCCTGTACTGAATCCACCAGATTTAAATGAATCCCCAGGGAAGTCTTGTCCCTGGAGGAGATGGGAATAGAGGGGAGGGGCTGGGAGGGAAAGTGGGGCAGGGGTGGGAGGGGGGAGGATAAGGGAACCCATGGCTGATGTGTAAAATTAAAACACAAATATAATAAAAAAAGAAAATAAGAGTTGTGCTGCAAATATTAGATTAAAAAATCTTAAACATGTAAGCAAAATATACATATAATTATTTACAATCTTAAAAATTAAGTTTTAGAAATAAAAGATAAGTCACTGTGTATAACAAAAGTCACCTTTCTGTGCTATTTGAAACATAGTCACTACAAAATGATGCTACCCTACCATATTTTAGTAAGTTCTTTATCCTGATTGGTGAATTCACATCCTGTGAATTCAGAAACTAATCAACAAGTTACACTAAAACTTTACAATAGACAATGTAGACAATGTCACATGGGATTGTTGACATGCATTATTTTTATTCATTTTTACTTCACATGTATGACTGTTTTGCCTATATGTAGGTATGTGCATCATGTGTATGCCTGATGCCTTCAGAAATCATAAGAGGTCGTCAGAATCCCTGGAACTGAAGTAACTGTTGGTTATGAGCTACCGAGTCGGTGCTGAGAAGATGACCTTGTCTCCCCTGCAAGAAAAGTAACTATTTTTATCACCCCAGTCCTTCATGTTATACTTATTGGTATAAACATGAGCAATCTCTCCATCTCTGCTTGTAGTGTTAATTAGTATAGACGTCCCCAGTTTTTGGTTTCATAAACATCACAATAAGAAACTCCTCATGGTTAGTATATGCTGTGTTTAATATTTTCAGGGATTCAATCTCAAGTTAATTAATCTCACAGATACCACATCTGGGACACAGATACCACATCTTTGCTCTTAGAAAGAGAACTGTCACCGTATCCAGATGATAGACACTCAGAGTGTTCAAGATTTGATGCATGCTACAACTTTCTCTGTCCTCACACACCCAAAGAGTCAAACACGTACCCCATTTCTGTACCTCCTAAAAAATTCAACAGAATGGAATTATCAATAGAGAAGTTTTTAATGGACCTCTTCAAAGTGCGTAGCCTTTGGGTGTAATAACATACTTTCCTCCACTTCCTGGGTTTCCTGTACCATTTGTACAACTCCAGCACCTTTTAAAACAGTGCCAACAACAGACTACCCTGCCAAGACCAACTGGGACTCAGTTGATGTCTAAGCCATTTATAAGACACTCTTCTAATCTCTTATGAAATGTGCTTGTCAGCTAAGATATGCATGCGCTTACTTTCAGCAGAGAGCAGAGACTTCTCAATTGACTCTAAAATATATTTACCTTTTTGAACAATATGCTTACCCTTTTGAATAAGAAAGGCATTTTTCTCTAGAATATCAAAATAAATAAAAAGACTTATACTCTTGAATTTATTATAATATAATAAGGTATTCATTGTCATATTATGTTTCCTCTTAATTCACCAGTTTGGGATAACAGGCAAGACTTTAAATGAATTCATATCCTAGATTTGTCTATGTCAAAGACAAGATGTTAGCATGTTTCAATAATATATATCAAAATAAACTCACAGAGAATGTGAGCATAAAATGTAACAATAGATTTCAAACAGCACACTTTATCTTATCTATTTGAATTTTAGATTAAATGTTCAATTTTATAAAATAGAAAAGTTGCAATAACGGCTGTTCTTTTTTGTTTCCATTATATAATTTTTTGCTATAACTGGCACATATTATTGTTATCCTTGACAAAGAAGAGTCTCTTGAATAATATGCTAAATAGTAGCAACCTTTTCTACATCATCTTCCCATGACTGGATGACACATGTAGTGTGCTCAGCCACAGTTAAGATCTGCTGGAGAAGGGCAGCAGTGGTAGTATTCAACTTACTTTATTCTGGGACAATAAAATGTCTTTGATTTAGGAAAAGGATGACTTGAGTTGCATGGAAAAATTTAAAGATTGTATTTTGGGGGTTAATTGTTTCAGAAACCATGTGGAACATGATAGTGCAGAGGGAGGTAAGCAACAGGCTCATTTTGTGCTCCTGTATAAATTAAAATAGAGAGATAGGTAGGTGAATCTGTGAAAGTAGCCATGCATCCATCAGCAGCTCACCTTCAGAGAGGAACAGGGGAAAACAGGACAGACATTTTTCTCAAGAAAGAAAATGCTACTATATAGAATCCCTGTGGATTCTATATGCAGGCAATATGCTTTCATTTCCTCTCTATTAGTGACCCTCAAGTTGAGAGATGCTATTTGCCAGAGAAAGCCAAGATGCTTCCAGTGTATAGAATTCTTTTTTCTTTCATTTTTTTCCAGCTTAGTGACCTCTGTCCTCACTTACTTCCCCCTTGACCCTGTAAGTGGCAGCAGGAAGAACTCACATTAATGTTTCAGATTCATTGTATGCTCAAATGAATGTTTCTAATTGTTTCTGTGAGAAGGATCACCCTTGGCCACCTCTCCTCCAGAAGCTGCCCAGGTTTCACTACAGATTTGCTTTAAAATCCCAAGGATTATGGATATCCATGCTATTAAAATATGTATTTAATGATGATCTTTCCCATAGAATACTGATGTTCCAATAATTGCCATGAATTTTATAACTTAAATTAAATCTCCATCTATGTGCACAGAATACAAAGCAGGAAGCGAACTGCCACAGAGAATTCTTCCAGGTTGTCTGCAGTTAGTCTTAAGGAACCCTGTGAATATCCACTCTCAAACCTTTTTCTCTGTTCCCAATCTGCTGTTCATCTAAAGTAAAAATTGTAAATCACACAATGACCAGAAAGAGATAAAAGGAATTATCTTGACAGCTCGTGTTTCCCAGTAATGCTATGGATGGTCCTGTAGGCTAGACCGTCAAATGCTGGGCTTAGAACCTATGTAAGCTGTCTCTTTCCTCTCTCACTTCCCATATCTGGGCAATTACTGCCTTTGGGGGGCTTTGGCTAAGCAGACTGTCAATTCAGTGCAGCAATTCCACTCTAGACCAGGCAGCTGACAATTGCATCCTTCTAGAGACCTTCCTGCTTGCTTCTTGCTTCCCACTGCACCATTTTCCATGTAGTGTCTTAAGACATAAATAAAATAAGGTAATTATATTCTTCTGTATAAAAGTACCCGTGGTTCCTTGTGGCATTTATAATTCAATCTGATATATTTAGCATGGTTTACACAATTCACTTTTCCACTTATCTTTCAGGGTTTCTGACTAGATTTCCTATAAAAAAAAAAAAAGAATAGGAATACTACGCAAATTGTTATGATCTTTACATAAATACCAGCCCTCCAGAAAAGAAACAATGTAAAGAAATAGTTAATTGTAAATGGTTGTATGTCAGCTTCTCTGAAGCATGAGAAAAATGCAAGTTTGGCCTACTGTAGAATTGACTGTTCCCTTCCCTTGTCTCATACTAGCACAATCCATCCTGTCCTTTGGTGACAGGAAGGTCACCCCTCCCATGCTCCCTAGGACCTGTTTTGCAGACAGGTCTTAGTGCCTTTCTATGTGCTGCTTCTCAAGTTCCTTTAGCTCAAATAGTCAGTATGTCAAGGGGCCATATGTTGGGTGGTCTTGCTTGTAGGTCATCAAGGCCTGCCGCATGTCCAGCACATCTTTTTACACACTACTCTCAGCTTCTTTAATTTTTCCCTCTTCCCAGACAGGACATCTTGGCACATCCCTCTTAATTTACTCATATAGTGAACTCTATCCGCTCTCCAGTGTAGAGTCTCAGTTCGAATACCTTCTCTTCAGGGACCTTTCCTGAAGCTAAAAAACCCAACACTTTAGAGTACATTTCTTTGTAACTTTTTATTAAAACTGAGATCAACTTTGTATATGTGCATTTAATATTTTAAATATTTCTCTGATTAGACTGTGAAATTAATAAAGATGTAAATATTGTCTATTCTACCCTCATGTCTACTTTTTTTCCCTTCACACCTAAATACTTCACAAAACAACAAATTTCCCTATTAAATACTTTCAACTAATTAATTTTCCCAGCCCAATCACAGTTTCCCCTCCCACCTTCCCTCCAAGTCTCCCCCCACCAACAATTTTCCCTCCACCCCATCCACTCCTCCTGCTTTCTCTTCACAAAAGGGCAGATTGCTCATGGATATCAACCAGCCATGGCATATCAAGTTGCAGTAAGACTAGGTATCTCTTCCCCTATAAGGCTTCCAAAAGAAACCCTTAGGAGGGAAGGCTCCCAATAGCAGACAACAGAATCAGAGACAGACCTTGTTTCCACTGTTAGGAGTCCCACAAGAAAATCAAGGTACACAACTGCAACATACAGGCAGAGAGGGCCTAGGTCAGTCCCATGCAAAGTCTCTGCTTGTCAGATCAGTCTCTGTGAGGCCCTATGGGTCCAGGTTAGTTGACTCTGTTTTTTTTCCTCGGGGTGTCCTGGGCTCCTCAGCTCCCACAATCCTTCCTCCACTTCTTCCACAGGATTCCCTAATATCCACCTAATATTTGCCTGTAGGTCTCTGTATCTGTTTCCATTAGTTACTTGGTGAACCTTCACTGACAACAATTTGTCTAGGTAACAATCTATGAATAGAGCAGAATATCATTATGAATCATTTCATTGAATTTTTTAAATTGCCAGTAATGTTTTGTACTATCCTAGGTATCTAGGCTATCCAAATTCTAGGTCCTGACCCTCTAGGCAATGTCAGGGGTGGGGTCCCTCTTATGGTATGGGTCTCAAGCTGGACCTGTCATTGATTGGTTACTCCCATAATTGCTGTGCCAACTTTACACCAGCTCATCTTGTAGGCAGGGTTAATTGTAGGTCAAAGGTTATGTGGCTGGGTTGAGGTCCCATTTCCTCTCCTGGAAGTCCTGCCTGGTTACAGAAGATGGCTAATTCAGGCTCTGTATCCCCCATTACTAGGAATCTTACCTAGAGTTATCTTCATGAATTCCCAAGAGTTTTCATTGCATTATTTATTAAATATTTTGATGTCAAGAAGATTTGAAATATAATTCTCATAAGACAAAAAAAAATATTTTTTTTGTTGTACATCCATTGTTTTGTACTTTGAATCATTATGACACAGATTGTCTTGAGGAAAAGTCATGGAAAATAAACTTTCAATGTAAATATTTTATAATAAAACTATTGTGGAATATTAGTTGAAAATGTGTTATATTTGTTTAACATGTTATGGAATATTTGTCTAATGATGCAAAGATGTGCTGTATTCTGTTGTGTTGCATTTATTTAACTCTGTGGAGCTGTGTTGCTTTGCCTGTCTAAAACACCTGATTGATCTAATAAAGAGCTGAATGGCAAATAGCTAGGCAGGAGTCAGGATAGTTTGGACTGGCATGCAAAGAGAATAAATAGGAGGAGAAGTCTAGAAAGAGAAGATCAGGGAGCAAAAGGAGAAAGAAAAGAGGACTGGATTAAGAAGTAAAGAAAAGTATATAAAAGGTAAAAGAATAATTTAAGAATAGCTTGCCAGAAATAAGCCAAGCTAAAGCCAGGACTTTATAAGAAAGAATAGGACTTCATGTGTTTATTTGGGAGCTGGGTGGTCGGCCCCCAAAGGATAAAGAGAAAAGAGTAAACAAAACAACAACATAAAACAAATGCAATTTCCAGTAAAGCAATAATATGATACCACTATGTTTCATTATATCTCTCAAAAATTTTAGTTAATATAGATTATATCTGAATGTTTAAACGAAACTGTTATATCAGAGAAAATCACCTGCAAAAAATAACATGTATAACAGGTCAATTCATTCTATGGCAAATTTTTGTATAATTGACTCAAAATTTGGATAATTAAATAATAGATTTTGATAACATCCTTTTTATCAGTCACAAATAAAGTTTATGTGAAACTACTTTATTATGTGACAAAATGTGCATGAACTTAAAATACTTGCTTTCTATAAATTTTTGTTTGTTTTTGAAACAGTCTTCCACTGTGCATCCTTGGCTGGATTGGAACTCTCTATGCAAACCACACTGGTCTTGAACTCATAGATATCTGGCTACCTCTGCCTCCCAAGTATTATGATTAAAGGCATGTGCCATCATGTCTAGCATTAAATATAAATTTTAATCATTTTTAGTATATAATGAATATATAAATCAGGAGAGATGTAAATTTATTTATTGTACCCACAAAAATTAGCAAGTAGAAATATTCTGTTAATATTAGTTTTGCAATGACCATTCTAAACTCTACAAACTTAAATGATTCATCCCTACTAGCTAGATTTCATTGTGCCAGAATGTTTTACTTATTCAACTAAGGGAAAAAAGAATTCAATAGTCTTATCTAGCTGTGAACTCTGTTAGCCACACTAATGACTTGTATTAGCAAGATATGCACAGCAATGCATACTGCCATGAATGTTATGATGTGATGGGAGTAACCAACCACTTTCTGGATGGATTCAAAGCCTGCTTCACAAGAAAGAAATCATGTCTGGTACAGCAAGGTAGACCCAAATTCATGACTTGCTAGGTCACAGGCCCCAGGTGTGAAGCTAATATTATTATTATAATTAGTGGAGCTAATATTAATATCTTATAACTTATACTTTATACTTCAAATTTTTCTTATCTTTATACTCACATACTAGTATATCCCTCATCTTTCATCAGATAAGTTTATTTTTTTCAGTAGATGACATTAGTATATAAACAAATTACTAATCCTTGCGCAAAGAATTAGTGGCTGTGGAGTACTCAACTCTATATGAGATATCATTTCCTCTAAAACTTCAGGATCGACACAAAATGTGGATCAGAAAGAGAGATAGGTAGTAGACATGTGCAGAGAACATTATTATATGAAAATGTTAGGGTGGTTGTACACATTAACTCATAGAAGCTATACCTGCATGCACCAGATCAAGCCAATCATAATCCCAGGATTGACAGTGTGAGGCTAATAGAGTGCCACCTCTATTAGAGAAGCTATTTGTACTTGATGGCTACTGGGAAGGAAGAGTCCATTTTCTTAAGGGATGTGACCAGAGAGAGGCTACCTGTGTTAGGGTAAACTGTTCCACACCCTTGTACAGACAGGCAGCACTAAGAGTAGTCAGTGGGTTTGAAAGTGGGAGAGAAAGAGAGAATACATGATTTTGGGAGGGCAAATGTAAGGGTAAGTGAGGAATTGAAGGGAGGGAGTGGGGAGTATTTGATTAAAATACATCATATGCATGTATGAATTTTCAATGAAAAATCTGCAATGTTATTAAAATAAAACATATAACTAAATAACTATTAAGCAAAAATATTATATTTAATCAATTTCATAAATATATTAAATGTGATACATGCACCTTAAAGTGCTATCCTTTTAAGAATCATTTTGTGTATATATCTGTGCGTATGGTATGTGTGGTATGTATGGGTGTGCTTGTATTTTTTGAAAGAATACCCCAAGGATATCTTGTAGTGGATAGCCATCCCAGCATTGGCCTGGAAGTTCCAACCCCCATTGAGGCTTCAGTAATGGTCACGCCAACAAGGTGGGGCAGAGGAGGAAGCAGAAGACCCAGGATCCAGAGGAGGTCTCTCGCTTGGTTCTGGGATGCTGGACGCAGGAGGTAGACCTAGCAGAGTTCTCCAGAGAACACTGCCAGACTGTGCCATACCTTTGCCAGACCCTACAACCTATCCCTTCATTTGTAAATTACCCCACAAAATAAACCTCCCTTTTAACTATGTGGAGTGGCCTTAACAATTTCACCAATAATATCTAAATAACTTATAACCATTCCTCCCATTATTATAAAAGTCTCTTTGGGGCTAAGGTGGGCATCTTTGTTTCTATAATAATCACTTTTAAATATCCCATGTGAAGTGTTTCTTTTAAAATGTAACTAAAAGTACAAGTTAGATGCCTAAAAGCAATGGGATTCTATACCATTTCAGAAACTTTCAAGGTATGCTTTAATAATGAAACATACCCAGACATACAGGCTTATTAAATTGCTTCTGTATGCTAAGGCTTTAATTCCCCACAAATATAAAAGCTTATGATACTGGATGCTAACAGTCTGCGTTTTACATGCTGATTCGAAGCTGACCAGGTTGTGATCATTATGGAGGAACAGATGAACAGAAAGTTGCCTTGGTAAAAGTCAACTTCATTTTCATAGCACAGCTAATGCAATTTATAAATAAATAAGGTCTTATATTTTTTTTTCTTAGAAAGCATGTATTTTCATATTTTACTTCCATGTCACATACTTTACTTTCAACTTTCTGAAGCTCAAACATAAAGCCTTCATAGAAAAACCCAGTTTGATAAATCTTGACAGGTGATAAAATAAGTTTTACTTTAAATAACTCACTGCCTCTATTCATTGGTATCAAATAGACTTCACTACAAAATTCCTAATATATAAAATTGTCACTCATGTCCAAAGAACTTTCTGCTGTTACCTAAATCTTTTTCTTTACCATGTTCTTAAATTCATTGAGAGCCATATATAAAACTGTATCAAATGTTCTCTTTGTATAATTCATCCAGAATTAACTTTTTCATAGAAAATATTGCTTATTTTCCTCAACATTTATGGTAAAATATCTAATAACTTATACCAATTTCTTCTTGTTTTAAAATCTACACACTAGCAAACAAGAAAACAAAAGTAAATAGGTGGAAGATTTTCTGTGCCCTGCCTGGTGCTGTGGCCACTGGGACCCAAGTAAACATGCAGAGGCTTATATTATTTTAACTGCTCAGCCATTAGCTCAGGCTTATTACTGAGTAGCTCTTACACTTAAATTGATCCATAATTCTTATCTATGTTTAGCCATGTGGCTTGGTACCTTTCTCAGTTCTGCATTGTCATCTTGCTTCCTCTGTGTCTGACTGGAGACTCCTGACTCAGCCTTCCTCTTCCCAGAATTCTCCTCTGCTTATCCCACCTATACTTTCTGCCTGGCTACTGGCTAATTAGCATTTTATTAAACCATTGTACAAGCGCATTACCCCACAGAAAGTAACCTTCCTTTTCTTTTTCTTTGCTTTGATTAAAAAGAGACTAAATTTTATTGGATAACTGCTGCAGATATTTTTATATAACTTTAAGCTATCTATTTAGGGAGACTTAAACATGAGGCATTTAATCATCCAAGAACAAAATGATGGGATGGTACAAATCTTTGAGGTCTTCAAATATGTACAAAGTGGATTTTAAATCATTTTTTCATTCAGCTGCAGTATCCCATTTTGAGACAATCTTGGCTGCCTTGGGAACAGCTCAAAATGACAATGGTCAGTTGAATGAATATCCTCAGCTTTTGGCCTCAGTGTCTAAGTGAGATTTTCATGGAGTACAGAATTTAAGATGGACAAAATACTTTGATGTTTTATATACTGGAAATTTGATTATTAGTACCTTTATTGAAAAATGTGGCTAAGAAGTAATCCATCAAATTCTATTTGGATGGCCAGCTCCTCTCACCTGCCAATCTTATCTAAACCCTACCTTCCCATGCCCAGGCATCTCTCAGTACTTTATGTCTGAGCCTAGATCACAAAACAGACATTATGAAAAAGTCAGTTTTACAAACCTAATTTTGTTTTAAGTAAATTAACATTAAAAATGGAATCAAGTATTTAATTCATGAGGATCTTTCATGTTAATATTTAACCCTACATTCAACAACTACATAACTTTAAAGAAAGGTTTTTAGAGACAACTGAGTTCAGTTTTACATGGTGGAACCTATTGCCATTAACATTTGTTTTTAGATCTTTAAAAAATATTATTATTTTCTTATGCTACATATATGTTACACCCCTACTACAGTTTCCTCTACCACCATTTCTGCCATTACCCTCATCTCCCTTCTCCTCAAGATCCACTCCTCCTCCATTTTCCAGAGAGATAGAAAGAGAGAGAGAGAGCAGGCCTCCCACAGTCATTAACCGAACATGGCATAACAAGTAATAATAAGGCTAGATAAGAATTATGGGTCAATTTAAGTGTAAGACCTAGTCAGTAATAAGCCTGAGCTAATGGCTGAGCAGTTAAAATAATATAAGCCTCTGCATGTTTACTTGGGTCCCAGTGGCCACAGCACCAGGCAGGGCACAGAAAATCTTCCACCTATTTACTTTTGTTTTCTTGTTTGCTAGTGTGTAGATTTTAAAACAAGAAGAAATTGGTATAAGTTATTAGATATCAAGTCTGAACAAGGTGGTCTATCAGGAAAAAATGAGTTCTAAGTGCAGGCAAAAATGTTAGAGACAGCCGTACTCCCACAGTTAGGTGTCCCATAAGAACACAAAGCTATACAACCATAACACATATGCAGAGCACCTAGCTTAGATGCATACAGGGGCTGTGATTGTTGCTTCAGTCTCTGTGAGACCCTATGAAAGTCCCACAGAAGAGAGGAAAGGATTCTAGGAATCAGAGGGGTCAAGGACACCACATGACTTTAGATCTTAAGTAGCCCTGAAGTTTGAAAAGTAGCGTAGTTCCCGATTCTGCAGCTGTGAATTTACAGGGTTGCCGCAAATCAAAACAAAGAAAAGTCAACAAGCCTTTATTTTCAGAATCTTTAAGCAAGCAATGCAATTTTTGAAACTAACATTTTTTTAATTCAACCTCTTTTCTTATTATAAAGATACACTTTAAATGGAAACAACAAAGGAAAAAAAATGAGAAAAGTTGTTATTGATTTCTTGTGTCCTAGGATTCCTACTGCTTTATCCACACCAGACAAGTAATTGTCTAAGTGTTTTTTCTTTGTAGTCCCTTTCTTTGCCCCACCTCCCTCCATTCTTAACTCTGCCTCTGGCTTCTGCGTGTATAACTTTAAAATGAATTAAAATAGATTTAGGAATAAAAAGCACATTCTAAATCTATGCATGTAGTAATTATAATCTTACCATCAACTCAGTGGTTAGGAGTTCAAATGCAAGTTCACCACCCTGAGACCTAGAGAAATACAATACAAACCACGCTGTTAGTATTGGCATTTGATTTTCAATAAAAAAACATATTAATGATCCAATGATAAGTGTCATTTTGTGGATTATTAATGTATATTTAACTTAATGGTTTTAACTACACTTTTGTCAGAACTAGCATCACTCAACTCACCTGAAATTATTGATATTTAACAATCATTCCTTTCATTTGAACTATTTAAGACAGAGATTACAGACAAGCAGAACACCTGTACAGTATTTCTTCTCACGGTCCTGGGAGAGATGGATACATTCGCACACATAATCCACTCTGCAGATGCGATTCTAGAGGGTAAACACCACTCATTGTTTACCAATGCCAATCCATATGTTTATATACAGATTCATAGAAAATGAATGCACACCAGCAATGTGACTGCAATAATATAATCCTATTCTATACTTTCCATTTTAACTGCTGGAGAATATAGAATTCCACATGACCATAAATGTATAGTTATAAAATTACAATCATATTCTACATTGCTGCTTTTTTGTCTTGTCTTTGTTTCATTTTTTGTTTGTTTGTTTGTTTGTTTTTTAGTGAGACATGGTTTCTCTGAGTAACAGCGTTGAGTATCCTGGAACTCACAGAAATCTACCTGCCTGTCTCCCAAGTGCTAGGATGAATGGTGTCCACCACCACCTCGAGGCTTACACAGAGAATATAGGACTTCACATGACTACAAACATTCCATATTGAAGACTGTGTCATACTTCATAGTGTAGAAGGTATTTGAGGTCATAGAAATGCATGACCTGATCTAAATTTATTGTCTTTATATCTCTTGGCTACAATCACTCATGGCATTATTTGATAGATGATACAGCCTTTGTAAATTCTTTATTATTTTAATGCAGCTTATTAACTAACAATCATTATTAGTCTTTAAAGTTTATTTACTTCCAGGTAGATGCTTTTTGATGAGAATAAAAATAAAAATGAAAATTCAATCTCTTCTCAATAAGGAAATGAGTAGTGTTTACAAACTCTTCAGAAATTCAAGAATGTGCTTTGGCATATGCATAGTTAACTACAATGAAAGTTGATATAAATAGAAACAGTAAAAAAAGCACTGCCATGTTGGCTGCTTAATTTTGGAGGATATATTTTCTCAAGGTATTTATGTACTAAGGTGTTAAATCTCAATACTATAAATGGAAATATTGACTATGACAAATGAGTATTTAGCATTTTAGCAAGGATTGTCATATGTGAAAATGAGTGTTTCATTAAAGAGAATAATGGTGAAATTTAATAAAATGCCACTCTCATGTAGATAAACATCAACACATCAAAATTTGATTTCTTCTGTTGGTGTGTTTTGGTGTGGGTATATATACAAATGAGTGCACTCAAATGACTAGAAGTGAACCTGGGGTTCCTCAGTGACCAGACCACGTCGTTTTTGCTGTTGTTGGTGGTGGTTGTTTCTATGACAAGGTCTCACAATTGACTGGAACTTGCTTCTTAGTGAGCCTCAGGGACATACCTGTCCCTCCTTTCCTGGTGCTGGGATTATAAGTGTGTGCTAGCACATTGACCATTTTTATGTGAGTTATGAGGATCAAACTCAGGTCCTCATACTGGCATAGGAACCATTTTTTCTACTAAATAACCTACCTAGCTGTCAGCCTTTCTTTCTTCTTTTGCAAGGTGAATTGTATATATGGAGTGCAATCCTTAATAACAAATGCTAAGAAAAAAATCTCAGCCAAGGTCACAGGATAAATTGTTGGCGGAGATAGGAATTATTCAAAATTTTTGATTCCTGATGTACTGTGTTAAACTTCAGTTTCTGGCCTTAGCTATTGGCCTCCCCATTGCCAAATTGGTAGGCTCTGTTCAACAGCATCCCATAGATGCTTTCACCATTCTTTCTCTTTACAAGCCACAAAGCACATTAATCTTTTAAATACTACAGACTCATCTTTCAAGTATGACCCCATTGCCACTGCCACTGCTGGAGGAAGAAGCGGGAAAAGCATTGTTGACATATACTTCCTATCGACATTTGTTAAGGAAAATCTTCCCCCTCACAAAAATCCACCTAGTCAGACTCAAAGTACTTAACCTCCAAAAGTCAACTCTCAGTGGCCTTGCTTCTTGCTCTTCATTTTCATTAGCAGATATAATAAGTTAAATTTTGGTAACACAATGTCTTCAATTAGGGTTTCAGGGTTTCTATTGCTATGATGGAACATCATGACCATAAAGCAAATTTGGGGAGGGAGGGGTTTATTAAGCTTACACTTCCACACTGATGTTCACCACTAAAGGAAGTCAGGACAGGACTCAAACAGGGTAGACCCTGGAGGCTGGAGCTGATGCAGAAGTCCTGGAGGGGTGCTGCTTACTGGCTTGCTTCCCCTGGCTTGCTCACCCTGCTTTCTTATAGAACCCAGGACCATCAGCCTAGGGATAGTACCACCACAATGGGCTGGGACCTCCCCCATTGATCACTAATTGAGAAAATGCCTTACAGCAGGATCTTATGGAGTCATTCCCACAACTGAGGCTTCTTCCTCTCTGATGACTCTAGTTTGTGTCAAGTTGACCCACAGAACCAGCCAGTAAACACAATAACCCACTGAGGTGGTAGAATAAACATTTAGCTGAAACCAAATATGATCATGCCTGAATAAGCTGAATGATTACATTCATGATTACAAATAAAAATACTGTTATTACTATTTTATTTTTATAAACTGAATGTCAAGCTTTAATATTTGGCATTATAATTAAGAAATAATAATTCCTTTTTAATGTCATTTAGCAGTATCCTATGCGAGATTACTCTTTCAGGCACTGTGTTACATATTTTCAATTTTAAATGGAAACTTTTAACTGAATAATTGAATTTAAATATAAAAATCATATGATATTTATGATCTCTAGCTACATCTAGAATGTGTATTTGAGTTTGAGACACTAATAAAAATCCAAAGGCCATCTTCATCTGTTTTACTGACATTATTATATTGATTAGATATAACAGGGATGTGCATTGTAAATCACTGCTCAGATTTACATTTAGGGATTCAGAAATAATATCAAAAGCATCTGATAAATTTGTCTTCCAGGGTTAAATACAAGCCAAAGAAATGATTTCAAGCATATACAAAGTCTAATGTCAAAGTGTGGCTGGCTCCAAACTTAATTTATCTTTTTTAATGATTTGTAGGGTTAGACTCTGGCAAAGATATGAAATGCTGTGATGTATTTAAACAGAGAAGAGACAATCTAACATGACATGAATAAATAATTATGTTTAGAAGAGGTATTTGTGAATAAGGACCAGTTATTAAGCTAACAGTGCCATTTGCACTGAGTTTTACCCTTGATGCACTTCAGGAAATTTCATTTCACATAATATTCTAACAGTATGACCTTATCATGCACCACTCTCACTTGAGCTACTTACATTGGGAAGTTCAAGCACTTCACAGAGCAGTATGCTAAGAAATGATTGTCAACTTGAATATATTACTGGAACTTTTATAAATCTAATAACCTAAATCTATCAGGTTAAAGAAGGAATACATTAGTGTTACCGTGTGACCAAGTAATACAGGCTAGCACTTTAGTTATTTATTCTAGGTAATATACACATCCAGAGAACACATGAAATTTCCCCAGAAGCATATATAATGTTCCATTCCTTTCATTAAATCTCCACACAATCTTGCTATTTTTAACATCATATGAATAGAAAGGCTAAATAGGCTAACAAATGCATTCAAGGGCACACAGCCAATAAGTCATAGAGTTGAGTTTCAATCAGAATGTCTCTTAGTACATAATGAGATACAACATTCAGATTTTTTTTAAAATGTGTGTGTGTGTGTGTGTGTGTGTGTGTGTGTGTGTGTGTCTGTGACATGAATATGGGTGCCTATGAGTGTCAGAAGAGGCCATCAGATTCCCTGCAGTTGTAGTTAAAGGTAGTAACTAAACTGTGGTCCTCTGGACGCGGAAAACATGCTAAAACACCTCTCTAGCACTCGATTCTTTTAATGAGGAAGTATGCAATAAAACACAGCTTCCCTTTTAATCTCTTTAAGAACTTCAAGAGGCATAGACACAATGAAACACTCTCCAGCTGTCAGGAAAAGTAAAATCACAACCTTTTCAGGTAAGTTGATGGTAGTAGGAGAAATCACATTGAGAGAGATGAGCCAGAGCCAGAAAGACAAACATACCATGTTCTCCCCAATCTGTACGTCCTAGGCTTTACATGTGTTTATCGTAACCTGTAATAATTGTAGCATCAAGAAAAGTAAAGGTGACCAAGAAGAAGGAGCAATAGATAGGGGAAAACCAGGGTATAATTATTTGAAGGAGAAAATAGGGAAAACAGTGAGGGGGATTTAATCAGGTATAGGGAAGGAGATAAATAAAGGGAAAAGATGGAAGAGGTAAACTGACATCAATGAAATCTGGAAAATCCATAAGATACAATATTATTATATAATTCCCAAAAGATACATATAATATATATATATATATATATATACCTCTCTATATGCATATACATATACAGTTTTAAGAAAAATTTTTATCTGGGATAATATTGCTCCCTCCAAGAAAAATAAACTAACAAAATCCTAACACCAGGCATGACAAGTCCCCTTTGATTATTGATCAGAGTTCTACAAGAGACTCTCAAAACACAGTCTATTACTATTACCTTTGCTTGCCTCCCAGAACTGGAAGGTATGACCTATGCACTCAGACACAGGACCTAGAGGATATGAACTAGAACTAACCTAAAAACCTTCTTCCTAAGTACTAGCTTTCATGATATCAAGAAAGGGAAACCAATAATAGTCCTGCCCAGCTATAACACCCATGGACCACATCCCCAACCTGCATGACACAGTAACCCTAAGGGTGAAATAGTACCAAACATACCTGGTGGTAACCAGGGTTGTCGCTTACAACCTAGGGCCTGATCAACAGGCATGAAATAAGGCCTGGTATTGCAACCCTAGCCAACTGCTAAGCCCAAGTGAAACCATGTATCTTGGAGGAGAACTTATAACTGCCACTTGCTAAACCAGCATAATTGCTAACTACATACTAAATTTTTATCTCTGTATCTGCAATAGAAGTAGCCATCATTCATCATCAAAGAAGTTTCTCTTTGAAACAGAAGGAGACCATTACAGAAAACCACAGTCAATCAAAATATAGAGAACAAGACTTTCTATGGTTCCCAGTCTCCAATGATCCACCTACAGCACACTTCCTGAATTTAGGACTCAGAGACACTTGCAGAAGTGGGTGGTGCAAATATTGTAAGAGCCTAAGAAACAGGAATTTTGGTATGAGATTGTGTTGACTAGAAATGTCAAGAGGCTACACCCAAAAAGTCTCATTAACATGGCTACCTAAACAATAACTTAACCATGTTGACACCAGTGGACATGTGAATAAGGAAAGGGGAAAGCTCACAGAGACTCAACTCTAGACAATGAAATACAGGCAACTGGGGAGTGATGAGAACAGCAATAATCATCTTCTCCAGGGAAAAACCATCCAATTGGTTATCTAATATAAAGTGCTCAGCCCTGAGATGGTATACATTCAAGTAACATTACATACCCTGAGTAGGCTGTATTTATATCTTTAGGAATATGTGTATATGTAACAATAAGTTTTTTATTGTTTTTATTTTTTACTAAGAAAATTGTTATTCTATTTACATACCAATCACAGATCCCCCTCCTCCCACTTCTCCAGGCCCCCCTTCTCCAGACCACCCCCCATTCTCTTCTACAAGAAGGTAAGGCCTCTCATGGAGAGTCAGCAAAGCCTGGTACATTCTGTAGAGGCAAGTTCAAGCCCCTTCCCCTGCCTCAAGGCTGTGTTATATTTCCCACCATACAGAGAGAGGGCAAGCAAGATACCGGTAAGAAGAAAAGAAATCATCTTTTACAAAAAGAAACAAATAAAACAAAGCAAAAATCAAGTAGAGACATGACTAAACCCCCAATTTCAAAGTAAACTATCAGAAACTGTGGATGGGTTCTAAAGTTTACAGTTCAAAGTGCTAATAAATGATGATAAACTTTAGGGTACACTGCCCTGTAGTGTCTGACTGGTCAAATGCCAAATGTACACTATGCATTATTTATCAGACATGTATTATTTTTTAGATTCTGGCAATACATTTTATAATGCCTAATATTTTATAAAAGATGTAAATTTTACATGAATTATTTTCACATGGGTTATCAAAACACTTTCTAAAAATATAAATAATGACTTTAAAATGAAAAACTTTGAAATATAACTTTCTTCAAGACTGTCAAGCTTATCTCAGAAGCACAGCTCTTTTTATCTTTACAGGCAATGCATTTGAGAGGGAACTCAAATGCTACTTTGAAATTCCACATGTTGTAAGTTCTCGTTAAATCGCTAATACATACCTAAATGCTACTATGGGAACAATCACTGGATGCAGTCCAAACAGGACAGATGTCCTACTTCGGGTGCTAGATTTTACCAGTGTCCACATTGCCTCAATGTCTTTCCAGAGCAGATCATTTTGTTTAACAAATCAGGTTTTAGATGCAGGAAATGTTGGAGTGCTAGGCAATCTACCGAGTCATCTTGTTGTTAATCTGTGTAAATCTGGCATGGATCTCTCAGATGTTATAGAATGACAATTCTGTAATTATCCAATTACTCAATGAATACTGACTGATTATTTCCTGCTATTAGTACAATATTAGTAATCGTGAGCCTGAAATGTGGATTATACAAGGTATGGTTTGATAGATTTAAAGTTTTGCAATTGATATGTTTAAAGATTTGTGTTCTGATTGACTGCCACCATCAAAAGCTACTAGACTTCTCTTTGCAAAGTGTTTAATATTCCCCATGGATATTAATCTTTCAGGTGTTGTAGAGCCTGGTTTAATTCATATTTGTAATAAGACAACACTTGATTTTAACAAGCTTTATAGGGAATTGGAATAAGAGAGTGATCCATAGTCTTGTTTTGTGAGATTAGGTTCTGGCAATAGCATTCTCGTGGAAGTAAAATGTCATAGAATGTGGGAAGTGCTGTTCTTATAATCCCTCCTCTGAATGTCTGGCAAGGTTCTAGGTCCTGCTGCTCCTCTATAACATTGTGGCCTTTCTGTCTTGCATAGAATTTTTTTTCCCTTCAGGAAAAAGAGGATTGAGTATAGAAACAGAAAGTACATTGTTTTCATATCTTTTCTTTTTTCTTCTTGGTTTTCGGGAAATACAGAGTGACTGACTAGACCAGGATTCCTCGTGTACTCTCTACTCTACATTCTTACTCTCTGTCCTTTTCCTTCCCTCTTCTTCTTCCACTTTTCTCTGTGGTTGCTTCTCTCTTTTCTGCAGTGCCAAGGATAGAACTCAAGGCCATCGACAGACTCCAAAGTTGTCTATCAGTGAGCTCCAAGGTATCTTTCTTAAACATAAAAAAATATTACAAAATTGGGAGATGGAAATCCCTGTACAAGGTTCTGAAAATACAAGGTTGAATGTTTTACCAGCAGCACAAAGGGATGAGTTTTATAATATGAGGATTATATTTCAGTAACAGTATGCTTTTAAAGTGTCTCTATTCACTCTGCTTGTTTAATTTTATTTCTGAAGTAATTTAAGTACAATTTATTGTTCTAAAAATTAATTGTGATATATATTCTTTAGGAGACTGAAAATTAAATAGGTTAACATCTTACTATACAGTCACATATTGATACTCATTTTAGTGAAATATAGATAAATAATAAAATGACAGTCTTTTCTATATTCTAAAATCTACAAGTAAAGAGGTAATACAAATCATGAATCTCTTCAGGCTTTTGGAAGTATTTTAGCAATTAAAAACTCTTCATAAAAGACTATACCTAAAATGCAAGATATAAACTTTTGGAAGGTGTTGTCTGTAAATGTGACAGGCTAATGTTTATATATTAGCTAACTGCCCATTTTGTGCCTTTGCTGTCCTGACTAGTTACCAAATTTTTAACTATGCTCACAAAATTTAAAATATCAGAACTTCTAAATACCACTTATATTCATTAATATGATATAGACTGAAATGCTAGTTTTGGTATGGGGAGTTAATGTCTCAATACAAAAATGTATATATCCTTTTATAAACAGCATTTCAATTTTCTTTTTGTTTGGGTGCGTCCTTTGCTTGGAGATTTTAAGCAGATTGCTGGAGATATAGTTCAGTGATTAAGAGCACATATATGCTGCTCTATCTGAGAACCCAGTTTTGGTTCCCAGCACATTTATCAGGCAGCTCACAACCTCTCTAATCCAAATCCATGGAACCTGATGTTCTCCTTTGGACCTTGTAGATAGCAGCACACACACATGGTACTGCAAACATAAATACAATAAATAGCTATTTTTTTTTTTTTTAAAAATTACCATTATTTTGCTAAGAAATGGGTTGTCCTAGGGAGTTTTCTTACATATCCCATTTTGGTTGATCCTCTGCCCCTCTCACTTCCCTGTCTCCCTTGTACCTGCTGTCCTCTTTCATCCACAATATTAATCTTTTGAATTTGGTTCTGTTGTCTTTCCCATTTTATCTCTTTTAAAGCTCCCTATCCCAGTGCTTTACTCTAGGCACAAGTTGCCTTTCCAGTTTTCTGTCCTTTACCAATATTTACTCCAACCTTGAATATGAATATTAACACTTGGAGGCCAAGATATGCATATGACATGGAACGTACAAATATTGTTTTAATGAGCCAGCATTACCTAGATTACTATAATTTCTCCAGTTATGTTAATGCCTTGCATATTTCATAATCTATTTTTCATCATGTTCTATGTTTTCATTATCTATTTATCTGTTCATGGACATCTAGGTTGATTCTATTTCCTTACTGCTGTGAAAAGAACAGTGATGAACGTAGATAAGCATGTATCCCTGTAGTAGGATAAGGAAACCTTTCAGTATATGGACCAGAAGTAGTATAGCTGGTTGCTCCAATTTTAGTTTTTCTTTGTTTATTTGTTTTTGAAGAGAGTTCAATACCACTTTCCATAGTGGTAGCACTATTTTATGCTTTCATAAACCCCTAGGCTTCCTCTTGCACACATCTGTACCAAGGTTAGTCATCCATTGTTTTGATAATAGCCATTCTAACTAGGTGAGATGGGAATTCAAAGCAGTTTTAATTTGTATTTCTTTGTTGACTAGAGTTGTAGTGCACTTTTAAAATTATTCATAGGTCATTTGTATTTCTTCTGTCTACATCATTGCCCTGATTATTGATTTCCAATTTAGATAATTTTATTCTCTGTGTATATTTTTCAGATCTTTCTATATTTTAGATATTAACACCCTGTCCAAAGTGAAGATGGCAGATATATTTTCCCATTCTATAGACTGTCTTTCATTCTGCTATTTATTTGGCTGTGCAGAAGCTTTTTAATTATATCCATCAACTATTGGCATCCTTTGCTGTGCTGTTATGATTATACTTAAAACAATCAATCAATGGGACCTGTTGAAACTGAGAAGCTTTTGGAGAGCAAAGGACACAGTCAACAAGACAAAGTGACAGTCTACAGAATGGGAAAACATCTTAACTAACCCCATATCTGACAGAGGACTGATATCCAGAATATATAAAGAACTCAAGAAATTAGACAATAAAATGCCCAACAGTCCAATTAAGAAATGGGCTATAGAACTAAATAGAAAATTCTCAACAGAGGAAGTTCAAATGGCTGAAAGACATTTAAGGAATTGCTCAACATCTCTAATTATCTGGGAAATGCAAATCAAAACAACTCTGAGATACCACCTTACACCTGTCAGAATGGCTAAGATCAAAAACACAGAAGACAGCTTATGCTGGAGAGGATGTGGAGCAAGGGGAACTCTCCTCCACTGCTGGTGGGAATACAAGCTTGTACAGCCACTTTGCAAACCAATATGGTGCTTCCTTAGAATATTGGGAATCCATCTCCCCCAATACCCAGCTGTAGCACTACTGGGCACATACCCAAGGAATGCTCAGTGATACCACAAGGGTATTTGTTTGCACAGCTATGTTCATATAAGCATTGTTTGTAATAGCCAGAACCTGGAAACAGCCTAGATGCTCTTCAACTGAAGAATGGATACATATATGTGTATATGGTACATATACACAATGGAGGACTACTCAGCAGAGAAAAACAATGGCATCATGAGGTTTGCAGTCAAATAGATGGAACTAGAAAAAAAATCATACTGAGTGAGGTAACCCAGACTCAGAAGGACAAACATGGTATTTACTCACTCATAGGAGGATACTAGATGTAAAACAAAGATGATTAGACTGCTACACAACTCCAGGGAGGCTACCTAGAAAACGGGACCCTAGGAAAGACACAGGGATCACCCAATGACAGAGAAATGGATGTGATCTATATGGACAACCTGGATGACAGTGGGAGTAATGAAGGGCAAGAATTGAGGGAAATAAAGCTTAGGGGAGCAGGAGATCCCAGCTGGATCAAGAACAGAAAGGGAGAACAAGGAATAACAGACTATGATAAATGAAGACCACATGAGAAGAGGAATAGGCAGAGTGCTGGAGAGGTCCCCAGAAATCCACAATGATACATCCTCTGTAGACTGCTGGCAGTGGTCGAGAGAAAGCCTGATCTGACCTAGTCTGGTTTTCAGATGGCCAAACACGATAACAGTCGTGCTGGAACTCTCATCCAATAACTGATGGAAGTGGATGCAGAGATCCTCAGCCAGGCCCCAGGTGGAGCTCCAGGTGTCCAATTGTCGAGAAAGAGGAGGGACTGTAAGAGCATGAATTGTTGAGACCAAGATTGGAAAAAGCACAGGGACAAATAGCCAATGAATGGAAGCACATGAATTATGAACCAAAGGCTGTGGAGCCCCCAGCTGGATCAGACCCTCTGGATATGTGTGACAATTGAATAGCTTGTACTGCTTGGGAGGCATCCAGGCTGTGGGACTGAGACCTCTCCTTAGTGCATGAGCTGGCTGTTTGGAACCTTGGGCTTACACAGGGACACTTTGCTCAGCCTGGAAGGAGGAGACTGGCCCTGCCTGTACTGAATCTACCAGGTTTAAATGAATCCCCGGGGGAGTCTTGGCCCTGGAGGAGATGGGAATGGAGGGGATGGGCTGGGGGAAGTTGGATGTGGGGACGGGAGTGGGGAGAACAAGGGAACCCATGGCTGATGAGTAAAATTAAAACACAAATATAATAATAAAAAAATAGATATGGGTACAAATAAAAAAGAATTTGTTGCCTATATCTATATGGTATAAAGTATTTCTCTGTGTTTTCTTTTAGCAGTTTAAGTGTTTCCAATTTTAAACTAAATTCTTTGACCCAGCTTGTGTTTTTTTTTTTTTTTTTTTTTTTTTTTCACAAATGAGAACCATGTGTATTACTCATTCTCCTGGGGATTGCCACCTAGCAATGGATACCTCAAATCATTTGTTGCACTCTGTATTTGTTCTAGTCCATAGTCCATATTTTTGACATATCTGTCAAAAATGTGATATTCATACATACATGTGTGGGTTTGTGTATGGGTGTTCTATTGCATTCCATTGGTCTACATGTCCATCCATGTGCTGGTATTATGGTGTTTCTTTCCGTAAGGCACTGGAGTATAGTTTGAGGTCAGGTAACATAATGCATCTGGATGTGTTATTCCTGCTTAGCATAACTTTGGCCATTTGTCATTGTGTATTTTCATAAGGATCTCTTTTTAATTGTTTAATTCTGTGGAGATCACTGGAATTTTGACGTGCATTGCATTGAATCTGTATGTTGTTTCTAGTAGTCTAACCATTTCCACATTAATAATGCTGCCGATCTGGGAGCATGGAATATCTTTCCATCATGGAGTGTCTCCTCAGTTTCTTTCCACCATTGAGTGTCTTCTTCAGTTTTTTTTTTTTTTTAAACAGTGTCCTCAAGTTTTATTTATAGAGGTGTTTTACACCCTTTTTATTTCAAGCTTTTTTATAATTAATTAGGTGTTTTATTTATTTTACCTACAGAACACAGTTTCCCCTTCTTCTCTCCTCTTGTCTCCCCCCCCTTCCATATACCACCCCCCAACTGCTCCTCCTCCACCTCCATTCAGACCAGGGCAGGCCTATCACAGTAGTCAACAAAGCATGGCATATCATACTGAGGAAGACCAAGCTCTTGCATCTGGGCAAGGCATCCCAGCATGGGGAACAGGTTCAAAAAAGCCAGATCAAGAGCCAGGGATGGTACTTGATCCCACTTCTAGGGGCCCCACATACAGGCCAAGCTACACAATTGTCACCCTCATGCAGAGGACCTAGATCTGTCACATGTAGACTCCCTGGCTGTTGGTCCAGAGTTCTTGAGCTCCCATGAGCTCAGGTCACCTGACTCTGTGGGTTGTCCAAACATGACTTTGACTGCACCCCTGGCTTGTACAGTCCCTCCTCCCTTTCTTCACCATGACTCCTGGAGGTAGGCCCACTGTTTAACTATGATTTCTGTATCTAGTTCCATCAGTTACTGGATGAAAGGCTTTCTAATGAAAATTGGAGTAGTCCCCAATCTGAACACAGGAGAAGTCCACTTCAGGCACTCTCTCCACTATTGCTTGGAGTCTTATCTGGGGCCATCTTTGTGGATTCCTGGAGTTTCTCTGGGACCAGGTTTCTCCCTAACCCTAAAATACCCTCCATATTATATATCTTTCATTTTTCGTATCACCTCCAATCCACCTAACCCAATCTCTTATGTTCCTCTCTAACCCCCATGCCCAGTTTACTTCATCTATTTCAGATTCCCAGAGAAATCCATCAGTCCCTCTTTGGGTCCTTCTTTTTTTTTAACTTCTCAGGGGCTGTAGACAAAGAATTCTCAACAGAAGAATCTCAAATGACTGAGCTACACTTAGAGAATTGTTTAATATCCTTAATCATTAAGGAAATGCAAATCAAAACAACTTTGAGATACCATCTTACACCTGTCAGAATAGCTAAGATCAAAATCACTAATGACAGCCTATGTTGGAGAGGATGTGGAGTAAAGGGAACTTTCCATTGCTCGGAGTGTAACTTTAACAGTCACTTTGGAATTTGGTATGGTGGTTTATCAGAAAATTGGCAGTCAATCTCCCTCAAGACCCAATTACACCAATCTCGGGCATACACCCAAGGGATGTTCAATTATACCACAAGGACACTTGCTCAACTATGTTCATGGAAGCATCATTCATAACAGTCACAAACTTGAAACAACCTAGATGCCCCTCAAGTGAAAAGTAGATGAAGAAAATATGGTACACAAATTTACACAATATTACACAATACAATATTACTCAGTAGTAAAAAACAATGACATCATGAAATTTTCAGGCATATAGATGAAACTAGAAAAAAATATCCTGAGTAAGGTAACCCAGACCCAGAAAGACAAGCATGGTATGCATTACCTCATAACTGAATTTATTTTTTTTTCAAGACAGGTTTCTCTGTGTAACAACAGATCTGGCGATTCTGGAACTTGCTTTGTAGACCAGGTTGGCCTAGAACTCAGAGATCCACGTGTTTTTGTTTGTTTGTTTTTGCTATTCCTGTCAATGACTGTTGTTGCTGTTGTATATAAAAACCAGTGTATTGTTTTTAATCTTCTGCCACTTGTTGAAAATATTTATTGAATCAAGATATTCTTCATACAAGCTATGGAGTCCTTTAATAAAAAGAATCACAGCATCTACAAATAGGAATAGTTTAATTTCTTCTCTTTTGATATATAATTTTTCTATACCTCTTCCTTGTCCTTTTTTTGTCTCATAAGTTGTTGAATATTGTATTGAATAAGAATGGTGAGAGTGATCATCTTTTTCTTATGCCAGATTCCAGAAAAACATGTCTTGAGATTTTCCTCATTTAACATGTTGTAGAAAATAACTTTCTATATTGAGGTATATTCTGGCTAGTCTACATTCTTTGTGATGAAACTATCTTGAGAGTGTGTTGAATTTTGTCAAATGCCTATTTTTCAATCTTTTGCTATGATATGAGTTTTCTGTCCAAATTTCAAAATTTTCTTCCCAGAAACAGAAAAAAAAAATTGAAATGCATTTTGAGGCAGAAAGACCCTTGATAACCAAAGAAATCTTGAGGAAAAAAAATCCTAATGAGGAACAACCACTTCTGATTACAAATAAGTTACAGATTCACAACGACAAGAGGAACATAATACTGACAGAAGATCAGATGCACAGATCAAGAGAATGCACCAGAAGTTCCAGATATAAACGCACAGTTACAGACATCTTATTATGACAAGGATGCTAGTAGCACAAACAAGAGAAAACATAGCCTTTTAACAAATGATACTGTCAAACTGTAGGAGAGTAAAACTCAGTCCATGTTTCTCACTCTGAACAAAAAATCAACTTCTCTCTCTCTCTGTCTCTCTGTGTCTGTATCTCTCTGTCTCTGTCTCTCTGTCTCTCTGTCTCTCTCAGTTTTTTTGAGACAGGGTTTATCTGTGTTTTGGGGCCTGTCCAGGATCTTGCTCTGTAGACCAGGCTGGCCTGGAACTCACAGAGTTCCGCCTGGCTCTGCTTCCCGAGTGCTGGGATTAAAGGTGTGCACCACCACCTCCCAGCTTGCATCAAACATCTTAACATAATTCCTGAACCCTGGAAGTGCTTGAAGATCACAGGAGCCTGACACTTGAAGATACAGAAATATATGCAAAAGACTTTCTGAAATGGACTTTAGTAGCTCAGGAAATAAGGCCAACATTCAACTAAGGCAATCTTATGAATTAAAAAAATCTTTTCTACGGTAAAGGAAACAGAAATTACAGTGAAGTGATAGCCTGCTGAATGGGAGAAATGCTTTATTTGATACCTATCTGATAGAGGATTAATATCTAGAATATTTACAAACAACTAAAAATTAAACAAAATAATCAAGGTTTTAATTATTTTATCTTCTTACTAATAACATAAAGGTGCACAAATCACAGGAAATGATGGTAGACAAAAAGGAACCAACTCTTTGTACTACTGGAAGGAAAGTAAAACAGTCCAGGGTCTGTGGAAATTAATGGAGGTTTCTCCAAAAACTAAAAATAGATATGCTCTATAAATAGCTATTGTGCCCCTGGGTATTTACCTGAATGACTTCATGTCAGCACTTCACAGACACACTTGCACATCTTTATGCAGCACTAGTCACCACTGCTAGGTTTTGGAGTCCAGCCAGGTCCCAGAACAGAGGATTAGGTAAAGTAAAGGTGACATGTCTATGAAGTGGAGCTGTGTTTTCATCAGTAAAGATAAGTCATCCAGCTACAGGAAAACGGGTGCAACTACAGATAATCATACTAAGTGAATCACACCATTTCAGAGTGCCAAATATTGCATATGTTCTCCATTTGTGGTTCCTACACTTTATGTAGTTCCATACTGTCATTTATGTATGTCTTAAATAAAAGTATAGTAAAAGTAAAAGTGTTTAAAGGAATGAATTTGGGAGGAGGGAGGAAGAGGGGGTAAGTGGATACATGGAGTATGAACAATGTACAATATACAATTATATAAAAAATTTTTAATTTAATTAATATTTAAAAAAATTGATGTTGTATAGACTTTATATCTTTGACAAGAATAACTTCAATTCCAAATGGACAAATTGAAAGGATCCTCCAAAATGATGTAGGTCAAATGATGACACTATCATAATTTTCCTGAGTTAATGTTATTTCACATATTTTACATCAAATTGTAGAGTTTAAACAAAAACAATATTCATCCCCAAAGCTGCCAAGTTATGGATGGCTAGTTATTTGATATGAAATTAAGGCAGTATACTGTAACTGTCAGAATTAATGCCCTGCTTGTTTAATTACTGGAAATTGTCATTTTTGGAAGCCCTGAAGAAGGTGGACAAGTTCACACAATTGGTTGAACCTGTATGTAAATTAATAATTGGTTACCATGGCAACATTCATCTTCATCTCCTTTCCAAAACTGCACCAGCTGAGCTAAGTGGGGAGACTGCCTTTCAGTCACAACCTTAGCTGTAAACTCCTCCCTCCCTATGTATAAGGAGATTACCATGATTGACAGTGCTGCCCACCCATTGCCTTTTTTTTTTTTGGTGATTGGCTACCTCAGTAAAGCCCTGGAAAGTGACCTCTGTCTGTTCTCTGATGTCTTTGTGTTCACCTTACTTTCTTATCAACTGTTAAATCATAGGTAAGAGCAAGATAGACCGTAATACCTTTCACACTCAAATGCATACACAGATAAAATTTTTGCTTTGTTCAAAATACAAATAAAAATACCATATATAAGTTGTTTTTTGTTTTTTGGTTTTTTTTTAATTTATAGAATTTGGTCCTGGGTAAGTGTTTGTTTCACTAATGTGCTAATTTAGTGGTGAAATATTTTTATTTGCGAATTCACTACACTAAAATAATCCTTCTATTTGAAAAATAGATTCCCAGTTTTAGTCTTGTACTTACAGAAATGAAGGTTCTAAGAGACTATCCCAGAACATGATTGAGAATCATTACTTTAACCATATTGGCAAGTTACACAAGTTCTCTCCCTGTGGCACAATCCCTAAAATGAGAACATCTCATGTCATGGGGGTCAAGTATCTCCTCGTTTTATCTCTTCTTCTGTCTCCCTTCCACTAAATTGTACCTCATCTCAATCACAAGATGATTTATAAAATCCATCCAGAGATGTAAAGTTTGGAAATGAAAGATGCTACTTTGTACAGTTTCTTAGTTCTAATTTTCTGCCATGTTTCAGCAGATGTGAAATACCCATGCATCCTCAGGGTTTCTTCACAATTGTTCAATATGTTCCTGGTGGCACTCAAGTCAAAAGTTTCTGACTCCATGTCACTCTAGACCTTGTTTCTAGTATATTTTCTTTAAAAAATATTTTATGTGTATGGGTGTTTTGCCTGCATGTGTGCCTGATATCCACCAGAGGTCAGAGGGGGGCATTGGAGCCTCTGGAAATTGAGTGAAAGTTAGTTGTGAGTCTGCATGTGGGTGTGGGAATTGAACTGGTTCTTCTGGAAGAGCAGAAACTGCTCTGAGATCTTGCACCATCTCCCTAGCCCCTACCTTACATATTGTTTTAAATTTTGTTTTCATTAATTCATTTGTGTGTTTGTTTACTTATTTACTGCCTTGTCATGGTGTACTATGGAGGTCTGCAGACAACTTAGAGAGTTCCTTCTTTCCTTATCCCCGGGCCATGTGAGTCCTGTGGAGCAAACTCCATTCCTTAGGCTTGGTGGCAAGTGCTCATCAAGCAATCTCACCAGCCCTTGTCACACACTCTTATGTAGACGAAAGTTACAAATGGAAATAATTTCAGTTTTCATAGTCTCCATTTCTAAAGTGCTTGTGCAGCATAATCTATTCTTTTTAACTCTTTGTGTCTCTTTCCTTCTTGAATTCTTTCTTTCATCCCTTTCTTTTTCTTTTCTTGTAAAAATCTATTCCTATTACTTCCTTTGGAAGATTTGAAAGATAATTTTAAGCCTCATTTTCCTGCAAAAAAATCTTTCCTTTGCCATCCCAACTGCTCAAGCTATCTTCATTTTTCTTATATTTGTGGTTGTGTACCTAGCCTTACGGGCTGAGCCATCTCTTCAGCCCCCATTTTATTGTTATATGGTCACTCTATTCTTGTATTTTCTATGTGGAAGAATTTTTCTCACTAAACAATTTCTAATGATACTCTACTGAAGGTCCGCAATGATGCTGACATCAAAACTCATGCCCTCTTTAGACATAATCTCCTGGGAACATTCAATATATGCACACAGTTCTGCAGCCCAGCAGTCGTCAGTAGTAGGTAAAGTGTCCAGAGATACAGCAGTGTTTAGGGATCTGGAGATGATTACAAGAATCAATGTAAGGATGTACCTTAGAATACCATCATTTATATATATCATTTTTTTTTCACATATTCTTGCTGGAATAAAGCTTTATGTATTTGTTTTCAATTACCAATTTGACAAGGAATTATATCCAAATACCTGTTTTTAGATCTCAGTTTAATTCTTGGTTCCAATGTTTCTTTCAAAATGTATTGCTTGTTATCTTTACTTACATATTTCAAACTATTTTGAGCTCAAAATATCCTAATGAAAATGTATATATGCATAGTCAAAAATTATTCTGCTATCTGGATTCTTCATTCTGTTACTGACATTTCTCTCCACATTTAAAAGTTGTATTTAATTTGTATAGGTATTTAATCTGCAAGCATGTCTGTGCATCACATATGTGCATTGCTGGTAAAGGTGAGAGAACATCAAATCCCCTGATGCTGTAGTTATAGAAGGTTGTGGTCCACTGTGTTGGTGGGAATCAAACTCAAGTCCCATGGAAGAGAAGCCAGTGGTCTTAATTGCTCAACCATCTCTTCATTCTCATAGTTAAGAGACTCTGCAAGTTTATAGTCATTTGTATATTTTAGAGATTGTAGATATTTTTGAGATGATTGATTTTTAATGTTTTAAAGAGATAAGACTTTAAAGATTGTAGGACTTTATACTGTCATGTTAATATTAGCAAAACAATTTGGAGATAAACAGAACAAAAAGATTGTTACTTAATTGTCATGTATGTGTATGTCAATATGATAAGGAGTTAGTTGTTCTTGCTAGGTTTTTGTGAACTTAACACAAGCTAGAGTCACCTGGGAAGGGGGAACCTTACTTGAGAAAGTACCCCCCCAACATATTGGCTAATGGACAAGCTTGTGGTGCATTTTTTTATTGATGACTGATGAGAGAGAGCCCAGCTCATTGTGGGTGGTGCCACCTCTTGGCTGCTGGTCTTGCGAACTATAAGAAAGCAAGATGAGCAAGCCACAGAGAGCAAGCTAATGCTCACTAAGGAGCATTCTCATCATTCAGTTGCTGCCTCCAGTTTCCTGCCTTATATTCCTGCTCTGGTGTCTTTACATGATAGACTGTGATATGGCAGTATAAGTGAAGTAAACCTTTTCCTCCCAAAGTAGCTTTTGGCCATGGTATTTTGTCACAGCAATAGAAACTGAAACTGAGACATGCAGAGAAGACAAAGGTAAGGTAAACAGAAATTGTGACATATATGAGGTATTTTGGAAGAGCATGGTTAGATTTATTTGTTTACTTATAAATTGAAAGTGGGAGAAAAAAAAA
Source organism: Onychomys torridus (assembly GCF_903995425.1). Lineage (NCBI taxonomy): Eukaryota > Metazoa > Chordata > Mammalia > Rodentia > Cricetidae > Onychomys > Onychomys torridus. The sequence continues at coordinate 94,964,944 of NC_050444.1, forward strand.
CAAGAGAAATCATTGTTCATTGATCTGAAAAATGGCCGGTTGTAAAGCCCTTTCCCCCAAATGTTAGTTTTCCATCTTACAGGGATGAAGGACCCTCCTAGGACTCAAGAGGCTAAAGACTTTACAAGGTTCAGGAAATTAAGAGATTTTTAAGACTTGCAAGGTTCTGCCTCAAGGTTGTAAATTTAGTAAATTGACGTGGAGAGGTGGACTCTCTTCATGCAACTTCTTGGCTATAGTGAAGGAAGATTTCCAGGGATGAGCTTTTGTGAGTTGTCACTCATGTTGGAAGTGGTATGTTGTGGAGATGCATCTGCCTTTGATTCTTCCATGGTCTTCTAAGAAACATCAATGCCCTCACTGGTTCACCAACCTATAATTATCCAGAATCTTTTATTATTATTATTATTATTGTTATTGTTATTATTATTATTATATTACTATTATTATTGTTGTTGTTGGTTTGTCATTATGCCCTGTTTGTGGTCAATAGATGTTTGTTCACAGATCTTCAGGAAGTCACTGTCACCCTTAACTGCATGTCTTGAACATCCTGAGCTTATTTTTGCAAGAGCTATGTTTCTGTTTCCTGGATGGTTACTGTACAGTTTTTTTCAGATGAAGATTGTCAAATATGCCCTAGTTTTATTTGATAACAAAATCAGTATTATTCTTCCTACAATAACAGAGCCATTCCTCAACTTAGCCAGTAGTCACATTCAACACTATATTATCTAGTTACTGTGAAAGAAAAAAAATTCTCTTCTGCTCAACCTAAACAATGTTAAAAACACATAGTTGCAATGAATATTTGTTAATAAAAATGTATGGCTGGTATATACAAATATGACATTAAGATTTCTTATTCTCTCTCTCTCTCTCTCTCTCTCTCTCTCTATCTCTCTCTGAGTGTGTGCACACATGCACTATTCTTACTTCCCAGAATTAAAGATTACAAAATCCCCCAAAGCAGCAATCAGAGAGTACATCAAGTATAATGGATATACATTAATTAAAGGGCAAATATTTCATCCATTTTCCACCATGGAAAATCCAAGACAACTGACTTCAAGTATATATTATCGGGTGTTTCATAACTATGTGGCATGGAACAAACATTCTTCTTTCTTGAAAACCTTTGAAAAGGAGCAGTACACTTCATCTTGTGCATGTGAACTGCTTTCAAAACATATATTGCTATCAAGAGTATTAATACTTCTTCTAGTAAATCTATTACTTAAAGAGCAATCCATTTTTGGTGGTGTCTGTCTTGAACCTGAAACCTTTCAGAGATTTACTAACATCTGGATGGGTGTAATTGAATCACTGCAAAACTTATAGAGGAAAGGAGTCCTCTAGCTACATTAGATAGGGCAGAAGACAGAGAGATTTAGAATGAGAGGGGAACTTTCCATTTCTAGGAGGAAGTACATGGAAGGACTAGAAGAAAGGTAGAAGCATTGATGAGCAAAGACAACCTCAGATGGTAGCCTGCAAAGAATATAGACCCCTGCTCACAGGGACAAGAAAGTGAATGACCCAAGAGATTAGATAAGCTTAGAAACTGCTCCATTGCTCTGGTTTCTAGAAAGGAACACAACACAGACTAATGCCCAGTGTTTGGCTCATAAGACTATACACAGAACACATTTGACCTGAGCTGCATTCTGACATCTGACATGCAGAATGTGATTGGACACAATGGTGGTTTTACTTAATTTTTAAGATTATTATTTTAAGTGTATGGAGACTCTACCTTCAAGTATGTGTGACATATGTGTACAGTTTCTGTGGAAGCCAGAAGAGAGCATAGGATATCCCAGAACTGGAGTTATAGAGGGCTGTGAGTCACCACAGGACTGGGAATAGAACTCCTGTCTTCCAGAAGAACAGCCAGTATTCTGACCAGCCTAGCCAGCTCTCTAATCCACCAGGATAGTTTTTTCAAAAGTGTTTATTTTTATTTCATGTGAATGTATGTTCCTAAATATATGTATATGCACCACATATAAAGGTCAGTAGAGAGCCTAGGATACACTGGAGCTGAAGATGCAGGAGTTTGTGAGTCACCCAATGTGGGGCTGGGAACCTTTCCCACATCCCTTATATAGGCAGCAATTGTTCTTTGTGGCTGAACCAGCTCTCGAACCCCAAAGAGGGTTTTAAATCACTAAATCTGGCACAATTTGTTTGGACAACATTTAAACAAAAACATTAACACATCTCCAATAAACTAAATTTATTACATTGTATTATGTTTCTCTATAATTTTCTACTAAATAGCTAGTGTTTGAAATTAATTACATTTTAAAGTCATTTTCAATAAGGACTTAAAATATTTTTCTCAGAATTAGTCACTGTTATAATACCAGTCATACTATAGTTTTAGAATCATTTTCACAACTGCTTTGAAATGCACCTTAAATTATATAAAATATAAAATCTAATTGTGGCATTTTGAATATAGAATTCTGTTCCATGTCTATGCTATGTGTTTGTAGAAATGAGATATACTAAACAACAGTGTAAGGCCAGACATTATGAGTAAAGAAATATGTGTTTTTTGATAGCAAAATGTTTCTCATTTAGTGTGAGAATTTAGGTATGTATCAAAGGTTTGAAATTGTTTAGCGCTAGTCAGTATTCATGGCATTGATATTTCCTTTTCCAGCTACTTCTTCTGTATGTATATTCCTATATACCTGAATATGCACTAATAATTTATCTTTGCCTATCTTCCTCTGCTGGGGTTGTCATACTGAGCAATCTTTCTCCTTGGAGAGCAAACAGCCATTGATACTGTGGCTTGGGTTTTCCGAGAGGAGATAATGGGTGTGAGGTTGAAGGAAAGATACAGTTCCTTTGAGGAAAACGATGATAGTGCAAGAGAGAATTTGAAGGTTCTAAAAACCCTGGATGACAAATAACCAGTCACTGTGAGTGTGAAGTCGTTTCCACACAGCATTCTAAGAACTGCAGAACCTGCCTGAGAAGGGAGATGGGAGAGGACTCTACTTCATATGGTAGAACTGGGGGAGGGCCAAAATGAAGGTCACTGATATTAATCATTCATCTTACCTGGATTCTTAACTTTCATTAGAATTAAGAATATGTGTTCCCCCAAATGTCACCTAGAGGATGCATAACTTCTTCAACATGCTATTCTACTCACTGTCTCTACAGGAGTTGTGGCTCACTTTCTGGCTTGCTTCAGTATTCTTTTATTATATAAGGAAAACACAGTGCTTCCAGAAGACTTCAGATGAATGTGATCAGAAGAAAAGTGGTTGGAGCCTTGGTTACCAAAGGTATAGCACAATAGCACAGGACAGCACCCAGTACTTCCCCCAAGAGAAAAGACTATGGCAAATAATGCAGTTTTTACAACTCTAGAGTGTCTGTGGTATTGACACTGCCAATTCCATATGAATAATTTTGAAATATACAACAAAGGGCTTGATAATGTAGAAAAAGAAGCTATTTTCAATTGAGTATATCAAGACACAGTTGGAGATATTTTCTTGTATACATGTTAAACTGTTTTGTCAGTCCTCAAGAGGGGTTGATGAAAAGTTAGTACAAAATAAACTCCTATTTGTATCATCACAAAGAATTTTTCTCTTTTCCCTGAGTAAATAATTAGGTAGAATATTCACTCAGATATAACCAAATTCTCATCCATGCATATGTAGGGAAAAGCAGTACACTGAATACTTCTTCTTACATTAGAAAGGTAATATTTCATGCATCATATTAATAAGACATGTGGGCCAAATGTCAAGTTAATATTTAAAGTATGTTTAGTGAATATTTTGGTTTCAAGATGGCAGATAATATAGATAACATGCAAATGACTAATTTATGGAGAAGTATGTACCTTGCCTGTGTGATATGCATACTACTCACATACTTCATATAAACACTGTTTATGTTCAACAGAATACTCAGAGGTTCCTGATAATTTCTTAAAGTTCTTGAAGGGAAATTTCACTGAATTATTTTTCACTGCTTGCTGTACAGAAAATTGTATTATTTTCATTAGAGAGGTCAATTGATATTTCCAATACACAAATATTTTTAAATAGGACTCTCATTCTGTAAATCATTTGGGATAATAATTTCATTTGTCTAAAACTAGACAAATGTATAAGAAATGGTTGTCAGTGTTTTTTCAGATGACATGGTGACAAAAGGGCAGAAATCATGTAATCTAAGAAGAGCTTAAATGTGAATGACAGGGTAGCCCACTTGTTCAAATACTTACGAATTCTTAGACTGAAGAGAAGATCAGTTCCCAGAACCCACATTGGGTGGTTTATAACCACCTGATCACCAGTTCCAGTAGATCTGACATCCTGTTCTGCCCTCTATGATTTCCTACAACAATGTATCATTCATTCACACAATGTCCTGGTTTGCTTCTATGCTCTGATAAGATATCCTGACCCAAAGAAATTTGGGGAATATCCTAGGTTTGGGGGTTTATATTTGTTTTATTTTTGTTAGTTTGTCTCAAACTAGAAAACTTAACTGAGAAAATGCCCCCAAAGAATTGGCGATAGCTAACTCTATGGGAACATTTTCTTGATTAATTGTTGATATGGGATGGCCCAGCCCACTGTGGTCAAAACTACCCTTGGACAGATGGTGCTGGTGTATATATGAATGAAAACTAGGCAATCCAGTAAACAGTGTTTCTCTATGACCTCAATTCATTTCCTACTTTCAGGTCCATGTCTTGAGTTTCTGACCTGAATTCCCTTAGTGAGAGAGTGTGACTTAAGATTTGGATGCTGACATAATCACTTTATTCCTTAACCTGTTCTGGTTATGGGATTTTGTCACAATAGCAGAAACCTAAGACTGAGAGGAAAGGGTTTATTAGTCTTACACTTCCTGATCACAGTCCATCATTGAGGGAAATAAATTCAGGACCCAAGCTTAAGGAAGAATCTGTGGGAAGGAACTGAAACAGGGTTGGCTGTGGAGTACACTGCTTACTTGCTTGCTCAGCTTAACATGCTTTCTAATGCAATGTCTAGAGGTGGCACCATCCACAGTGAAATGGGCTCTCACACATTAATCATTAATTACAGAAATGCCTTGTGGATTTACCTACAGGCTGACATGAATGAGGCATTCTCTTAATAGAGCGCCCATCTTCTAAAATGACCTGAGTTTGTAACAAGTTAACAAACAAACAAACAATGACAACAACAACAAACCCCACAAAACTAACAAGTATGCATAAACATAAACTCATACACAAAATACAAATAATATACACTTAAATGTGAAAATTTTAGTGTATGAGCTTGTCTTTAATCTTCTAAATGGTTTGTAGGGAATTTAATAGATTTATATGCATATATAAAGAGCCATGCTGTACTGTCATTAGCTTAATATTTCTCTAAATATTTGGTTATAAAAATTTCTCTTCCTTCAATTTGAAATGTCTTAATGACTATAAACTAGTCTATATTATTTGTGGCTATTGTGAAGGGTTCGTTCTAATTCCATTTGTCATTTATATATAGGAGGACTACTGAGTTTTTTTAGTTAATCCTGTATCTAGTCACCTTGTTGGAAGTGTTTATCAACTTTAAGAGTTCCATGGTGGAATTTTTAGGGTCACTTATATATATTATCATAGCATTTGCAATAACTGTAATTTAACTTTTTTTGTGTGTCCAATTTGTATCACCTGGTCTCCTTCAGTTGCTTTATTGACCTATCTAAAACTTCAAGTACTCTATTGAATATATATGCAGAGTGGAAATCCTGTCTTGTCCCTGATTTAATGGCATCACTTTGAGTTTCCTTCCATTTAATTTGATACTGGCTTGTTTAGGTATGTCCCTTATATCCTAAATGTCTTTAGGGCTTTTATGATGAAGGGGTGTTAGGTTTTGTTAAAGACCTTCTTAGCATCTATGGGATGATTACTTTTTTTTTTTCAGTTTGTTCATATGGTGGATTGCTTTGACTGATTTTCATATGTTCAACTATCCTTGCATCTCTGGAATGAAACCTAATTGGTCATTGTGGATGATCTTTTGATGTGTTCTTGGATTCAGTTTGCAAGTATTGTACTGAGTATTTTTGCATCTATATTCATATGTGAAATTGGTCTGTAATTCTTTTCTTTTTTGAGTCTTTCTGTGGTTTGGGTATCAGGGTAACTGTGACCTCATAAAATGAATTTGGTAATGTCCTTCTGTTTCTACTTTGTAGAATAATTTGAGAAGAATTGGCATTATTAACTTTTCTAAAATGAAGAGTTTTTTTTTAAACAAGGGATTCTTAAGTACTAATGTATCTTAATGTTTCATAAACAATATTAGAGATGCTCCTTCCTTAAGATAATAGTGCCTGTAGTCTGATATAGCTCTCATTTTTTCATAAAAGAATAATGATTCCAATTGTTATTGATTCATCATCTCTCCCCATGAAGAATTCTGCAGTTTAAAATGATAGTTTCAAATAATTTTGATAAAAAATGTCTCTCACACCCCTGGATAAAATGGCAAGAGTAAGGAAGAGAAGTAGGCTAGGGAGATGACTCAGCATCTCCTGCTTGGCAGACATGAACTGAGTTCAAATTCTCAGCATCATGAAAAGTAACAATGAAGGCACACATGTGATTGTAACCTCAGTACTGTGGAGAGTGGAGACAGGGGAAAGAGCACTTTAGGCTGGCTGGCTGCTAGCCTAACTCCAGGTTTAGTGAGAGACCCTGTGTCATGGGAACACTGTGTAGAGTGGAAGCTAGCACCGCCTCCTCTGACTTTTACACACATGCATGTTGAGAACAACCCTCTTTAGAAATATGGTTAACACAAAAATACATACAACCTCCCACACACATATGGGGTGGGTTTTATGAGGGAGAGGGGAGACGGGAAAGACAATAAGCAGGATGAAATATTAGAACTGAACTCTGAAACTTTTAAAGAAAAAAAAAAGAGGGGGGGAAACTTGTCAAGATTTCTACACAGGCAAGAAATTCTAGAATTAGGTTCTGACTCAGAAAATAATGGTAACCTTTGATAAATGGCATTTCATGAAATTAAAAGGTTTGAGGACCAAAAAAAATGGCTCAGCAGGTGAAGATGATTACTGTCAAGTTGGAAGACTATGTTCACTCTCTAAAACCCACATAACAGAAGGAGAGAATAGATTGCTGAAAATTGTGACTTCCTAGCACATTCTTTGGGATACACTCATCACCATACACCCATACACAAACAAATAAACTGTAACAACCTTAAAACTTTTACATAGCAAAGGAAATATTTGCTCAAGTAAAAAGATAGCCTACAGAATGAGAGAAAAATTGGATGAATATTAATCTGATAAAAAATAATATGCACAATATATAAATAATTAAAGAAAAACTAAAAAGTAAGAAATAAAACTGAATATATGAACAATGCTAGACAATGCCACTTCCACAAAAGTTAGGTCACTAAACAAAATCACCAGTGCCATGTGTGGGATATCTCCTTATAAGCTGTTGGTGAGGGACACCTTAGAGGTCTCAAAAATAATGTAGGATCTTGCCATTCTTCTTGGTTTCTCACAAAATCTAAATAAGACTCTGTTACTGAAGACTTCATACTCATCATGTGCAAGATACAGATAAATCAATCATAGTGACCAATCATGCTATTTAGGATTCTGAGGGAGTGATGACCTTTGGTTTTACCTCCCTGCTAACCCTATCAATTACAATACTAACCTTCCAGGCAAAATGCTACCATTAGTACATTGGTAACATGATTATTATGGAGACCACCAACTATTCCCTGTTTGTGTTAGAGGCCTATACTACAAGAGGAAATACATACCTTGTACTGTAAATCCATTCCAAATCTTGGAACCTAAGGGGGGACGTAATACTGCTACCTAGCTAAATTGAAAATGCATCAAGTTTTCTTTTATATATTGATGTATACCTGAAAACAAAGACAACTTTCAGTCTTTATCAGAGAAATCTTTTTAAGTGAATAGAATTAAATAAGGATGTAGGGATCCATGACCACATAAGATGCTGAGAACAAAGGATGGTTGATGGCTAAGCCCTAAATTAGGCATTTACATTATCCCCTTAAGTCTCAGGTAACATGCTTAGAGGAAGCAAGAATCAGAAGGTAAGGAGAAAGGCTAGAAAATATTATCTTCTAAGCATGACAGAGCCATGGCAACCATGAACTCAAAGCAACTGTACCTACTGACACTGGGTCTGTAGAAATCAGCTATAGCTGATTACAGACCCATGAGGTACTATCACTTAGTATTGATAACTAGCAGATTCATGAAGACATACCCTACTCCCAGTTGTGTATCCACAGGTAGGCCATTTGGGCTCTAATGGATAATTCTGAACTCAATGTCAATCAGATGACCCTAGTTAAACTCTGTGGGACACAAAAATCAGCCATAAATATGGGGAAAAGATTTGAAAGGGTAAAGGTGAGCTGAGAGGCATGGGAAGGAGAAAGAAGAGAAGATTGGTAATTGTAGTACAAACAATATATTCATGTGTGTAATAGTCAGAGAACAATTTAACTAGTAAAATAATAACCTAAGGAAATGAATGGAGTTCACAAAACAAGTAATAAAAATGGCAAGTGAGCATGTGTAAAAATGGTTAATATCCTTTGCTCTCAGAAAAATGCAACAAAAAACTACATTGAGATTTCGTCTCATCCCAGTCAAAAAGGCAGTCACGAAAACAGCAAAGGACAAAGGGTCCCTGTGCACTTCTGGTGGGGACTTAAAACAGTCAATTTTCAACAATCTACATACTATATGATTTTTGTTACTATTCTTAGTAATATTATAAAAGACTAAAGTTAACATATCATAGGAATACTTAATGCCAATGCTTCTTGAAGCACGTTTTACAGTACCTGAGATGTGAGCTAATCTCTGTGTCCATCACCAAAAAAAAGGGGGAGGGGTAAGGAAATTATCATGCATACAGCAGATTTTTTTCACCCATCCAGAAGAAGGAAGCCATTTTTTTTTTTTTACAGGAAAATGGATGTGAAACCTAAGATAGCAAGTGAATTAAGTCAGTCTCTAAAGCACAAACACTGCATGTTTCTTTCATTTGCAGGTCTAGATTTTATATAGATATATATAATGGCACATTTATAGACAGCTTGAAAGAAGAAATGAAAATGTCTGCTGGAAAAGTAATTAATTTGGGGCTTGGGGAAAGAGAAAGAGGAGAAGTGGGTATGGGAGATTATGCCCTAAGCACATTAGATACTTGGATTAAAGGGGGGCTACATAACCCAATATAATAACAAAATTGAAATTATTATTATTATTATTATTATTATTATTATTATTATTATTATTATGTGTTTTAATTTTATACATCAGTCATGGGTTCCCCTGTCCTCCCCACTCCTGCCCACACCCCTAGACTCCCCCCAGCCCCGGCCCTCCATTCGCATGTCCTCCAGGACAAAGACACCCCTGGGGACTCATTTAAACCTGGTGGATTCAGTACAGGCAGGTCCTGTCCCCTCCTTCCAGGCTGAGCATGTGTCCCTGTGTAAGCCCAAGGTTCCAAACAGCCAGTTCAGGCACCAAGAACAGGTCCTGGTCCCACAGCCTGGGAGCCTCCCAAACAGATCAAGCTATTCCATTGTGTCACTTATCCAGAGGGCCTGATCCAGTTGGGGGCTCCACAGCGGTTGGTTCATAATTCGTGTGCTTCCATTCGATTGGCTATTTGTCCCTGTGCTTTTTGCAATCCTAGATTCAACAATTCATGCTCTTGCAGTCCCTCCTCCTTCTCGACAGTTGGACAACTGGAGCTCCACCTGGGGCCTGGCCGAGGATCTCTGCATCCACTTAGTCATCTGATCACCAGACTAGGTCAGATCAGGCCCTCCCTCGACCACTGCCAGCAGTCTACAGAGGATATATCATTGTGGATTTCTGGGGACCTATCCAGCACTCTCCCTATTCCTGTTCTCACGTGGTCTTCATTTATCATGGTTTGTTATTCCTCGTTCTCCCTTTCTGTTCTTGATCCAGCTAGGATCTCCTGCTCCCCTAAGCTTTCTTTCCTTCAAATCTTGCCCTTCATTACTCTCACTCATGTCTAGGTTGTTTATATAGATCTCATGAATTTCTCTATCATTGGGTGATCCCTGGGTCTTTCCTAGGGTCCCACTTTCTAGGTAGCCTCCCTGGAGTTCTGTAACAGTCTAGTCATCTTTGTTTTATATCTAGTATCCTCCTATGAGTGAGTATATACCATGTTTGTCCTTCTGAGTCTGGGTTACCTCATTCAGGATGATTTTTTCTAGATCCATTGATTTGCCTGCAGACCTCATGATGTCATTGTTTTTTCTCTGCTGAGTAATAGTTCATTGTGTATATGTACCATATTTTCTTTATCCATTCTTCAGTTGAAGGGCATCTAGGTTGTTTCCAGGTTCTGGCTATTACAAAAAATGCTGATATGAACATAGCTGAGCAAATGCCCTTGAGGTATGATTGAGCATTCCTTGGGTATATGCCCAAGAGTGCTACAGCTGGGTCTTGGGGCAGATGGATTCCCAATTTTCTAAGGAAGCGCCATATTTGTTTCAAAAGTGGCTGTACAAGCTTGCATTCCCACCAGCAGTGGAGGAGAGTTCCCCTTGCTCCACATCCTCTTGGGCATAAGCTGTCTTCTGTGTTTTTGAACTTAGCCATTCTGACAGGTGTAAGGTGGTATCTCAGATTTGTTTTGATTTGCATTTCCCAGGTAATTAGGGATGTTGAGCAATTCCTTAAATGTCTTTCAGCCATTTGAATTTCCTCTGTTGAGAATTCTCTCTTTAGTTCTATAGCCCATTTCTTAATTGGACTGTTGGGCATTTTGATGTCTAATTTCTTGAGTTCTTTATATATTCTGGATATCAGCCCTCTGTCAGATGTGGGGTTGGTGAAGAACTTTTCCCATTCTGTAGGCTGTTGCTTTGTCTTGTTGATCATGTCCTTTGCTCTACAAAAGCTTCTCAGTTTCAGCAGGTCCCGTTGATTGATTGTTTCTCTCAGTGTCTGTGCTACTGGTGTTATATTTAGAAAGTGATCTCCAGTGCCAATGCATTCAAGACTAATTCCTACTTTTTCTTCTATCAGGTTCAGAGTAACTGGATTTATGTTGAGGTCTTTGATCCACTTGGACTTAAGTTTTGTGCATGGTGACAGATATGGATCTATTTGCAGCCTTCTACACATTGACATCCAGTTATGCCAGCACCATTTGTTAAAGATGCTTTCTTTTTTCCATTGTACATTTTTGGCTTCTTTGTCAAAAATTATATGTTCATAGGTGTGCGGGTTAATGTCAGGGTCCTCAATTTGATTCCATTGGTCCACATGTTGGTTTTTATGCCAGTACCAAGCTGTTTTTATTATGGTAGCTCTATAGTAGAGCTTGAGGTCTTGGATTGTGATGCCTCCAGAGGTTGTTTTATTGTACAGGATTCTTTTGGTTATCCTGGGTTTTTTGTTTTTCCACATTCTTCCAGATCTGTGAAGAATTGTGTTGGTAATTTCATGGGAATTGCCTCGAATCTGTAGATTGCTTTTGGTAAGATCGCCATTTTTACTATGTTAATCCTGCCTATCCATGAGCATGGGAGATCTTTCCATTTTCTGACATCTTCTTCAATTTCTTTTTCAGCGACTTAAAGGCCTTGTCATATAGGTCCTTCACATGCTTAGTTAGAGTAACCCCAAGGTATTTTATATCATTTGTGGCTATTGTAAAGGGTGATGTATCTCTGATTTCCTTCTCAGCCTGTTTGCCTATTGTGTATAGGAGGGCTACTGATTTTTTTGAGTTGATCTTGTTTCCTGATATGTTGCTGAAGATTTTCATTAGCTGTATCAGTTTCTTGACTGAATTTTTGGGGTCACTCATGTATACTATCATGTCATCTGCAAATAGGGAGAGCTTGACTTCTTCCTTTCCAATTTGTATCCCCTCAATCGCTTTGTATTGTCTTATAGCTCTGGCTAGAACTTCAAGTACTATATAGAATAAGTATGGGGGAGGGGACAGCCTTGTCTTGTTCCTGATTTTAGTGGTATTGCTTTGAGTTTCCCTCCATTTAATTTGATGTTGGCTGTTGGCTTGCTGTAGATTGCCTTTATTATGTTTAGGTATGTTCCCTGTATTCCTGATCGCTCCAAGACCCTTATCATGAAGGGGTGTTGGATTTTGTCAAATGCCTTTTCTGCATCTAGTGAGATGATCATGTGGATTTTTTCTTTGAGTTTGTTTATATGGTGTATTACATTGACAGACTTTCGTATGTTGAACCATCCTTGCATCCCTGGGATGAAGCCTACTTGATCATGGTGGATAATTGTTTTGATGTGTTCTTGGAGTCTGTTAGCCAGAATATTATTCAGTATTTTTGCATCAATGTTCATGAGGGAGATCAGTCTGTAGTTCTCTTTCTTTGTTGCATCTTTGTTTGGTTTAGAAATCAGGGTAATTGTAGTCTCATAGAAGGAGTTTGGTAATATACCTTCTGCTTCTATTGCGTGGAACAATTTAAAGAGTATTGGTATTAAGTCTTCTTTGAAGATCTGGTAGAATTCTGCACTGAAACCATCTGGTCCTGGGCTTTTTTTGGTTGGGAGACTTTTAATGACTGATTCTATTTCCTTAGGGGTTATTAGACTATTTAAATGGTTTATCTCGTCTTGATTTAGCATAGGTATGTGGTACCTATCCAGAAAATTATCCATTTCTTTTAGATTTTCCAGTTTTGTGGAGTAGAGGTTTTTGAAATATGACCTGATGATTCTCTGGATTTCTTCATTGTCTGTTGTTATGTCCCCCTTTTCATTTCTGATTTTGTTAATTTGGATGCTCTCTCTCTTTCTTTTGGTTAGTTTGGATAAGGGCTTGTCTATCTTGTTGATCTTCTCAAAGAACCAACTCTTTGTTTCATTAATCTTTTGTATTGTTCTCTTCGTTTCTATTTGATTGATTTCAGCTCTCAATTTGATAATTTCCTGGTGTCTGTTCCTCATGGGAGACTTTGCTTCTTCCTGTTCAAGGGCTTTCAGGTGTGCTGTCAAGTCACTAGCATGAGATTTCTCCAGCTTCTTTATGTGGGCATTCAGTGTTATGAATTTCCCTCTTAGCACTGCTTTCATAGTATTACATAAGTTTGGGTATGTCCTGTGTATTCATTTTCATTGATCTCTAGGAAGTCTTTAATTTCTTTCTTTATTTCTTCCTTAACCCATTGGTGATTCAGTTGAGCATTATTCAGTTTCCATGAGATTGTAGGATTTCTGTAGTTTTTTCTGTTGTTGAAATCTAATTTTAAACTATGGTGGTCTGATAGAACACGGGAGTTTATTCCAATTGTTTTCTATCTGTTGAGATTTGCTTTATGGGCAAGTATGTGTTCGATTTTAGAGAAGGTTCCATGGGGTGCTGAGAAGAAAGTATATTCTTTTCTGTTTGGGTGGAATGTTCTGTAGATATCAATTAAGTCCATTTGAGCCATAACATCAGTTAAGTCCATTATGTCTTTGTTAAGTTTCAATTTGGCTGATCTTTCAAGGGGTGAAAGTGAGGTGTTGAAGTCTCCCACTATTAATGTGTGGGGTTTTATATGAGATTTAAGCTTTAGTAATGTTTCTTTTACATATGTGGGTGCCCTTGTGTTTGGGGCATAAATGTTCAGAATTGAAACTTCATCTTGGTGGATCTTTCCTGTGATGAGTATGTAATGTCCTTCATCATCTCTTTTGATTGATTTTAGTTTGAAGTCTATTTTGCTGGATATTAGCATGGCTACACCAGCTTGCTTCTTAAGACCATTTGACTAGAAAGTCTTTTCCCAGCCTTTTATCTTAGGAGGTGCCTGTCTTTGAATTTGACGTGTGTTTCTTGTATGCAGCAGAAAGATGGGTTCTGTTTTCGTATCCATTCTGTTAGTCTGTGTCTTTTTATAGGTGAATTAAGTCCATTGATATTAAGAGATATTAATGACCAGTGATAGTTCATTCCTGTTGTTATTTTTATTTTTTTGGTGGTAGTGTGCATGTGCTTCTCTTCTTTGGGGTTTACTGCTGTGGTGTTATCTATTGCCTGTGTTTTCATGGGTGTATCTGCCTCCCTTAAGTTGGAATTTTTCTTCTAGTGCTTTCTGTAGGGCAGGGCTTGTGGATAAGTATTGTTTAAATCTTGTTTTGTCTTGGAAGGTCTTGTTCACTCCATCTATGATGATTGAAAGTTTTGCTGGTTATATTAGTCTAGGCTGGCATCCATGGTCTCTTAGTGTCTGCATTGTATCAGTCCAGGTCCTTCTGGCTTTCAAAGTCTCCATTGAGAAATCGGGTGTTATTCTGATGGGTTTGCCTTTATAAGGCACTTGGTGTTTTTCCTTTGCTGCCCTTAATATTCTTTCTTTATTCTCTACATTTAGTTGTTTAATTATTTTCTGGTGATGGGACTTTTTTGGGGGTCTAGTCTGTTTTGTGTTCTATAGGCTTCTTGTATCTTCATAGGCATTTCCTTCTTTAAGTTGGGAAAGTTTTCTTCTATGATCTTGTTAAATATATTTTCTGTGCCTTTGAGTTGGTATTCTTCTCCTTCCTCTATTCCTATTATTATTAGGTTTGGTCTTTTCATGGTGTCCCAAATTTCTTGGACATTTTGGGTCATGACTTTGTTGGTTTTAGTGTTTTCTTTGACTGATGAATCTATTTCTTCTACCGTATCTTCAACACATGAGATCCTCTGTTCCATCTCTTGCATTCTGTTGGTTATACTTGCATCTGAAGTTTCTGTTTGCTTACTCAGATTTTTCTATTTCCAGCATTCCTTCTGCTAGTGTCTTCTTTATTTTTTCTATTTCCCTCTTCAGGTCATGGACTGTCTCCCTTGCTTTTTCATGATTTTCTTTCAAGGACTTATTGTTTTCTTCTGCTTTAATTGTCCTTTCCTCTAGTTTTTTTTTTTATAGCGTTCTTTCCATTTTTTGTTTGTCTGTTCCTCTACTTTATTTTTGATTTCTTCTATATAAGGCTGTAGCCTCTTCATGATGTTACTTATAAGGTTGTTTTCTTCTTTTTCTTCCATTCCGTGATGTTCAGGTCTAGCTGTTGGAGAAGGGCTAGGTTCTAGTGATGCTGTATTGCTCTTTATTTTATTGTATGTACTTCTTCCTTGATGTCTACTCATCTCCTCTTGGGTTTGTTCTTGGTCTTATCAGTGTACTTGGTCCAGAGAGAGCTGACAGATTTAGGGAGCCTCTCTCTGGTCCAACTGGAAGCTCTGGGCCAGATGGGAGTGCTGGTCCAGATGAGAATGCTGGCCAGATAGGAGCTGGAGGGCTGGACTCTTGAGTCTCAGGAAGTCCCTGGGGTCTCCTTATTTTGTCCAGATGTGAGCTCCTCTTGTCCAGATGGGAGTTCCTCTGGTCTCTTGTCCAGATGGGAGTTCCTCTGGTCTCTCGTCCCGATGAGAGTTCCAAGGCAGGATGGAAGTTGGGGGCTGGTCTCTGTTTCTCAGGAAGTGGCTGGGGTCTCAGGCAGATGGGTGTGGGGCAGGGTGTGGAGACTGCTGGCTCTGCCTGCAGTCTTAGAAAAGGGAGCCTTCCCACAGGGCCAGCTGATTGGCCAGAAACTGGGGCCAAGTTGGTCAGGTCCTCCCGGGATGGCCTGTGTCCAGCGGTGGGACATAGTGGCAGTTGCCTCTCTGACTATAACCCCAGGCACTCACCCCTGGTCCTGAAATTTTTTAAAAGAGTAAAGGAGGTAGAAGGATTAGTTTCTCAAGACTAGCATGAGTATAATGATTAGGGTAAAATGCATAGAAATACATTGAAGGAATTTAAAGAGGCAATGTCTACATGAAACAACATCCTTAAGCTGAATGCTTCTGCAAGACTAAATGTGGAGATCAAATGTCTGCTAATATTATAAACTCAATATCTTTGTGTTGTTCTTTTCAGGTAAGGAGTGGTCAAGGAGCTAAGTTCCTCTGCATTCTTCATGGTCACAGGTAGCTAAAATATGGCCAGGACAACTTAAGTGTAACAAAACCTAAACAAATGGAACTGCTGAGTGAATCTACCATAGTGTGTATAGATTCTGTAGCCCTGTTTCAAAGCACCAAGGTACAGTCTCTTTGAGACGCTGTTGTGCAGGGTGTTCCCTGAGCCTATGGTAAAAGATCATTGGTCACTTTACCTATCCACAAACTGTAATATTAAAGAAAGAAGCCTATTTTGACAAGGTCATGTAAGATTAATTTCCATGATGTAATATTGGTGAAATTATTAAGGCCACTCCACGTAGTTAAAAGGGTGGTTTATTTTGTGGGGTAACTTACAAATGAAGGGGTAGGTTGCAGGGTCTGGCAAAGGTATAGGGCAGTCCGGCGGTGTTCTCTGGAGAACTCTACTCGGTCTACCTCCAGCATCCAGCGTCCCGGAACCAAGAGAGCCACCTCCTCCTGCTCCTCGGTCTTCCACTCCCTCCTCTGCCCCGCCTTGTGGGCGTGATCATTACTGAAGCCTCAATGGGGGTTGGAACTTCCAGGCCAATGCTGGGATGGCTATCCACTACAATGTAACACTTCCATTCTGATTTTACTGTGCCCTGGTGGTGTATTCCACATAGGGCTACAGTCTTTGGTGTGATGGTTATTCTACATTGTTACTTTAGAATCCCTGGAAACCAACCACCAGGGTTGTCTGTGAGGACATCTCTAGGATGGTTTATGGAGACAAGAAGATGGGAAGCCCCATTTAGGCTTGGGCGGTGCCCTTCTGTGGCCTATGGTTTTGGATTTAATTTAACAGTGCACAGAGCACCAGTGTTCAGCTCTCAGCTTTCCTCTGGGCAATGCTATATGGCTAGCTATCTTTTAGGCTCCTCCTGTCATTCCCTTCCTTTCCAAATAAATCTTCCCCCCTAGGCTATTTCTTGTGAGACATTCTGTTACAGCAACAAGAAAAGTAACTAACATACTTGATCACCAAGGAAGTCTCATATCTTGTTGAAGGAAAAAAAAAGAGAGACTATGACTAAAAGTAAATCTGTAAGAAAACACAGATAAAGGTCTCTGCTTGTAAAATTTACAGTTTGGATTCAGCTCTATAGTCTCTGATATAAGATCAAATTTTAATGAGCCAGAGTTTATTCTCAATTGTGAGATAACTGTTCTTAAGCTTAGATTGTTCCTTTTTTCTTAAGCTCTTTGAAAGAATTCTTTTTATCTTTTGACTGGTAGTTTTACACAACTCACACACTGTAATGATTACAGCATCACTTGCTGGGTCTGTGTAGTTTGATATTGCATGTTACTCTTTCTTTTGTGAAAAGAGTATATGATTGTGGATACCTGAAACTCCTCATAATTTTTCTCAGCTATGTCCATTCTTTGACTTTTGGCATGTGTATTTTTGAAAGCTATAAACATGTGGTGTGTGTGTGTGTGTGTGTGTGTGTGTGTGTGTGTGTGTGTGTGTTTGGCAAGAGGTTAAGTTTGGCTGTTGTTCCATAGAACCTGCCCATTTTGCTTCTTGAAACGGGATCTCTTATTGATGTAGAACTTGACAATTTTGCCAGGCTAGCTGACCAGGACTTGCCTGTCCCAATGTAGGATTACCTAGGTGCTAGTATTACAAAAGCATCACTGTACCTCATTCTTTGAGGCAGCTTCTGGGGCATTGGATCATAGTCTTCATGCTTACATGGCACATAATTCAATAACTGAACTGTACCCTGAGTTTGCCATTCGCTTTTTAAATGAAAAAGATGTAATAATAAGACCTTGTAAAGAATAAAAGCATTGTTTGCTATCTTGATTGTTACAATGTTTAAAATAATGTTTTGGTTCAGTTGCATACACATAAATATTTTGAAAAAGAAATATGCCTTCCTTGCCTCTATAATTGCTACTGATCTATACATCATCAAGTAGCAATGAAGCCCCGTGGCAGTGAACTTACCCAAACTACAGCGTGAAGTTTGTGTTAAACCGTCAGTCTACAGAACAGCTGACAGCAGAATGGAATCAGGGAAACTGATTTGAAAGTTATAACATGAATGCAAGATCAACTCCTCAAGAATGTGCTATTGTTACTGAGGTTAAGGCTTCAGGTAATTAAACCTCCTTGGATTAGGTGAAAAAGGAACAGTGTAAGATGGATTTCCTACCACAATGGGGTTTGTCATAATCAGAGTCCTTTGTGCTAGAAGTAAAGGCCAAAGTGCAGAGCTAAGCTGCCGCCTAGCTATTTTGCAGTACAATGAGCTTGCTGTCGATTCGAATAATTCTATGCTTAAAATATATTATTATATCAAATTCTTTTGGTGCTAGAGAAAAACCATCTAAAACTGTTCTCCAATAAGTATCTTATAAGAGAGGCTTTTCCATGCCAACCAGGATGGATTTTCTTGGATGTAACCTAATTTAAATGCATAAGAATCTCCAACTTGCCATTTGTTGTGTAGATAATAGCTCTAATACAAAAACGTAGATACCATTACCCTTGGTCAAGTTTACTGTTAAGCAACTAACTAATAAAGTTGGGGAATTTCAGACTGTTTGTCTCTGCAGATATTATTACAGATAGCCCCAGAGCGATTTTCTGAATTTCCTCCTGAAAATCAAAGTATAATATCATTATCTGGTTCTATCACATCATAATTAGTTTTGTCTCAATGCAGGAACAATTTTGTTAAACCTTCTAGTACATTCAAATAGAATCCTTGAGATTAAGAAAGCTAACTTTCAGGTATTTACTGTCTGTCCCCATGCATGCATTTTCTACTACTAAATCATTTTTCATGTCTAGAAAGAGTTCCCTTTATGTGAGACGATGCTTCTGATACTGACAATTGGGAACTTGGAAGTGACATTAGCCCAGATGTTAAGTACAAAGACATTTTGATCATAAAAATGATATGAAAATGCCCTAATACTCCTGATTTTTATTTTTAAATTATGTCCTACCTAGGAAAATCCATCGTGGTTGGCATGGAAAAGGTACTCTCAAAAATCACTCACTGGGGCACAGTTTCAGACAGTTTTCTGTAATACTAAAAGATGTTAATGTAATAATACTTTATCATGTACTTATACATTCTTTGCAGGAGAAGACAATGCTCTTAGAAGGACAGTGTCTAACTTCAGAGAAATTCCTGGCCTTTTATTTTGTAAATTTCATTGCATATATTCATTTTTCATGGTACAGTGCTAAGTAAAGACATTGTATGTATATGCATCCTCAATATTGATCTTATTCTGCCTATACACAGCAACTCTGCTCTTTCTTATCCTTCCCACTTTTCATCATCCCTTTTCAACCCTCTACTCTCATGTAATTTACATATGTTTTATTTTATATAGCTCTATAAATTCTATGAATCACATAGGAGAGAGACCATGGTATTTGTCTTTCAGACATTGGCCTGATTTGCTTATCTTCAGTTGGACCAACTTCCTGCACATGACATAACTTCATTTTTATGATGGAAATAAAATCCACTGCCCATACTCAGTGTATTTTTATTATTTATTTGTCTGATTCCTTAACTATTGTGGACAGTGTTGCAGTCAACACAGGTGTGTGGGCATGTCTAGTAGTTCTTGATTTGAAGTCCTTTTGGCAAACACCTAAGAGTAGCATAGCTGGGTTTTAGAGCATATCTATGTTTAGTTGTTTATGAACCTTGAATACTGATTTCTGTATTACCGAGACTGTATTATACTCACAACAGTGATTTCTAAGTGTTCTCTTTATGTCTTCATCTGTATTTGTCATTCATTTCTTTACTATTGCTATTCTGACTGGAGAGTGTGGAGAATTTTTGAAGTTGAGGTTTTCACACATTTATTGATAATATATGCTTAATCTTTCAAAATCTCTCTATTTTATTGGCCCATTTATTTGATTTGTTTTAAGTTTCTATGTTCCTTATGTGAATGTATGTGTGCATATACACATGGGTACAAGTGCCTGCAAAAGCCAGAGACATCAGATTCCCTGAAGCTACAGTTGTGAGCAACCAACAGGGGTGCAGAAAAAAAGTACTCAGATCCTCGGCAAGAGTTCTGAGAATTCTTAATCATCTTTCCAGTCTCTGATTTGCCATTATTATTTGTTTTTTTTACTGATAACTTTATATCTACCTTCAGTAGGAAGGCTGATCAATACAGTCCTTTTGTGATTTTTTTTTTTTTTTGTCATATTAGCATTGGTTTCATGGAGTAGTTTTGTTGTATCCTTCTGTTTGCATTATATGGACCAGATTGAGAGAGATCCATGTTAGTTTTTCTTTAAAGGTTGCTGGAATCAGCAATTAATCAATCTATGCCTAAATGCTTTATAACTGGGAGATTTATTTTGTTACTGCCTTTTATCAGTGTTTGCTTTAGTCCCTTTTAAGTTATTCATCTCATCTCAGATCAGTTTTGGTAGATCATTTATGTTTACAAATGCCTCTATTACTTCTGCATTTTTTCAGTTTAATGAAATATGTTTATAAGTTATGTCTGAGTAGATTCCAAATTTCATATCTTTGTAATGCTTCCCTTTTTGCCTCTCATCTTACTAATTTTGGTTGTATCTGTCTTTAGTTTGACTAAGTGCTTGTCAATCTGATTTATCATTTCCAAGAATCATCTCTGTTTTTTGATAGTTCATGGTGACTTTTTGGTCATCTCTGTTTCATTTATTTTCTGACCTGATTTTTATTCTTTCTTTTTGTCTTTGGTTTGATATTTGCCTACTTCTTTCTTTTTTTTTCTTTTTTTTTTTTTTTTTTTTTTTACCAGACCTAAACTACCTAACCCAGATTTTTTTTTTTTTTTTGGTGGACAAGGGTAGCTGTGCACTTCCCTTTGTAGAAGCGTTTTTGTTACATCTCACCAGGTTTTAGTATTTTGTATTTTTATTTTCATTCAGTGCTAAGATTGTCTTTTTATTTCCCTCTTGATTTTTTCAAAGATTCATTCATCATTCAAACATGTGTTGTTTAATCTCTGTGAGTTCATAAATGTCTTATAATTTCTTCTTATATTGATCTTAAATTTTTATTATTAGGTAGGTACAAATGTAACTTCAGTTTTGGATTACTAAACTTTGTAATTTGATACTATAACATATTTTTACACAAATAACATTATGATTGCCATCATTTTAATGCACATGTGTAAATTTTTTTGCTAATTATTTGCTGTTATTGCTATATTTGTCTTATAATATGAAAATGATGCTAGCAAAAAGCAATTTAGGCAACTTTTTCATTCAATTTCAAAATAAGTTGTAAAATAATAAGGACAACATGCAACATTAGCAATGCATTAATACACAGCAGTGGCATCTAGGGAAGCTTCATAAAGGAGAAGAAAGTACTGAAGATGAAGAACACAGTAGCCAGCTACAGGAAATTGACAATGACCAGCTGAGAGCAATCACATGTAGTCCTCTTATAACTACATGAGAATATCTAACAATTGACCATTCAAGTGTACTTTGTCGTTTGAAGAAAACTGGAAAAATGAAAAAGCTGTATGTGCCTCATATGCTGACAGAGAAACAAACTTCTCAATTTGAATTTTAGTTTTTTCTTATGCTTCACAACAATAATGAGACCTTTATTGATTATATTGTGATATGCAATGACAAGAGGATTGTTCAGTGACAAATGATGACTGACTCAGTGGTCGGACAAAGAAAAAGCCCCAGAGCACTTCTCAAAGTCAAACTAGCACCAAAAAAATGTCATAGAAATAGTCTAGAGGTTTGTTGTAGGTCTGTTCCACTACAGCTTTCTGGATGCCAGCACAGTGTTTTATTTGAGAATTGTGCTTTGTAAATGATGAGCTACACTAAATGCCTGAGGAAAGAATTGGCCAACATATAGGGCTCAACTCATCTCCATGACAAGGCATGACTATAATTTGAGTAAGAAAAACTTAAAATGTTGAATGGATTGGGCTGTGAAGTTTCAGTTGCTCTATTTACATACATGTGGTATCTAGCCAACTAAATATGACTTCATGATTCTTCACAACCGTTCTGGGGGAAAACACACATCCTGAAGGATACAGAAAATGTTTTTCAAGAGTTCATTAAATCCTAAAGCACAGGATTTTATGCTACAGGATTATAAAAATATTTCTCATTAGCTAAAAAGAGCTGACTCCAAATAGAGTTCCTATTTTGAATGATAAAGTGTTTGAACCTAGTTATACTGAGTTAAACTTAACTATCAAAAACCATAATTTCCATTGCACCAGCATAATATATTATGGAAAGATAAAATTCAAGAAAATAATCAATGTTCCAATATTTAAGACTTGCTTTATTTCCTATGATATATATTTTAGAGAAAATTATATGGGCTGTTAATGAGAATGCATATTCTACAGAGTTTGGAAAGAATGCCATATAGATGTCTGCTAGTTTAATTTGATCCCTGATGCAACTGACTCAAATATTATTCTGTTTACATTTTGTGACTATGGCATAGCTATTTGGTGACTTTGGGGTACTAAACTTGTACAACAACATAGTGTTGGAGTTAACCTGTGTCTTTACATCTAGTACCCCCCCCTTTTAATAATATGTAGTATTCCTGGGTTTTTGTGTATGTGCTAAAACTATATTTCTTAAAACTTGACATCATAATTAATATGAAGTGATCTTTGTATCTTCTGAATAATTTTGATTTGAATGTTATTTCTTTTTTTTTAAGTAGAGAAACATCTGCTTGTTTCTTAGTTCTATTTGCTCAGAATAACCTTTTCTCTTATTGTTTATTTATTTAGGTTTTGTGTATGGGAATGTATGTGTGTCATGGTACACATATGGAGGCCAGAGGACAAGTTATGGGAAGCAGTTCTTTCTTTCCATGATGTATGATTAGGGAATTGAATGAAGGTCATCAAGTATGGTGACAAGCACTCTTACCAACTAGGCAATATCCTTGTCTTTGACTTTTGGTTAAGGAATTTAGACTTTTAATTTTTAAGGTTGACCTTGAAATAATAATCATCTACCCCTTAATCTCTAATTATTTTGGAACTTAGAAAACAAAACAAAACAATAGTAGCATAGTACATTAAGATCACAAAGAAAAAACAATGTCAGACAATGTTGGATTAATAGCAAAAATGGAGATATAGAAATGTAAATTTAAAAAAAGCATAAGAGAATCTGAGCTTTCTTTACTGAGCAGGACTGTATAAGGAGATGATTTGGCCATGGGAGTGTTAACCAGGTGTTTGGAAGGAACTACACTTGCTTGTAAGGTGTGCTGCGATCTTGCAAGGGGGAGGTCTTTTGCCTCTCCCCTTGGCATATTATGAAAAGCTCTTTTTCAAGCCAGGTGGCTGTGGTGGCACATGCCTTTAGTCCCAGCACTTGGGAGGCAGAGGGAGGCAGAGGCAGGTGGATCTCTGTGAGTTCAAGGCCAGCCTGGTCTACAGAGCGAGTTCTAGGACAGGATCCAAAAACAAACAAACATAAAACCCTTTTCAATGAAGGATGCAGCAGCTGGTGGGTATTGACCCAGGGTCCCCCCCCCCCGTCCCCCTGCGAAGTTATCCTGTCTTTCTTCTCTTTCTATTTCCTTAATTCCTCTTTTCCTCCACCTAAGAATTCTTCAGGTGGCAGCTGGTCTCCCAAGGACCCCCACAGATATGGCACATATATACTCTGGAATACCACACACACATACACACACACACACACACACACACACACACACACACACACACACACCTTAAATCCTGACCATTTGGTATGAAGTAACTAGTTGGTGTGCTCTTCTCCTGCTCTCAGCATTACTTTGTTGTCTGTAGTTCATTGTGCAATGGATACATTTACAAAATAACTCCTACACCTTGGGGTCAGGGATCATTGTGGAAGAGGAGAAAAAAAAGACGGAAAGATTCAGAGTTTCCAGAATTTGGTTGTGAGCTTGTGCCTCCTATGAGTATAAAAAGCTACACCTACAAATCTTCCCCACATAACTTCATAAACATGAGTTGAACAAAGATGATACCAATAGACATTCAAAGGTGAGTGGGGAACAGTTCCTGAGGCCTCAGTCCTACACAGAGAACTACAAGCAACTAAGGAATGCTGAGACCTGGAGAAGAGCATGCCAACTGGTTATTTAACACTAAATGCTCATTATTTAAACATATCGATATATGTGGCATTATTCAGACTCCTCAGGTTGTACCTTTGTTTTGTGAAATACATATACATATTTAAGTATGTAACAACAGTAAGTGAAAAAATAGAACACCTATTTAACAGCAAGGAAGGTATATAGATGGCAGTATTTGAAGGGAGTAAAGGAAGGGGGAAATCATGTAATCACATTATAATCTCAAAATGTAAAAGAAATGATTTTCAAAAGGGGAATAAAGAAATAAAGAGAAAATGGAAAGAAGACAAAATATGACAGATCTGGGCAGCTAAGTTGACATTGGATATTAAACAGGAGAGGAATGGATTGAAGAAGGGAGAGCTGGATGGAGGGTAGAGTCTGAATGTGACCCCTTACTTGTTCGCTCATTGAAGCCTCGCCTCTTTCTGTATTCCTTCCTAGGTTCCCAGATACTTGTATTACTCCTTGTATATAACTTTGCAAGATCAGGGCTGCACGTGCTGGTCCCATATCTGGGTTGTCATTTTGATATTATGTCTGCCACTTGGAATCAATTATCTGTTTACTTGAAGACTATTTCTGGACAGGCTTACATCTCACTGATTACTCCATGGTGTCATTTATTTGAAGCGTATTAAAGAAAATTAAGTTGGGCCCTGACTTTGTAAATTGCCTAGAGGGCTAAATTCCTTTTTAGGTCAAGGGGATAGAATCTATAGCGGTAGGGAAGTCTTGGTGTCAGGAATAAGAAAGAGTAAATGGTGACACTATAGGCACAGCAGAGAAGCAGAAATTCTCACTTGGAACCAAACAGTAGCATATCATCTCTTGATATGGTTTTGCTGCTGATAAACTGAAACTGTAATCAAGAAACAATAAGCCGAGCGGTGGTGGTGCACGCCTTTAATCCCAGCACTCGGGAGGCAGAGGCAGGTGGATCTTTGTGAGTGAGAGGCCAGCCTGGTCTACCAAGCGAGATCCAGGGAAGGCGCAAAGCTACACAGAGAAACCCTGTCTCGTAAAATAAAAATAAAAAATAAAAATAAAAATAAAAATAAAAAAAACTGAGAGCTTCATATCCTGTATTTGTAGAGAGGAGAGTTCAGATGAATGGAGATTGTGGAATTTTAACAGTACTAAATTTGGATTAGAGAGTGCGATTATAACCCTACTCCTTCCCAAGCAAAACACTTCGGCTTACCCATAATGAAATCTGTCGATGTCAGGCTTCCTGATTCCATCATGAGGTGATAAATGTCAAGTATCTACCAGGTTATTTGCTCTTAAATTCCATATCCTAAAGTTGTAAGTAATATGGATTCTGTGTAAGTTCATTAAAGATTAAGTGAAGCATGCTATGTAGATGTGTTGATTATGTTTCTCATGAGAGTAAGGTACTTTTATCTTCACAACACTGTCATTACATTAAACTTATAAAACTTTTTGATGGTCTGGGACTTTGGATTTGTGCATTCTTGATACTCTTTCTTCATTAAAACTGTACCCAAAACACTGGACGCAAAGTCTTGAATCAGGCTTCTCAGGTTGGGGGGTATTCTATTTGTAATGCTAGGTGTGTACAAGGTCAGCACTTTTGCTTTAAACATTTCCTTGCCTTACAAAATACCCTATGATCCTCCATGCCAGGAAACAGCCCTGCTAGAAGACTAATTAGTATTTTTAATGTACTTTATAATTTTACGTATGAAACATAGACAAGTGGAAGAGTAATATGTCGTACCTGAGGGTGTTGAAATGAGCAAACATAGCTTCCTGCAGACATGTTTTCCAGTTTATCTTTTTGCCTTTCCACCTACTAGAATGGCAACCCTAGCCTCAGATGACAGCTGTCACACTCACGGTGACAGGAATTTCTTGCTCTGATGTCTTGTCCAGGGCTTTATTAAGAGTTTTAGATTATATCTACTGGAGTTCTTTTGATGCTTTGCTGGACAGTCCTATATATCACTCCTTAAGAATTACTCTTTCCTACCCAGCTGCCTTACTGACACCAAGATTTACCTTACTGCTCATTCTTGGCTTAATAAATAGTTTCCCTTTGCTATGACTGTTTCCAATTTACTTACAGAAACTTACAACATTGTAGTTATACTTAGGTTTTCAAATTCAAATTTATTATGCATTGCAATTTCTTTAAAAAATCCAGTTACAGATTGATGAGCATTCAGTCCTTAAGAAGAAGCCAGGGGAGAGAGTGCATGATTTGTGCACATTTACTTAATTTGCCTATATTCTCAACCATGATTATCCATGCCTTTTATGGACCCACAGTAATTCATTATGAAATGAAAGTTTTAAAAGCTCAATGATTTTAAAAGCTAGCATGTACTTAAAATAATGAGCTTAAAATGAAATGATACGATTTAGCATCAATAAACCTGACAATAATTCAGGCTGAGGGCATTTCTGTATACATATTGAATATTAAGACTCTTAAAAAATGTTTCCCCATATAGTCTGAAATTCAAAACAAATGGGTATTTCCAGAGGAGTATAATAAGTGGTGAAGTGCAAGCTTCATAAGCTTGAACTCTCCCTGTAGGAAGGTCAAGTCCATTTTTCTGCCTTGTTATGCTGTTCAGTTCACTGTTTAAAAATAATGAGAAAATGTACAGTTAAAAATCAGATTTATGGCCTGGCAGTGGTGGCTCATGCCTTTAATCTCAGCACTTAGGAGGCAGAGGCTGGTGGATCTCTGTGAGTTCGAGGCCAGCCTGGGTTACCAAGTGAGTTCCAGGAAAGGCACAAAGCTATACAGGGAAACCCTGTCTTGAAAAACCAAAAAAAAAATAAATAAATAAATAAAAAATCAGATTTCTGATTCTTTCTGATTCTTCAAACAATTACAAAGCTCAGGCTAATCATCCCAATACGCAAACTTAGCAAATGAACTTTGGCTGTCTCTTGTACTCACAGACTACATTACTTTCACACCTGTAGGTCACTACTCAACTCACTGTACTGCCTTTTATATCAGTCTCTTTAGGTGCTTGTGTTAGGGCCACAGACATAAATATGAAGAGGTGCCAAACACTTACCAGTAAGCAGGGTACAAACCTACAGGTTCAGACAGGATCTTTCAAGTGGCTTTATACTCTACACTGTTGCAGTATAGCTATGATGCAAATGAGCATAATTACCCACTTAGCACTTGAACAACTGCAACATTATGCAGCCATTAAATATACTTTCAAAAAGCATCATATGCAAATATAAAAATGGTTTGGTTAAATAACAAAATCAGATATATCACTCTGTTGTGGGTAAATGAGGATTGACTTACATTGCAAAGAGAATTTAACTATAAATGCACTGTCAAGCATTACTCTCAATGGATAGATAATCACTCAGAAGTTCTATACTAAATTTTGCTAGGGCATGCAATACCAGGACCAAAGATTAATATTTGTACATTAATTATAATTAATTATGCAGTCATTAAAGTATTTTCAGAACAAATTAGAGAGACTAGCATGTTTCTTTGGAATAGAGGAGGAAATAATTATGAGTGTTATGTGAAGTTAAGGACTACAAAAAATGGTTGAATACTTAAATAGAATTGAAGATCATAGTTATGAGACTCATAAATATTTTATCAACTAAGACCCATTTTGGATAACACAATTACTTTTTTCACCACACTTAATTCTCATTGTAGGTGATTAGATGATTAAGATACACAGATTTTATTTCTGGCCCATGTTGCTACTTTTTACACTTACCAGTATTATTCCTAAGTACTTTCAATAGCATACTAGCACACAGAGAAACACAGATTTACTTTGGAGAATAAGGTGGCTTTAAAGATTATATTTATAGAAATTTAGCAAACTTCAAAAATACCATAACAAAAATTAAATATATCAAATGTTCTGAAACAACAAATAAAAAATAAGTCTGTAAGAGCGTGAATTATTGAGCCCAAGATTGGAAAAAGCACAGGGACAAATAGCCAAACAAATGGAAGCACATGAATTATGAACCAAAGGCTGTGGAGCCCCCAACTGGATCAGGCCCTCTGGATAAGTGAGGCAACTGAATAGCTTGAACTGTTTGGGAGGCATCCAGGCTGTGGGACCAGGACCTGTCTTTAGTTCATGAGCTGGCGGTTTGGAACCTGGGGCTTACACAGGGACACTTTTGTCAGCCTGGAAGGAGGGGACTGGACCTGCCTGTACTGAATCCACCAGGCTTAAATGAATCCCCAGGGGAGTCTTGGCCCTGGAGGAGATGAGAATGGAGCAGAGAGGATGGGGGAAAGTGAGGGTGGGGGCGGGAGTGGGGAGGACAGGGGAACCCATGGCTGATGTGTAAAATTATAACACAAATATAATAATAATACTAATAAAAAAAGAAGAAGAATCCTTTGTATACTTATTTTAAGACATAGTTCTGAGGCACAAGTCTATCCTATATTGTTAACTATAAATCACATGATGATAAGCATGTGAATATGCATATAAAAGTATACAAGAAAGTTGTCCATGTGCTCCAAGTTCCTTATTTATTTAGTTTGTTGTTTATTCACTATATGGTGCTTCACTGTACATCATTCTAAAGTGGAAGGAAAACACTATTTAGGCTTGTGAAATTAAATTGAAAAACTGGTCTTGATTGAGTACTCAGATGGCAATGGCCCAGCCTGTCACTACCCTCCCTGTTCAAAGAAGCCCTCTGCCCTGACACCCGACAACACAAATCTGGTTGCTGCTGGACATCTTTCAAATTCCGACTCAAGTAAGCAGTGGCAGATGTGTCTGCCTGCAACTGAGATAGGCTCCATCTGGAGCTTGCACCTGTTGTTTTCCTGAGGCCAGAGTGCAGGTGTGAATATGGAAACGGAAAGAGCAAGTCCATTGCAAAACTCAAACAGTGTTTTTCCCCTCTCATATGAACTGTTTTGTGTTTCTCTTCCTTTTCTTCTACTTCAAGAATCATCATGCTGATGTGATAACAATCCAAGGCTAGCTTCAAGCAATTACCCTAAGCCAGTAATTATCATAGTTTTTATAACTCTATTTGAAAATTGTAATACGAGGAAAACAGATTTGAAAGCCGAAAGGAAAAAAAAAAGGAGATAAATTATCCTCCAGGGTGGCCTCTGCCTGGACTCCATTGATTCATGTTGATATAAGAAACGTTTTGCTAGAAGTACAAACTGTGGGACTCTGATTACGTATTCAGCATTTGATATTTTTTAAATTTTTAAAACATTCAATTAAATATACTTTAAATATACTTAATGCTGAGATATATTTCTTCTTGGGTCTTTGAATGGCTAATTGCAACTTAAAAACCAAGCCTTCTAGAAATCAGTGGTTCACACAATTAAACTGCATTTGGGAACACTATTGGTATTGCTAAATTTATACACCAAGCATCACCTGGGCCTCAGCCTTGAATTTATAACATTTCCCATAATACTTGTTCAGGGAATACCATTTGAATAGAACCTTGGATATTATACATGTAGTATAATTATGGTAAATATATTAAATTAATTTTGTAAACTAAAAAAGAGAAATTTGACAAATATAACTAGATGTTGAAATGGTATGCTTTAGATTTTCATAGACAATAATGGTAGCAAGTTATATCAGTGACAAATAAATATAACAAATGATTTTCATCCATTTCTAATAGTTGGTGTTTGTTTTCCATGGTCCTAAGTACAGATGGATATTGACCTGCATAGTGTAAATACTGCCTTCATGACCTTCATGCCAGCTGGTGCATGTGGGAGCATCCTTTTCTTTCTTTCTTTTCTTGAATCTGAGGATCGAACCCAGGGCCTTGTGCTTGCTAGGCAAGCACTCTACCACTGAGCTAAATTCCCAACCTCCTTTTCATTTTTAAAACTATTTCTTGCTTGCCTTGCCCTTATTGTGAGGCACATGCTTATGGGAAGGTCTTCTGTGTCCTTTTGCTTTTCAAAAATAGATATTGTAGTACGTCTTTGAGGCTAGTGTCTTTAATTTGCCTATTATGACAATGAATGGGCTGCTATTGAAAACTCTTTTTTCCCATTTTTTTATTAAGAAATTTTGTTGAGGTCTTTGATGATGATAACCATGTAAATATGCATATAAAAGTATACAAGAAAGTTGTACATGTACTCCAAGAACCTTATTTATTTATTTTGTTTATTCACTATACAGTGCTTCCTCTACCTCCTCCCTCTTGCCTTGTAGTTCTGCTATCATGTCAGGCTCTTAGGAATCCACAAGGATGAACCCACCTTGGACTGTTGACAGTGGTCGAGAGGGTGCCTGGACTGGTCTACTCTGGTGACCGATCTAGTGAATACCCTAACTATCATCATATAGTCTTTGCCCAGTGATGGAGGCAGATGCAGTGCTCCAATGCCAGGCATCAGGCTAAGCTCTGGGAATCCAATCTATGAGAGAGAGGATGGATTCTGCAGGTGGGGGATGTCAAGATCATGATGGGAAGACATGCAGAGATCACTGGCCACGCTAGTGGAGCCCATGAACTGTAGACTAGTGGCTATGGGAGACCCCATGGGACTATTGAAAACTCTTTAGAAAGGATATAGTCTCTTTGTCTTTTCCAGGCAAATTTTCTTCTCATCCCTTTGGTTCATAGACTGGTAGTACTGGTACCAAAGTGAGAATACCAGGCTCCTCCCTGGTATGCTAAGTTAGAGCCAATATTTTATACAGATTCTCAAGTGTTTTGTATGCACAGAGAGAATGAGCTGTAGGTCTCAGGATCAATGCATATATGATAATAAAGGGCCAGGCTCTCTTTTATCCTTGACTTATAATATTGGTGGGAGATTTGCAGATCAGATCAAAGCCATTAGGATTTGAGATGATTCTTTTGAATGGGTAATTCAATAATGCTTCTCACTTTCTTCATTTTTGAAATGCTAACAATGCTATGTCCATTTCAGACTGTAAGATGGATATACAAGTACTATGCACTGAATCTAACTTAGAGTGAGGGCTAGAAATTAGACAAATGAGAGGAAGTAGTCATAAAAAGTCATAAAACTGTAAAAATTGTAGATATGTTTTGCTCACTTTTTAAGACTATGTCATTTGCCGCAATAAAGTTATTCTTAGCAGTTCAAGTAATTTTTATCTGCAAGGATTTCTATTCTCCCCACCCCCTGCATCAGAACCTATTTTCTCCAAGAAGCATTTTTAGGAAGTGGTGGGGAAAATGAGTCAGTCCTCTCTTATAATATATCAAAGTTTTATAAAAAGACTGTTTAAAATCATTTCTTTGCCAAACCTATTAGATGAGTCATTATTTACATGAGGATTTTAGAAGTCATTATGGAGTATTGTGCAAATTTTAAACTGACACTTAATAGGTACATTATGTTTAGAGAATTTTCAAGCTTGATTTTGGATGCAATACATCACATCACCTCTTTGATGGGCTATTTTGTAATTCATCAAATTATTTTCAGCATATTCACAGGCATCATCATGCTAATGGATATTCACATTTAAATTATGAATCAAAATTACCTTATACCTAAATAAGCTGATTTTCATATCAAAAACATAAAACTGCAAAAGCTATACAGAACTCAATATTTGAATGTTGCTCTATGGTTGTGTGATTTTTAGGTCACCGTATGCTACTGTTATCACCAACTTGTGGGTTCTTACATCCCAACACTGCTTTAGAGAGATAAAAGAATATTAGTCTGAGTATCTTTCCTATCTTGTTTCATAGTGTGTTGGGAAACATTCATAGTAAGGGTGATAGAGGGAAACCATAGGAGACAGAAGCTTCTTGTAATCCACAGCTGAGACTAGACAATCAGTGGTGTGGGGACTTCCATGTTATGACCAGGAATTCTGGAAGGTGGCCTGTTCTATAAGTGGTGGTATCAGATCTGCCCTGCATGAGCCAAATCACATTTCTTTAAGGAAATTCTTGCTCTCTTTCAACTTTTGTCCTTATTTTCATCAGATTTAATTATGTTGCTACATAGAACTTGCTAATGATTATAGTTTCAAAAATAAACTCCCTATAAACAACAGAGTAATTTCTGTCTCTTGATTGGATGCAGTATACTCCACAGACTTCCTACAGTAGGAAGTAAAATTTGTTACAATAGTACTTATTTTGTTAAGGGAATGTACTCATTGTACGGTAACTAGGAGCCTGTTGTGTGTGTGTGTGTGTGTGTGTGTGTGTGTGTGTGTGTGTGTGTGTATAAATATAATCTATTTAATCCAAACAAGTGTCCTACCAAATATGTATGATTACCCCAATGTTACAGATAGCAATCAGAGATTTAAATCTGAAGCAGTTTACTGAGGACAAATGATTAACCAGATTCAGAGCTTTACTCTTCCCCTGCAATCTGCTTACAGTTATATTCTTACTTTGTGAATGTCTAAAAGAACTTACCTTAAAAAAGAATACATCAGCTTTTTTTCTAAAATAATTGATGAATATCATAGTTCATATGTTTATTATCTCAACAGAAATTAAAGAATTTTGTGGTGATTTTATGCAATATTTACAGGTCTTATTCTTCTTTTCCCCAATTGATACAACGTACCACTATTTTTAGTACAGTCTATAAGATTCAGGGGATAGAATGGGTGCCAAGTAATAAATAGCATATGTGTTAATATTAATGTTAGAAAAATAATGATAACTGATAAAAATGTTGTGTACAGCATAGTTATAGAGAAGGTGCCCTTTTTTACTGTGCCTGTAACTCCCTTCAACCTATGATTTCATTTTATTTTACTATTGACATGGGAGGGATGCTTGTGCATGTAAACAAACATATATTCCTACAATGGCTAGCACATGGAGTTTAAAGGACAAATTTGTGGACTTGGTACTTTCCTTCCACCTTTACATTGGCTCTGAGGATCAAACTCAGGTTTTCAGTCTTATATGATAACTGGTTTTACCATGGAGGCATCTCACTAGCTCTGCAACCCTGTCTAGACTGGATTGAGCTGCAAGCAAGATAGTAAATCTACTATATCACTCTAGATAAAACATTCTTATGCTCTAAGAAGTCTGTGTCTGGGCTAGATATATAGTTCAGTGGTAGAATATTTGCTTATTCTACATGGACCCTGATACAGTACAGAATGAGAGAGGCAGAGTTAACTAAGAATCCATGCCCAGTCTTCTTTTATTTCTAGGTATTGCTATATAATTACATTGTGCTCAGGACAATGTAATGGAAGTGTCCTGAAGAGAAAAGAGGATGCTCTTAATTGTTGTCTTCTTCTTCCTGGATGGTATGAAAGACAACTGAAATCTACATCCTCTTCTTGGCACAGGAGGCATGATGGCAAGGTTAGTGTAGAGAAAACAGAGGATCTAGAACGCTATTGACTAAGTCATCTACAGATGTACCTCAGAATGCCTTTCTTAGATAGCTACTCTTGTAAAAAATAAAACAAATTTGCTTGCCTAAGCCCCAGATAATCTTGTTAATCTTATTTGCAAAATTTAGCTTAATTTACATGGATAGGATGCCTTATCTCACAGTGTCTCTATTTTTATCTTTCTGAAATTACCAAAGGGAAAATTACTGAGAAATTAAAGCTCTTGTATATATCTGTAGAAAAAGACATAAAGCATTTCCTCAAGAGCCAAACAATATTCTGCCAATTTATTCTGTCATACCTAACTGATACCTCTTCTTGGTCACCATCATACCAGCCTTAGAGAGAAAAGTGGTGATGTGACATCACCATTTCAGGCTGAGATTTAGCAAAAATAAGCCAAGTAACTGGTTATTAGTCACTGTTTCTTGTTTGTTTGTTTTTGTCCATACCTATGGATTCATAAAATTCAACTATTGACAGGTGATAGTGTATTACTAGCTGTGTCAACAATTAGCTCTGCTCTGTAATCCAGCTGAGAACATGAATAGTGCCAGTGAGGTCACAGGGACAGAACAGATGGACTGAATGTCAGAGAAGCAGAGCAACTAATCTTAATGTGGTGATGGTGCAAAGAAAGAAACCATTCTAGTGCCTTGTGAAGGAGGAACTGGAAGAAAGAAGAGGAAGAGTGATCCTCTTTGAGATGTGCTTAGGACAGGTGGCCACTACATTTGCAATGCAACTGGAATGAAATACACAGTTTGGTAACGTAATTCTGAAATCCAGATGAAACTTTTAGGCAGCAGATGCAGATTTGTCCATGCTGTGCTTTGGATGTTTCTTGAGTGTGTACTCTAAGGACCTGCATGCATATTGTAAGCTTGGTCCTCGGTTTGGAGATGCTCAGTAGCGGTGGAACAAATAAGAAAACACTGGTGATGTTCCTTTCAGGAGAAATAAATATGGTTCTTGTGAGACTCCAGTCACTTCCTGAAAAGCAGATTAATATAAAAGAGTGTGTGACCATGTTACACATACATGGTCAATAGCAAGTCTGGCTCCCAACTTGCTTCTGGCTTTGTGTTTTACCATTGATCTTGCATTGTAGTTCTGCTATTGTGTCATGAGTTGTTATGGGATGGTATGATAGCCAGCTATTGGGAATTTCAGATTCTAAAAGACAAGCTAAATTAGTCATTTGTGTAAATTATTTACCTTAAGTATTCTGCCACAGAAATAGAAAATAGACTAATACCTGACGTTGTTGTTGCAAGGTGGTTATAGAAGATAAGATTATAATGGAATGACCAAGGAGGACGCAGACAGAAAAAAAATGATAAAAGAAGTGCTAGAAAGGTGACTGAGTGGTTAAGAGCACTGACTGGTCTTGCAGAAGAACCACGTTAAATTCCCATTACCCACATTGGGTGGTCCACCTCCACAATCATTAAAAATGGTAAAATACAAATCTTGAAAAATGAAAAGGGAAAAAACATTAAGGAAGGTTCTAAAAACTGTTTTAATTAAAAAACTGCAGAGGTATACAGAGAAGTAAAATAATACAGGAGAAGCAATGTCCTAGAATGAGATGTCACAAAGCAAAGCAGAATAATGGAAATTGTATGTTTTTGCTTCATTCAGCAATATGGAGCTCATTGGTAAGAAGAATGGTATGATGGAGATAAAATTCATGTTACAAAAAAGTGAATCCACAAAATAATAAGGATATATAAATTTTGAGTAAAACAATTATTTTATGATGCTTGTCAATAAAAGGAAAGGTGGGGTCTGGAGAGAGTTCAGTGTTTAGGAACAATGGCCATTCTTTCAGAGAATGTGAGTTCAGTTACCAGCACCCTCATGTAAGCTCACAGTTGTCAGTAAATCTATTCCCAGAGGATCTGATGCCTATTGTCTCCATAAGCACTGCATATACATGGTATACAAATATACATTCAGGCGAACATTCATTCATACACACACATACACACACACACACACACACACACACACACACACACACATACACACAAATCTCAAAAATGTTTAAAAGAATGCATATAGATATTAAAGATCAAGGAGATGTTTGGTTATTTTTCTAAATGGAATGACCTGAAAATGTTGAAATTGAGCTGGAGAATTTTAAGACACAGGGCATAAATAGTTGATAAAACCCTCATGTAGAGAAAAAGAAAAAAGTTTTGAAATGTTTTATGAAATAATTGAAATAAAAGATTCTTAGTCTTGAACTTAAAAAAATTATTCATATTTAATATTACAGCTTTATTTTTTAATGATGCTGTCTATTCACTCAATAGTTGTGTATCATACTTTTAATTCATGAATATTATTAAAAACTGGTATTAGCATACATTTATTGCATAGGTATTCATGATGATGTTTTTGTTGAATTGCACCATGTGCATGACAATATTCACTCCCATTGCTTGACTGGCAATCTTTACCTTCCCTAGTTCATCTTCCAAAAAAGTCTCCCTTCTGCTTTCACACTATACACATTTAGTTAAATTAGTTTACTCATTGATATCACATATATTTATATACTTATATATTACTATATCCGAGGTTGGTTTAATGATTTTAACACTGAACATATTTGACTCATGAAATCCTGTGTGTGTATGTTTGTGTTTCTGTTTGTTGTGTGTGCATATTAGTGTGTGTGTGTGTGTGTGTGTGTGTGTGTGTGTGTGTGTGTGTGTGTGTGTGTGTGTGTATACAAGGAACAGTAGTAGGTAGAATTTGCCATCCACATATAGAGCTGCTGTTATGAACCTTGATGGCATTCCTTACCATTAGAGTGGTGCTTATGAAAAGTTCCACTTGCTCATGACTCATAAACCTATTCTTTGGAATGTCTGAGTCCATTTAGTGTATGTTACTCAGGTACCCCAGATCACAGAGGCTGCTGAATACATAGATATGTTTATTGTACAACAGTCCACAGTTAAAAGTCAGAGAGAATTAAAGATACAATTCTTCTAGCAAATAATAAATTTTGGCTTACTGTATTCTTTCCTATGTCTTTTAAAATACAACCGCCATGATATCATTCTCATTTCTCCTAACTAAACTGTTATTCCACCTAGGCAGATAGTCACGAAGTTTGGTAACCATGTTAACCTTGAGATTGTAACTTCCCTAGCATCATTTTCTGTATAAACTACAGCCATATGAATTATTTTCTTCATATACTAAGCACAAACAACAAATACTGCACCAAGTCCGTTCTCACTATGAAATATTCTAAGAACATTGCACATTTTTATAGTCTTCATTTTCTTTCAATCAAACCCTTCATACTCCCTGTAATTTTCAAGTTTGACCTTTCAACATAAACTTGAATACAATGTCTGAGACTTACCCTGGGGTCATTTCCCCTGATTATTTTGACAAAATTAAAAGAAGTTCTTGCTTCAGAAAAAATAATGTATTAGTTTTTTGCTTCCTTATAATTTTAATGACTCAAACAATGAGAGAGTGCCTTGTCGTTGGCTACATCAGCAGTTAGCTTTGCCAAGTGAGGTTGCTATCTCTTCTAAATGCAAATTAAAAGGAAAAAAAAAGAAGAATGCATTAGCCGACAGCAAAATGATATGGTACATGGCCAGCAAGGTAAATGGCCTCTATTGCAAGCCGAGGATTCATATAAAGGGTTATCTTACAAAGAATAGTGAACTAAAGACCCAGCTTCCATCATGTTGATGTCTGTAAAGGTCAGGAGTAGGGATAGACAGGGCAGTAAAGAAATTAAGGCCTAGAAAAAAGTCAGTATTATTTATTAACACCTAGGGGAATAGGGGCTGTCTTATTTCTGTGGAAACATTCATTGTTCAGGCTGTGAGGGTAGGAGCTAGGAGGTACATATGTAGAATTTTTCTAAGAACACGTTTGGCAACAAGAAAGAAGCTGCAGTGTCCTCTTCATTCCCGAAGGACAGTATGACTATATCTTAGCCAATCATCCATATTAGAAGAACATCCCATATATTTTTAGAGTTTTATTTCATGTTCTAAAAAACATTCCCATTTTTCTCTTTCTGAAAAGTACCACTTGAACAGAAACAGCCATCCCTCATTCCATTTCATTATAGAAACACTCATAACAGCACGGTTTTCTCCTATCAATAAATATGTTTGATGTTCCATAGAAGTTCTATGTAATACATGCAGAACAATGGAGTCAGACTCAGAGATAAATTATTACCAAAACAACTTTAAGTGATGAGCTTGCCTCTGATGCTTCCCTGCGGATGTGATGCGGATGCTCAGTGTGAGAGCAAGATGCACAATAAAGCCTACAAGTAATAATCATAAATCCCAAGCAGGCATTCCCCATTCTTAAGACATTTTTAAACCCTTGAAAAAGGCTATAAGGTGCAATCTGTGTTGAGAGGCATTCTATTTTTCAATACATTTAGTTAAAGTGTGAAGTGGAGCATGTCTTTGCTGGGGTGAAAAGACAGAGCACCCTCATGAAGTGGCTTCATCCAAACTGCAGTGTGAGAGGTGCTTCCTGTCCTGCTGGCTGCTTTGATGAGGCCTGATTATATGTTTTATTCTGGTTATAAAGTTATCATATATCCCCCTTACAGCTCCCACAAGCCTCTATGCAAAACAAGTCTCTCAAAATGCATAATCGACATGGAAAGTCTTAGGGAATGATAATAATCAGATGGGACTGTTTGCAGAATTGGGAACAAAAAAGAACTGATGTTTTCAAATGAAACTGTTAAGGCTGTGGTGGAATCAGGTTTTTGATTCTAGCTGTTTAGCACCCATTTAAAACAAAATGCAGATGCTGACGGCCAAGATCAATAGCTTTATTTTCTGTGTTGTGTATTTTTCCCATGGTGTTGCAAATACCATGCAATCTTTCAGCAGAGAAAGCACTGTGTGCAGAGACTGCCTGTCTTGATGTGTCTCCAGGAGCAGTCCAGAGGACCTTTGATCAATGTGCAGAAAATTAGAATTCATTCCCTTTTCTTCTCACTTTTTGTATCATTTAAATAGTCTATGATCAAAAACATGTACCTGAACTATAAAACAAAGTATTAAACTATTTGCAATTTGTTACTGTGGGATAATACTTGTACACTGGTTTAATAAAATGCTGACTGGCCAGTAGCCAGACAGGAAGTGTAGATGGGGCAAGCAGATGAGGAGAATTCTGGGAAGAGGAAAGCTGAATCAGGAGTCACCAGCCAGACACAGAGGAAGCAAGATGACAATGCAGAACTTAGAAAAGGTACCAAGCCACGTGGCTAAACATAAATAAGAATTATGTGTTAATTTAAGATATAAGAGCTAGCTAACAAGAAGCTTGCCATGGCCATAGTTTGAAAATAATATAAGACTCTGTGTATGTACTTGGATCTAAGTGGATGCAGGACAGGCAGGAAACAGAAAATTTTCCAACTACAATTTGTCAGCTGAATCACCTCATAATTTATCCCTGTCTTTTGATATGCTGAATTTTCTATGATGCATAGTTCAATAACTGTGCCCGCTATCATGCTGAAGAAATTGTTGGGAATGTCATTTTTAAAAGGTTCAGACTGTTTAATCTTAATATTAGTAAAATATATTTTTTTTGGTGACTAAACAACCATGGTAAAGTAAATCAAGGGTCTTTAGGTCACACCACTCCAGAATACACTTCACATGTTTACAAATGGGCCAGCCTTGTTCATGACTGTCAGAATAGAGGCCTTAATATTTCAAACATCTCTCCCACTTCTTAGTAGTTTCTAAAGCTTAAAGGATAATCTCAAAGCCTATAGAGAATGGTTTTGGTTTAAAAGTTTGGATCCAACAGATTTTATAAGAGGATGTAGGGATAGGTCTACTTCTATGTACATCTGAGACGTTCCAAAGAGAGAAGGAAGGTCATTATCTACTAAACCATGCCAAACAAAGCAAGAAGGCCTGCCATTCCTATGAAGGAGATTTATAAATCCTACTGCTTGACATGATAGTCATATGGTAGGAAAGATGTTATTTTACATTTTGTATTGCTGGAATCCCTGTGGTACAGATCAATAAACAGAAAGTTATCAAAAGCTGATATTGCCCCATCAAAGAAACTTCTCTTTGTGACAGATGGAGAGCATTATAGAAAACTATAGCCAATCAAAATTCAGAGCTGTCAAGTCCAGGGCCAGTGGACACACCTACAAAATATTCCTAACACCTAAGACTCAGGGAACAAGGCAGAAGAGACAGTGGAAAGACAGGAAGGGTGAGAAGATCAGGAAATTTGTGGTGAAATTTTGTTTCTATGATATCAGAAAGCACACCTATAAAATCTTACCAACATGATTGCCAAAATGTGATCTGAACAAGAATCATACCAGTGAACATGCCAAACTGGATGGAGAAAAGCCATGACGCCTCAACCCTACACAGAGAACAATAGGCAAGTGATATGGGAATTGGAGAGGAGACCTTCCTTCGGGAATAACACAACATTCATTTGTCAAGTGCTTAATTCTCATCCCTGTAAACATACATAGAGGCATGAATATACAGACTGGACAAGTTATAATTAAGAACATATATGTATATACATGTACATATATTCATGCGTCAACAATTACTAAGTAGAGCACAGACTTGAAGGAGAGGAGTGAAGGGTATATGGGAGAATATGGGAAAGGAGAAATATTGGAATCAAACTATCATCTCCCAAATCATAAATTTTAAAGATATGTAAAAACCTGGGTTGGTCTTTCAGATAAGGATGCACAAATATGTTTTGAACTTGGGAATTAATTACTTCTGTAGCTCCTATCTATTACCACTTCAACAACAAATGGTATTTCTACTTTATCAACTCCTTTCTTAGATTTCATTTGTGTGTGTGTGTGTGTGTGTGTGTGTGTGTGTGTGTGTATCTCTATGTCTCACAGTTTAAAGCATAACACACAAAGGTGAAGTTTTCTTGTAAAAATAAGACAAAGGATCCTTTAAATGCCGTATTTAAGAAGCCATGATTTTTACAATTATACTACAACATTTTTTCCTGTACACTTTCTTCAATTAGCCCAAGGTCAAATTTTAGCAGAGTAGTTGAAAATGAGAACAACATGTGAGCCTAGATTCCAAAACACAAATAAGAGCAACCTTGAGAACACATGTTAGAAAAATTATTGATGAAACTGAGTATCAGATGGAGCTCAACTAATCTGATGGGGCCACAGATCACATGACAACTATAATTGCACATAAATTCAGAATACTTACTATTTAGTGGATAAAACAAACCTCAGTTAACTTCCATTCATTGTATCTTAATTTTTTTGTGTCCTTAGCGTCTTAGCTGTAACTTTCATTTTTCTGCCGGTTTATCATTTCTACTTATTATATAGTTTAGTAACTAGTATTTTTTTTTGACCACTGTAAATGTCAAAGTACATCTTTGGACATCCAAACCCATAGTCTAAAAGATAGTTATTTATAGTTATTTACTTCCTCTAACATGTTATAGTAGGATCTCCTTAGTAATGGAAAATAATCACATTTGGAGGTCCCTTAGCACTCTAAGTTCCCAGATGTCTAGCCATGTTTTCTTAGGGTCAGCTGTCAAGAGAAAAATGATCTGTTTGTAAACATAAGCATGTCACAGTCAAAAGGCACTGAGCCATATCTGTTGATTATGAAAATGTAGCCTTGTTTAACTTCAGTTCACTTTCCTCTAAAGTTTAGCCAGCTCTCAATTAGAGAATTGTTATAAACAAGAATGATAAATACCTGCTTTATGGCTTCTAATTAATATACCCAAACAGGTTTTGAAATTCACTGTTACAGTGTTTAGTCTTAACAGGTTAATGGAAGAATAAACTATAGAAGAGAGACAAAAACTGTGGGAGTGTGGAAGTACACAGGGAACTGAAGCCATGTACAGAGCTTTTCTTTTGTAAGGCAGGGGAAGCTGTTTATATTGGTCATTTTATGTCAACTTGACACAAGCTCAGGTCATCTTAGAGGAAATGTCTCCTTAAGATCTGCTGTAGGGAGGAAAGCCAGTGGGGTGTTTTCTTTGTTAG
This sequence comes from Onychomys torridus, assembly GCF_903995425.1. Taxonomy (NCBI): domain Eukaryota; kingdom Metazoa; phylum Chordata; class Mammalia; order Rodentia; family Cricetidae; genus Onychomys; species Onychomys torridus. The sequence continues at coordinate 95,006,569 of NC_050444.1, forward strand.
TGATTGATGGGGGCGGGGTGGATAAAGCCCATTGTAGATGGGGCCACCACTAGGCAGGTAGTCCTGGTTCCTATAAGATAGCAAATTGAGCAAGCCATGGGGAGCGATCCAATAAACAACTCTCCTCCATGGCCTCTGCATCAGCTCTTGCCTCAGACACATTACTTAAGTTCCTGTCTTGGTTTCCCTCTACAGACTGTTTAAGGATATGTGTCAGAACATGGTCAAAAGAATGATGGCTAGTGAACAATGTCTTGGGGGACTGTGAAAGAAGCTCCAGGGAAAAGGCAAACTGTCTTTTACCTCAGGCATTTTGATATCTGGATTGCTCTTGGACATGATTTCATGCCTCCTGTCATAGATATTTGCATTCAAGTTACAAGGCATGTTTGTTCTGGTTGCATGTTGCAACATAGCTGTAAAACCCAATCTAGTAAAAGAATATGCTGAATGCTCTCCTAACTATACTCTAAATCTGGATAAGGCCTTCTGCCTTGTTTTTGTGCTTTCCCAGATATAATCTATAGTACATGCCAGGGAAGTTGTGTTTAAATTGGTCTGTCCTGATAATGTTCTGGGAAAGAGTTGCTTTGTCAGTACTTAGCAGGTGCTTACACCTGTTTATTTACATGTTTTTCTGAACTCACACAACCTTTGCTGGATTATTTTTCCTTGTTACATTCCTGTATAAAAGTACCCTGAAACTGAAGTAAAACTGGCTAGAGCATTAGACTACAGTCTGCCTCATTCTTTAAAGTCCTCAAATCCCAATCTCACAGACAAATCTACAAAGGTCAGAGAAAGTTGACTGGTATGAAAGTCAAATAAGCCTTTCCTCCCCAAGCTCCTTTTGGTGGTAGTATTTCACCACAGCAATAGTAACCCTAACTAACTCACTGTGGACCAGTTTTGAGGGCCTTGTTCAAATTCTCTGCAGAACTCCTTCAGCCTGAACTGAACATAGGCCTGGCACAGCAGCCAGAGACTATTGAAGCTTCTGTCATTTAACCTGAATTCACACCCAGTTTCCCATTTAGCAATGCCCACACCTGTGACTCTGAATGACATGTGAGTTTCTGAAAAACTGATGTAATTGCTGCTCTTATTTGTGGGCCAACCCCTCCATCCTAAACTCCTTTGTGGCTCTGGAGATAGGAGAAATTAAGATAAACTGGAAACCATGTTTTTCAAAGTCTGAGATTGTTGTAATGTAGAAATTTGGATGAGAGTGCCCATCCATAGGCTCATATATTTAAATAATTGGTCCTGAGTTGGTAGAACAGTTTGGGAGGGCTGAGGAGATGTGGTCTTATTGGAGAAGGAAAAAACCACACCATTCCTACTCTGCTTTCTCTGCCTAATGGTTGTGTCTCAACATGTGAACTCTCAGCTACTCTAGTACCATGCCTACCTGCCTGATGCCATGATCCCTACCATGATGGTCATGGGCTTCAACTGTCTGAAACTCTAAGCCCCAAATTAATTCTTTCTTTTTTCTGTTGCATTGGTCATGATATTTTTATCTGGGCAATGTAAAAGTAAGACAAAGCGTTAGGGTAAAGGAAATCTCAGATTTTTGGAAGAGGCCTAAACCTTAGTTACACAGAGATCCAAGGAACATACCGGACAGTTATGAAATGAAAAAAAGAAAGAGAATAACTTATATTTTGTGGATCATTAAAACAAAGAGAAACTATGGAGAGAAAAGCGTTTACTTAATGGATGGATGTTACTGTACAGATATTTCCACTGAACAGAGGGTTATTCAGGGAAAGAAAAGAAGTGCTTTTGATTTTGCTATTACTGTCCTTCCTTATAACAAGATAAGCAACTGCAAATAATAAGTAAACACATAAATATGGATGTTTTCTAAGATCAAAGCAGGCAGAGCTTTCCAAGACCTATGAGCCACAGTTGATCTATTCATGATTGAGAATACATAATTCACAAAGAGAAAATTCTCACTCTACCTGAGCCTGTGGGGTTAGATAAATTTGTCATTTTCTTTTGTGCAACTCAGAAAACAGCAGCCTGTGGCAACGCCATGCTTGAGTGTACACAGGATGCTTGTGTCATGCTAGCTCTATAACGATGCTTGCAAAGCAGATTGAAAACCAGGGGTCTGTTACACATCTTGCTATTTTTTTTTTTTTTATCACCGAATATAGTTCCTAACATCTCATGAAGTTTAGTGAATTTATAATATGAGAGACAGTTGAACACAGGCAAATTCATAGTTCATACATGCTGTGGATTAGCTCAAATGCTGTACAATAATCAGCATTGGTGGTTATAATTAAGTTGTTTTATTAGAGGAACATAAACTAGAAAAGAAAGAATAGAGGAGGAGTGAAGAAAAGACACACCAAAAGAGAAAGAAGGAGGGAAAAAAGGACAGAGTTAAACATACTTAAAATTCAATGTTGGCAGTCAAATGTGCATGGCGATTGAATAGTTAGTCTATGACATCTAATGATGTAAAGCTGAAATTATCTCTGAATAATGGGGACTCTGATTCCCATTGTAGAGATCAGGATATTCCTGAGTTTATTGCTCTCATTGAACAATCACTATGGACACAATTTATATATTCTTAACCGAAATCTGTTTTTGTCACCAAGGAAATCATAACTATGTTGATGTGCAGCAAAAGGAGACAGAGGAATTTATAGGGAGAGGAAATTTATACAAAATTATCAACATTAAGTATTACCTACATATTAATCTTGACATAATTTAAGAATACTGTAAGGCAGCCAGAGAGCTCCATTCCAATGGCAATGTTAGAGCTAGTTGTTTCTTGGGTAATTTTTTTTCTGCCTAACTTGTTTATATTCAATTTTTGGACATTTGTGTTCATTTATTATTTGGATGATGAGATGAGAGAGCTGTAAGCATATAAATCAATTTGAGTCTACTTCATTAACAATAATAGGATTTCTTAGCTTGTACAGATCTGCTCAGTAGGATGATTCTAGAGGGTGAGGAAACAGTGAAGTTGAAGGCACACCTCACTAGTAACACACTGATTAGCTCATATAGTCATTGAATGGCTGGATCCCATCAGCCTCACCTAGAGGAGACTATGGGAACAAGTAGTTACATATTAGTAACTAGTCACTATCCACCTTACCTTTTTCCATTTACACAGGGTAACTGGCTCTATGAAATTATTATACTTTTACATAAATAAAGGAATTTTATATATGTAATTAATTACTTTATATAATAGATGGATTTATATACAATTGTTTTATTCCAAGGTAAATATACACACACAAATACAAAGAGTCCTGGGAATGTATATGCACACACAATATTTGTATATGTGACTGTTTGGGTTTATCTAACTTAACTGCGCATCTGATTTAGTTATTTCACTTTATATGAGCATGTAGCATTTTGAAAAACTTTAAATACTCTCTCTTTTATACCAGGATAGCAGTCTTGATTAACAGGAAGCACAGTTGCTGTCTTTCTTTTGAAGAGCACTCCTAGAATCTATAACATTACCCTCAAAACAGGCTGTAAATTAAAATTTCAGACTTGCAGCATGGCTTAGAAATTAGAGGCATATACTCTATTACATGTGAACTTCTAATACCCTCTGGCCCTAGGGGCAGTCTGTATAAGACTTGTGGAGGGAAGTGGTTTTAAGGATAGCCCCCAACAAATTCCCAATTTCAGCTCCCTCTCCCATGCTAGCAGACAAAATGTATATGGGGAAGAAAGTTGTTTGGGGTCAGACAGGAACGAGTTACCTTCCAGTCATATTCTGTTAGACACCAATGTCTTAAGAAAATTTTGCAGGCTGGGCGGTGGTGGTGCACGCCTTTAATCCCAGCACTCAGGAGGCAGAGCCAGGTGGATCTCTGTGAGTTCAAGGCCAGCCTGGACTACCAAGTGAGTTCCAGGAAAAGGCGCAAAGCTACACAGAGAAACCCTGTCTCGAAAAAAACCAAACCAAACCAAACCAAACCAAAGAGAGAGAGAGAGAGAGAGAGAGAGAGAGAGAGAGAGAGAGAGAGAGAGAGAGAGAATTTTGCAGAACAATATTGCAGGAATAGTTGGAAGAGGAAGTATGTTCTGTTTCTCTGTGAGCTCTGATTATAGAATGAATGGTCTTGTCTCCTCATATAGCCAAAGTGTGGAGAAAATGACAATGGCTGAGGCCTGACAAGATGTAGATTGTCTAGTAAAGAGGAAGCTACACTGATGCCTCTCTTCATTTCTAGTTCCTGTAAGGACTCCTGTTCCCAAGTGTATACTGAAAATGGTTCTGAGGGAAGTTCTAGAAGATTCAGGGGACTGGAGGTACAGTGGTTCTAGGCTAGCCACGGTAAGGAGTGTGAGAACACATGTTAGTAGAGCAAGAGGGTTAACTAGAAGCAGTAACCAGGTCTTTTAAGAGGGGACAAATACCGAAATTTGAGGAATGACTAGGATTTAGCTGTCTTCAATGGGCTAGGCTGTAGACTGTCACCATTTTTACTTGGGGAAGACACAACATGAAAGCATTCATTCTAGATAGCAAAGGAGAATAATTCATCTTGCCAGGTATCTAATAAATTCTTTTGATGATATTTCCTCCCATACTGAACCTAAATGAGAGGACAGAAAAAAGATCACTTCTCAGATGGACCCTGTGTTCTGCCTTTCCTATACTGTCCACTTTATAACTAAAATGCTACTCCTAGCTTGCAGTGAGGAGGGAGAAATGATACAAATGCACCTCAAACATTTTTAAATAAACAGGGATTAAACTCAAATATTTGGATAAGAAGTCTTTATCAAACTACATTTGAGGACAGTTTAAGACATTTGAGCAAAATTCCATTGAAAAAAATACTGATGAATAGAGGGTAAGTCACTGTGGAATAGGGACATGCCACTGCCATACTCAAGATAGCAGAGGCTTTTTAACTTATTGATTTTATAATGTTCTCAAATTATATCATGGTCATCTGCATACAAATGGGTCTAACTCTCTAAAAATATTATATTAAGTATTTTAAGGTCAGATATTTAGACACTGAACAGTGTCTAACATATGGAACCAAAAGTATATGTATATGTGTGTGTGGATGTGTAAAACATTAAATGTCTATCAATTAAAAATAAAGAATTAAATATAAATAAATTTGCAAACAAAGTGAAATATAAAATCATAAATGGAGTGGTGCATGTAGCTCCCTTCTGATTCCAATGTTGTCAATGAAAGAACAGTAGAAACAGCCCTTTCATTATTTAAAAGTAAGAAAACAAGACCTAAAAAAATCAAGAAAGAAAGAAAAAAAAAACACTGATGTTAAAAGTTAAGAGACCTGTGAGTGCCCAAGGATTTAATTGGTTCTACTACTCTATATAGCCCACCCCTTATTCTTAGCTATGTACTCCTAGAGGAGCCATTTCAATTGTTTGTTTTTAAAGCATTATCTAATATCTCATTTCACTTACAGGAATAAAGTCTATCATCTCATAAAATATAAAGCAAGCTGTAGCTGAAGGGAAAACACCAGTCACAAACTCTCTGTTGTTTAACCAGTCAGTTTCAGTTGGTGTAAATCTACAGCTATGGGTTTCTTATAAGCATGGCTTACTTGAGAAAACAGTAAGCTGCAACAGTCTCCCATTGAGTCACCCATGCAATTTCCTCCTATAGTTTGCTAAATGTCATTTGCTTCAAGAATCTCTGATTTAAATTGAAGATAGGACAAGGAGAATTGGACTCATCCCTACCCCAGTGCAAAGGCCAGATTATTCTGAAGGAGTGTGTTGTCATCCATGTATTCCAAGTGCATCTCCTTCCATCTGTGTTGATGACACAGACACAGTGAAGCATAAAAAGTAATCCTTTAAAACTAGCAGGGAGCATCATTCCACAGCAGAAAAACAATCAGAGCCTCATTTGTACCATGAAAACAAACAGCCAGATTCAGTCATTTGCTGGGTAGTTAGAGTAGACTTTAATTATTAGAGAATATAAGTAATAAGAAAAGACAAATCATTATCTCCATTAAAGCACAATCTTTTTCAAAGCATATCATCAAAATGGTGCAAAAGTGGAATTTGTTAATTCTTATGCTTAAACAGATAGAGTTCCAAAATATTTCTCCCATCCTAGCATTTGTGTCTGTACCTGGCTAATAGAATCTTAAATTAGACATATATGTCACATCACCTAAGGTTCAAGGAACATTACAGAAGAGAGGACAATAAGAATCTAAAAGCCAGAAGACAGGGAGACACACAGCAAAAAGACATCTGTATATGACATGGCAGTTGCTCCCATGGATACACTGCATATCTCCTTATCTGTACAAGACTCAAACAAAATTGAACTCCTTTACATTTTATCACAGTAGGGATAAAGGCCCTTTCTGAAGGAATATTGTTAGTTAAGGATTGTTGAGAGAGAGGTTCTTATTTTCCTCAGTGGTGTAGCCTGAGATAAATTGCCCTTGTTCCAGTAAACAACCTGACAACCATGCTTGGGCAGGAAACTTCAGATTTGGTGGGTCACACAAAAAACAACATAGAAGTTTATGGGGTATTTGTTGAGAAGAAGGATGTAGCAAGAGAGTAAATGGGATGAGAAGGGGAAGGATGGGGTCAAAACAACAACTTACTAACTTGCCTTATTTTTTGCTTTGAAGAAGCCTTACTGGAGCTTTCCACCTGATATGAAGGCCATAAACTGTTGCCAAAATTTTTACAAGGACTTGAAATAGATGTAACCATAGACTATATAGCAAATTAGACAGAGATAGAAGATAGATAAAAAATAGATAGACAGATAAATAGATAGATAGATAGATAGATAGATAGATAGATAGATAGATAGATAGATGATAGAAAGAGGGAATGGAAAATAGTATTAAGTTTTAATAAATAATATTTCATGGAGAAGGAAATGAGTCATTGAACAGAGAATGTTCCTGAGAATTGTAATGGCAAAACACAAAAAATAAGAAAAAAAAAAAAGATAAAATACAGAAATACAAGTTACAGTTTGTTGGTAGAGAAATTCCATATTAATTTGAATAGATTTCAAGTTGGGTTTGTAGTTTGAAGTTTATTCTGTAGATACAGAGTAATTGTCAAATATCCTATCAAAGTATAATTCAAATACTCCAAAATCCAGACTTTTGGGGAGTATTTCAAAACAATATCCATTAATTCATTGCACCACTCTTGTGTATAGATTCAAAATGTAAGTTTAAAAGAGATTAAGGTAGACAGTATAACTACTATATCTGGGCATTCTAACCCATTTTGAATGTCACATTTTGGCCTCAGTTTCTCAGCTCAGTTTAATTTGTGTGACCATGTTAAAGATATTCTAAAAATATTACCAAATGCTTCCTTAAGGTACACATAGTTAAAGGAAGAGATTCAATGACTTCAGTGTTAGCACAAATCTTACACTACTGATAGACATTTGAAAGTGAAACCACCAATTTCAATGTCAGAAAACTGGGTTCTTTAATGAATACATCAGAATAAGGTCCATTGTCTTTTTTAGTACACATCATCTCAGCATCAAGAAAATCAGCTAAATGCAAAATATCCTTCCCAAGCAACTATATGCATAAGTCCAACTTAGAATTCTGCTTGATGCCGGGCAGTGGTGGTACACCCTTTAATCCCAGCACTTGGGTGGCAGAGCCAGGCAGATCTCTGTGAGTTTGAGGCCAGCCTGAGATACCAAGTGAGTTCCAGGAAAAGGCACAAAGCTACACAGAGAAACCCTGTCTCGAAATATCAAAAAAAAAAAAAAAAAAAAAGAATTCTGCTTGCTAACCTTCACCCTTTATTTGCAAGACAAACAGAAAGCTTTTTACCTATATATCAACATGATCTTGAATGAAATGAGATATCAATCAATCTTTTATTAATTTTTTTTTAACTTTGGTTTCAAAAACTAGCATATATTATGAAGCACCTTATGTGTTCCTCTTGAGAAAGCAACCTCAACTGTATGGCCAAACGTGTCTAGATCATAACAATGGAAATGTTTCTACTTTTATAATTCATATATATCTAAACTACTTGAATGTGAATATATGAAACCCATGCATATTATGCTGCTATACTATAAGTGGAGTATAAAGTATGTGAAAACACCTAATGTTGTATTTTTCAATTAATAGCTCATCAGTAAATGCTTTTACTTACTGGTGTTTTGTAAGAGATTAAATATAGAGTGAATGATAGTTAAAATTAATTTCAGCATCATAAATATTTGTAAAGCCCCAGCAATACACTAATTCAATGATATAAAAAGATATCTTCTAATCATTTATTACATCACAATAGAGAATATTGATATGGTCTCTGTGTTTTGTTGTTACAATTTAAGTGATCTCTTTCAGAATTGCACGTGTCAGAAGATAAAGAAAATGCCTGGTTATATTCTTTCCCGGTAACATCCCTGTTTCATAATACAACCACCAAAATATGAAAGTACACTAAAATGATGTTTCTCACAGCAGTATTTTCTCATCAAAAGGTATAAGCCAAGTGGAAGCCAATTCTAGAAGCTCAAAAATCCTGATATCGGATTCAAGTAGACTTCTGTGCATTCTGTATATATACTTTCATTTGAATGAGAGCAGAGTTAAGTACATAACTTCAAACTGTGTTAATGGGAAATCTAAGTACAGTTCCCACAGAGCAGGGATTATAAGTTGCTTTTATGTAGAGTACTTGTGCTATTTCAAATGGTAGCTACACTGTGGGGTAACCTGTTAGAGAGGTAAGACTTATGTAAATTGTAGGATGAAGAAAAGAGATTTAATTTGAAATGAGGAAATGAGAAACATAGGTGAATGGATGGATTAGAAGTCATTTGATGTTTAACAGTATACAGAGTGAATGATATTCGGTGGTTGAAGAAGTGAACACATTTTACTTTTTTGTGGGATAGAATAAGCAAGCTGACAGTCGTGGCTATATTAACCTACATCCCTACAAATTGGCATTGATATAGAAGGATTTTATTAGAAGATCATCTATAGAAAATAGGGGGAAATTATGGTGATATATTATATCCCCCAATATATTGTGTACCTCAATAAAGTTTATCTGGGGATCAGAGAAAAAAGCTAGTCACTATATGAAATGTAGAAGTCAGTGAGTGGTAGCACATGCCTTTAATCCTAGCATTTGAGAGGCAGAAATCCATCCAGATCTCTGTGAGTTCACGGCTACACTGGGAAGAGAGACTGGCGTGGTGTCATATGCCTTTAATCCCACCACTAACCATAGAGGTCTGGAGGTCTGTACAGACAGACAGGAAGTGATGTAGCTGGGTGGAGAGAGGAAGTGAGATGGCAGAACAGAGAAGGCATATAGGTTGTGAGAATACAGGAAGTAGTTCTTTCTTCAGGTGAGGATTTCTAGCAGTAAGAACATGGCTGTCTTCTTTCTGCTTCCCTGATCTCAGTTTTTACCCCAATACCTGGCTCTGGATTTTTTAATTAAAAAGACCATTTAGTAATTCATCTTACATATGCTTTAAAATTTACTGAGAGCCTGTTACATATTAACTTTGTCTGTGAACCATTTGCAACTGTAAGGGTCTTGTAAACAGTGAAAAACCTTGTGTTCTATGAAGTTTTGGTTGATGGTACCTTAAGCTAGCTAGCCCTTTCTTTCTATTCATATTCCAAATTTAACTTTGACAACTGGTGCTACGCATGTAAACAGCTCTGAAAGAACATTTACTGAATCTGTCCCAGGTGCTGTGATGAACTGTGTTGTGCTTCTACCTTTGAGGAAGGACAGTTCTTAGATTTGGAGGCATTGGTATATGCACTGAAGATAGTCTACTACTTTTGCATCATGGCAGCCTGTTGCTACTCCTTTTCTGGTATTCCGTTATTTCTTCCCATGTTCTCAGCATATCCTGCCTCTGTGGCATGCCAGCTACTTCAGCAAACCCAAAGCCCATCAGTTGTCAGGTATCATTAATTATATGTCTAACCCCGAAACATTTCCCTAAACAAGATTTAATTCCTCTTTTGTGTATGAAAGTTTTGTTCTAAGCTGATATCATATCAATTTATTTCTCTACATTTTTACTACTAAAAGCCACATCAAAGTTTATCTTCATATATCAAAGTTCTTCAACATCCTCTTCTTACTCATTCTGGGTTCTTCTGTTCACTGCAGAAAGGGTGACATTTATGATTTTCCATTCTCAGAAAGTTATAAAATAAAGCACTCTTACAAGCAAGACTTTCCCAACTTAGTTTAAGAGAATGATCTTTTGTTTTTGTGGTGGTTTGAGAGAAAATGGCCCCAAAAAGGGAATGACACTATTAGAAGATATGGCCTTGCTGGAGGAAATGTCACTGTGGAGGCAGACTTTGAGGTCTCATGTATGCTCAAGCTATGCCCAGTGAAACAGTCTAATTTCTGTTGCCTGCATATCAACACATAGCAGCTCCTTCTCCAGTGTTATGTTGGCCTGCATGCCATCCTGTTCCCTGCCATGATGATAATGCACTAAAGCTCTGAAACTGTAAGGTATCACCTCACTTAAATGTTTTTTAATGAGTTGCCTTGATCATGTGATCACAGCAATAGAAACCCTAAGACACCTTTCTTATTTCTAGCCACACTTTATTTCCTAGATTCTGTTTCTCCTAGTGAGAAAACATGTTTCATATCCTTGTGTTTCTACATGAAACAGTTTTCTAACCACTTTACCCATTCAAATATTGCTCATTCTCTTGATCTCTGCTAAGGATCCACAGGAAACTCTTCCAGATACTGAATTTTGGTTGTAGATACTTTACCAGATGCTGTAGGATGTTTTCACATTTGTATTGTTTATTTGTTGCTTTAACATATTGATGCCCATAGTAATTGTTTTTGTTTACTCTTACCACTAAAGTTATAGGTCATTAGTTCAGAGCAACAAGTATATTTAATTATTTCTGCTTTCCCAACTGATGGGTAGATTTAAGCACATATTTATAGATCCAGACACATAGACACACGTTATTAGTATAGCCAACAAAATGAAAAAAAGAAATCTGATGTAGGACTTAAAATAATTAGGTATCCACTTCTATGAGATAAAATGAAGGACAGATAGGTTTCCATTTTCTCAGAGCATATTGTGTCTATTTATGGTACAGTTGAAAGACTATAATCAGCTAATACAACGATTGGAAAATTGAGAGAAATATTTCAAGTAGGCAGCAATGTCATTTAACTTTGCCTCAGTACACATGTGTTACTGGAACAGAATACCACAGAGCAGGCAATTGGGGAGCAACAGAACTTCTTTTCTTACCTTTTGCAGGATGGTAGGTCTAAGACCAATGTATTTGTAGGATTTTTTTGACATCTCTAATAAATGTTAACTCTTCATGGAAGAGAAACTCATCGTCCCTCGAATGAAAGCTCTTTCTCAGAAGCATTTATTCATTAATGAGAAGAAAGGCCTTGAGTTTAAATACTTCATATAAGGATCAACATTGTTGCATTGAAGATTAAATTAGTAATACATAGGTGTGAGCATTATTCAAACCATAGCAAATCTCAAAATCTTTTGCAGCACCTGTGTTAATATTTTACATTTAACATTAATGATAAAACTAGTTTGAGTTTAGCAAGTAAGATACATATACATTTTTTTTGTAGCATGAATCTCAAAGAGTTCTTATTAATAAGAACAAACCTGAGGCCAGTTATTGGGGTGAATGCTGGAAGATCAGAGGAGCAGAACAAGCCACAGCTATCTCACCTTGCTAGTTCCTCAGGTGATCCTGTTTCCTCTGGCTGGAAGCTTCTGAGTCCTCCTCCACATGAATCTCAGCTGAACTGTGTTGCTCCAAAGCCTGAACGCTTAACCAACCAGATGCTTAACTAACTACATGCTTTACTTTTCTAGTTCCTGGTCCTCAGGCCTTATATACCTTTCTCTTTCTGCCCCCACTCCCTGGGATTAAAGGTTGGGTTTCTTGGATTAAAGGCGTGGGTCACCATGCTTAGCTGTTTCTAAAGTGGCCTTGAAAACACAGAGATCCACCTGGCTCTGCCTCCCCAGTGCTGGGATTAAAGGCGTGCACCACCAATGCCCAACTTCTGTTATGGCTTGCTCTGACCCATTTTCTAGCCACCATTTTTGGCTTTGTTCTAGTGGCTGTCTGTTCTCTGACCCCAGATATGTTTATTTTGGGGAACACACAATATTTCAGGGAACACAATACCCACCACACTTTTTTAAAATCTGTGCTGCAGTGCTATAGACTACATGCCTCATGAGAGGTGCTCTGGGTTTGCCATCACACTGATCATGCAAGTGCTAGAGTCCAGTACAGTGACTGTTATGTGGTTTGTGATCATCAAATACTTCTTGAATTAAAGTATGGCAGATGAATCCCAAAATTTCCTGAAATAAATTTGGGGATGGTAATTCCTTTTCTGTTTAGTTCAGTCAATTCTTAGGACAAGGCTTCTTAACTTCACCTGGCCTTGTTCATTTCACTATATGCAGACCTTGTTTGTCTCTCTTCCCTAGATTATGACATTGAGTACTTGTCAAATTTTGTTACTGTTTTCTGGACAGGAGAGAATGGCAAATAGATTCCCCCTTTCTATAAAGACCAATGTTTGCTAACAGAACACATATGAGAATTGCTGTGTGTCCTTTGAAAGGTACATATACTTCTCTAAATCTTCCTGTATTCTCAGGGTGACAGATGTTTTGTGGTGAATGTCCAGGTGTTTGATTATGTAATGCTCTAAAACACAGTTTCCTTACGTCAGTGCCACTTCAGTTTGCACTAGTACTTTGACAAATCTATTACATCAACTCTTCCTCCTAAATTTTTATAGGTTGGGAGAGAAAAAAATAATACCATCATTTCTTTGGAATTGGATAGCTTCAAGTCAAAAGAGAACTAACTTCTCTTTTGTAGGATGTGGGGATGCAATAATGAAAGGATGCTTTAACAAATGAAACTTGTGTGGTGCTTTGAATGAGAACAGCCCATTAGGTTCATTTATTAGAATACCTGGTTCCTGGCTGGGACTGGTTTGGAAATATTTGGATTAATGGCCTTGTTGGAAGAGGTATGTCCTTGTTGAAGGAGGTATGTCAATGGTTGTGGGCTTTGGGGTTTTAAAAGCCTAGCTTAGGCCCAGCCTTTCTCTGCTCTCTGCCTTCAATTTGCAGATAAGATACAAGCTCTCAGTTACTGCACCCGGGCCACACCAGCCTGACAGCTGTCATGCTTACCACCATGATGGTCAGGGATTCACCCTGTGAAACTGTAAGCAAGCTGCAACCAAATGCTTTCTTTTATAAGTTACCTTGGTCTTTGTATCTCTTCATAGCAATAGAACAGCAAGTAAGACAACACATTTGACTGCAAGGACAAAGAGATTTCCAACCTTATTTCTTCTCCTCTAGGGTTCTGAAACTGGATTGTTCCTTGAGACTCTTGGCAGCACTTCCCTCTAATATGGTAAAGCAGAGCTTGAGCAAGTCCTGAACCAAAGGCAACTTGGCAGTCTTGTTGCAAAAGAATTAGAGTACCCTGATCCTTCTGCTATAACCCCATGGGCTTGATGGCAAGCACATGATCTGAATGCCATCAGAAGGTGAGACTTATTTTTCTTTTCTGCTAATTTTTTATACAGTGACAGGTACTCGTTCCTACAGTTTTTGAAGCAGAGCCAGGGAGAGATTCTAAGGTTGGTGCTGTCATTTCATAAATTTAGGGTGCAAGCCTGTCTGAAAGCACTGTAGCAGAACCAAGATATCATAATGAAGGGACAGGGGCCCAGTGACATTGTATTCCATCTCTATATTCTGTGAGGCCAGAAGCCTCTGCACTTTCATCTAAAGTCATCATTTTGCTTAAGGCAGTTTGGATCAAGTTTCCTGAACAGCAGTCCTCAGTCTCTGGTCTTGGTAGCCATAGAGCTTTTGTTGTATCATTGTTTTTTTGTTTGTTTGTTTGTTTGTTTTTTAATCATCTTAATCAAGACAGATAAGTGCTGAAAGTGCTTATATACTGAAAGAGAAGGACAAAGCATGCTGGGATGACACATTTTTGTGAAAACACTTTAGGGGCCACACAGAGCCTTACAAAGAGGAAGAGCCTTTTACTTATTAAAAGTATTCACATAAAAGTTGAATCACTAGGAATCATAGCATGGCTAATCACTGGAAGAAATCGTATGCCACCGTTAGATAGATAGTAAAAACGTTCTGACTGTCAGAATGGCAGACCGTGTTGCTGATATCTAGGGAACCAGGCAGTGGGAAGTTAAGTAGTGATTGCAGGTAGCCCTCTGTCAAAAAGAAAGGCATTTTAAGGGGTTGCACTCTGGCCTGGAGCCATTTGTCTAACTCAGTTATTGCTAAGAAGTTGTTGTAAATAATATATGCTTAAGGAAAGCTTGCCAGGCTTTGGAACCACTAAGTGATTTGAATTGAGTGATCTTTTCTGAGTCAATGTAAGCGCAAATCCAACTGGCTTACTGCCAGAATCGCTCTCTACATGCCCAACAGGTTGTAATATTTCACATAGACAATGCTGGGTCAGCAGAAATCACTAATGACTTTGGCAGCTAACTAGCTCCATGAGGTAATAAGAAAAGCTATGTCTTTAAATAGCACAGTGGGAAATGCAATGGGGCAAAAGGGAACTGCAGTGGGCTCCCTGAACTGCTCTGTTGATGTTACTGAGCAAATACAGCTCCTCGAGTTGTTTTCATTTCATCACAACCATGATACTCTTGAGTGTTGGCAAGGGAATATCCGGTAATGAGAGTGCAGCGAACATGCCTTCCATCAGCTGAAATCCTTAATTGTAATTGCAGCATGTAATGGTGTAATTAGTTGTCTAAGTGACAGGATAGGCTCAAATCTTTCCTAGCATTTTATAAAAAGACCGTTATGTTCCATACTCTTCCCTTTTCTTTTCAAATGAGATGGCACACAAACACTGGAAAGGTTTTCATTTTTAAGACTATGAATACAGCACACTCATAACTTGAAACTTTAAGATGCTATATGAAAGTAGAGATCACTACCTCAGACAAGTGGTGTTTTGATATACACAGAGATAATACGTACCATATTGGAAATGACTCAAGGTTCCATAGGTACATCTCCACCTAAACCATAGCTATAACCTAACAAACACAGTTATTACCATTTCATGCCCAAGGCAATTGGAGCACAAAGAGGTTAAATGGTATATTTAGGGTCAAACAACTAGCACATTGAAACATGGAGCTAGAATTTGAAGCAAAGTCCAAATCTGACTGTATCTGTCATCAAAGTTCATTATCTTATTTTCAGAAGTTACCTAGAACTACTTTCTAAATGCTGGTTCTTAGATACATACATATATTTTCTAAAATACAGATTCTCGATGAGAGATTGAGAAGGACGTGAGCTGAAGGTGATACAAGGCTGGAGCCCTCGTTTTAATCTCCCTTAAGGATGCTGAGGCAGGTGTTCCTTAGAGCACATCATATGGATTCTGACATACCTTTAGCAGGACCAGGGTGACAGAGTTCCAGACATTTTTATAAAGGGAAACCCACAGAGAGATTTCCAATGGAACCTTGATAACAAAGACAAGCATATAAGATGGACTCGTGCTTAATTGGAACCAATCTTGAAGCCAGTATCTAAGTCCTGGCCTTAGCAGGGTTTAAAAAACAAACAACATAAACACCACCAGCAAAACATGTGCCTTCTCAATCATCAGACTCAAGTTGGACTTTTAGCACATAAGCTTCCTAATCTGTGACCTTTTACGATGCAAATGATTCTACAATGAACATGCTGAAGCCAGGAAGGTCTTTTTTTGTCACAAAGGAAACAATAGTGTACCAGACGACTGGGTTTGATGGATGTGACAGAGAATATCTCTGTTGTATCCTCACTCTATAAATTTAATACAATCTTTTTTAAACACACTATAAGAAATGGAAAAGATTATATCAGACAAAACCTATTTTTCCTTTTTAATTTTTTCCCTTTTATTGAAAAGGTTTTTTCCACATAATATATTCTGATTATAGTTTCTCCTCCCAGTTCCAATAGAATCTAGTTCCTCTCTCTTTATATCTCTCACTAGAAAACATTCAGGCTTCTAAGGGATAACAGTAAAATATAATGTAATGAAAAAAAAACCATAATGTAAAACAAAAGCTACCTGGGTATTGGTGGCTCACACCTTTAATCCCAACACTCGGGAGGCAGAGGCACGTGGATCTCTGTGAGTTTGAGGCCAGTCTGAGCTACAAAACAAGTTCCAGGAAAGGCACAAAGCTACACAAGGAAACCCTGTCTAGAAAAACAAACAAACAAAAAAAGGTAGCACATTAGAAATGGATAAAAACAAACAGATGGAAAAGAACTCAGAAGAAGGCAACAAGAAACAGACCCACTCATTCAAACTTGCAGGATTCCCATAAAATCACTAAATAGGAAACCATAATACATATAAGCAAAAGTACCTGGTGCAAATCGGCATATGCTGCTTCTGTCTCCTCTCTCTGTGTGTTCATATATGCTTTGATTATGTCAGTTTAGAAGGTCTTGTTTTGGTGTCCTCATGTCCTCTGGCTCTTACACTTTTTCTGTCTTTTTTCACAGAGTTACCTGAGCCCTGTGGGAGGGATGTGATGTACATATTCCCTGCCATTCTCTGCACAATGTCTGGCTGGGGGTCTCTGTATTTGTTTCTGTCTGCTGCAGGAGAAAGCTTCTCTGATGATGGCTGAGCAAGATCCTGATCTATGTTTTGTGTTCTTCCTTCCTTCCTTCCTTCCTTCCTTCCTTCCTTCCTTCCTTCCTTCCTTCCTTCCTACCTTCCTTCTCTCCTCTCTCTCTTTCTTTCTTTTCTTTTTTTTGGATTTGGTTTTACTTTAGGTCCTGATCTATCTAGTTATCCAGGTTTCAGGTTCTTGGTCACCTAAGCAGACTCAACTTGTTATGGGTTCCTTCTCTTGGAGTTGGACTTAATTTAAAGCAGATATTGGTTGGTTATTCCCACAAGATTTGTGCCACCATTGCACTAATGTATCTTGTTGGAAGAACACCATTGTTGATCAAAGGGTTTGTGACTGGGTTGATGTTTATATTTCATTTTTGGGTAATGTACAGATTACCTTCCTGTATCATAGACTTTGGCCCATAGGGATGAAGGATCTGTGCTAGTAGCACCTCATGATCTTTGTGCTCAGTGAATTCTATAGGTGTTGTCTTTAGCAATGGGCATTGCCATCAGTTTGTAGAGAGCAACTTGTAGTCCTGGCAACAGTTTGGGTTGTTTAAGGGTTCCTATTGAACACCTTTGACCAACAACTCAATTAGATGTAACCCAATTCTAAAACTGGAAGCATCATTTGGTGACAAGAGATGGCCAGCTGGGTCTCTGCCTCCCACATTAATTGGCAAATTGAATTAGGTTGCCTTATATGCATATGTTTTAGGAAGATTCTTCTGTATTAGGTTTCCATACTACCCCTCAAATGGTCCTTAAATTTAGCTGTCTTTCCCTGTCTTCCCTCCTTCATCCCTCTCTTTCCTCTCCTGCCCCACAGTATGCTTCCCTTCCCAATCCTCCACATCTATCCTGAACTATTTATTCTCTTTCCCTTTTCAAACTGGATCTATCACCCCTAGTCCCGTATTCTATGCTTACTCTTTATGGTTCTATGGACTGTAGCTTGGTTGTCATTGATCTAATAAAATCTGCAGGTAAATGGATAGAACTAGAAAAAAGTCATCCTGAGTGAGGTATCACTGACCCAGAAAGAGGAATACAGTATGTATCCATTTACATTAGCTGTTCAAACATACATTTCCAAATGAAAAAGCTCTAGAAAGCATGGCTTCCTTTGCCTATGCTAATATTTCACCACTGGTTCAGTGCCAAATCAGACACTAGACATATGATTATTCTGGGAATCACAGTTTCTGTTATCAAATATAAGGCCACTTTCCCCAAAACTCCTCTTATGAGTTTCCAAACACAACAAGTTCTACTTTTGCAAAATAGATGTCTTATTTTAGAACTAATTTTGCCTTCATCTTAACCGTTGTCTGGTTCATAATTCTGTCAGCAGAAGACTAACATGACTCTAATATTGAAAACTATGAACACATTGTGAATTTTACTGCCTTCTTGGTAATCACACCAAAGTTATTAATTTTAACAGTAAAATTTATGTATTGAAAGAGTATATCTTTCAAAATCCTGCTTCCTCAAGTAATTTTTCCTGAATGGATGTATTTTACTTGACTCCTGATTATAGTGCTCTTGATAATCACATGTATTCATGGAAGTAGTCATATGGCTCTTATTGATCCCCCCGGAAGCATATACTGTATGTGTTGGCATTTCTCCAACCCTCTTTACATGTGGGACTCTCCTCCAGGAAATAGGGCGGTTATCAGCTGTGAGAACTGCTTGGGGTGGGAGGGGCCAACAAATCCTTGTATTGTCTGGGCTTGTCTGCAGGTTTATGTAAAGCAGCAGAGAATAGCAGGGTGAGGGTGTTCCACACAGTCCCCACCATGCCTCTCAAGGGCGGTTATCAGCTGTGAGAACTGCTTGGGGTAGGAGGGGCCAACAAATCTTTGTATTGTCTGGGCTTGTCTGCAGGTTTATGTAAAGCAGCAGAGAATAGCAGGGTGAGGGTGTTCCACACAGTCCCCACCATGCCTCTCAAAATACTCATTTCTAGTTACTTGGTTTGAATGAAGATTTGGGTTCTGTTTAGGCTTTCCCTGTTTCTTACATCTCTCCTGGGAGCAGAGGGAAATCAAAGAAGGTTTTATTCTTTGTTACTTATTTTATTTTATTTTTATTTTTTTCAAGGTGGTGTTTTCTATAGGACCATGGTATGATTGATGCTCTGTCATGAGGCAGGATAGAGACTAAGTTTCCGTTTTCTCATGGAGTGGGGAGCAAAGTTCCTTTTCTTAAGACTTCTAGACACAATAAGATACAGACTTCTGAAAACAGCTTGTTCATAGTAAACTCTCATTTTCTTTTTCACTTAGGAGGATTAACAGGTATTTAATATTTATTCATCATGGAGATCACAAAATGGCTATTTTTTCTCTTTGCTCTACTGAAATTTCAGATAATCAAAACGTTTCTTGTAAGCTTTTGAGCATTCTAACTCAAAACCCTGCAGCAGCCGACAGCAGGAGCTGCTATGTTTTTGAAGGGTCTTCAAAGCATGAACTTGAGAATAAGCCGAGTCCTCTTCTGGTCTTGATGGCTGTTTTCTGTCTTTTGCTTCACTTCTTCTAATTCTTTGAAAATGAAAATCTCCCTTTCAGCATCTCAGTGCTAAGCCTTACTTTTACATATTGACTTTTCTCCTGAACAATATAAGGGTATTAGAATGTAAGATTTTCCAGTACTTATTCTCCTTCAATATTGTTGGCAAATGTTTGACCACACTCTTATCTACCCCATCCCTTGCTGCCCTGCCTCATAAATTAGACATGACTGTTGTGTGGCTCAGAAGCCAGTTCATGTTCATCTGTGTCTAGAAACGTACACTTATCTTTACTTACTTTGCTGCTCTCCATTTTTTCACCCATTGTCTGGGGTCCCATTTATTTGCCTAAATCACATATGAAGAATTCCACTTAATGTCTGCTGTTTGTAAACTTAACTTTTGCTTGTCTCCTGTCTTCTATATTCTGTTCCTGAAAAGAGGTAGGTGTGTGTGTGTGTGTGTGTGTGTGTGTGTGTGTGTGTGTGTGTGTGTGTTGTTATGGTTAAGAAATAGGATTCAAGAGAAACACTAGGCAGGTTGTCCATTGGGCTAAGAGATTTGGGAGTTTCTTTAATGCCATGAAAAGGCAGCATGGTGAGTTTAGCCCCACAGACTAAGAAGGGATCCTCTCTCACAGGTTCACAGACAGCAGAGAGACTCATGCCATGTAGTTAATGAGTAGCCCATTGTATATGCCTACAATCAGGTTGCTCCTGATTCCCAAGTGGAAGGGTAAGGTCCAAAGGTTCCATTCATTATTTAGTTTCACAGTCTTGGATAGCCATGGGTTAGTAAACATCTGATTGGAAAGAGGGGATTACAGAATCACATCATGGTAATTGTCAATTTCCAGAAGTCACAAATAGTCAGAGTGCCTGCCATTTCTTTTACAGTAGCTCTATCTGTGTGTGTAGGCTGTGGTTGGGTAGAAGTGTCTTTCCAAGCTCAAAGCTAATATGGAAGTGTGTATAGTTACTCAGTACATCTACTGAATTACTCCACAATCTTTGAGTTCCCATTGTTGGAAAATACACCTAACAGCACACTTCGTTGAACAAACTCCAGTGGAAGAGCACAGGTGTAAGAATATTTAGACAATGCAGGTTGGTCTTAATAGGGCAGAGGCACACAGTTAAGTGAAAAGGAAAGAGAAAATGGATCTGGCAAAAGTGGGAGGGTGGGCATGTATATGGTAAAAACAAACTCAAAACCCTTTAAGAACTAAATAAAAAAAGGAGACAAGACAAAGCGAGCTTTAAACATATGGTCCCACTTGCTGATTTTGGCTTATGAGTCACACTTTTAATTTTTGTATCATTATTAAATTCTTCATGATGATAGTAATATGTTAAAGTTACTGGACATAGTGGTTACTGTCTTTCATCCTAGCACTTGGGAGACAGAAACAGGCATAGCTCTGTGAATTCAAAGCCAGCCTGTTCTGGGTGGTGAGCAACAGGCAAGCTGAGACTGCACAGTTGAGACCTCATCTCAGAATAAAGGGGGCATGGGGCCTGGAGAGAGCTGGCAGTGGTTCAGGACCCATACTGTTCTTTCAGACAACCTGAGTTGAAGTCTCAACACCTGTTGGATGGATCAGAACTGCCTGGAACTCCAGCTCTAGAGGAATCTGACTGACCCTTTTAGCCTTTGAGGGCAGTGGCACTCAAATGCACATAAGCACATAACTACACACAGACACATAGTTAAAAGTAATAAAAACAATTTTAAAAATATGTTAATGGACTATGAAAGAGGGAATGTAATTATAATCACCATAACTTTTTTAAAATATTTCACACAGAAACTACACAGGTTAGTGAGTTAAGAGCACTGACAGCTCTTCCAGAGAATCTAGGTTTGATGGCCAACACTTTCATGGCAGTTTACAACTACCTAGAACTCCAATTCTAAAGGATCCAGAGGTCACTTAGAAAGCAGGCATTCACCTGGTATACAAACATCCATGCAAGTAAAAACTAAAAGTAAATTACACATGCATATCTCTCTGTGTCTCTGTTTCTCTTTCTCTCTCCCTGTTTCTCTCTCTTTACACACACACACACACACACACACACACACACACACACACACATATCATTTGAAATACTTCATAAAGAAAACTTGTTAGGTGAGGAAAAGCTTAGAGTAAAACATGCCAAAGTAATATTTTTTTTTCTTTTCATGATGGGCACAGTTCATTTTTCTCATTTATTTCCCCTATGCACATTTAATAATAGAAATTGTATGTTAGCAAGATATCAAACCAATCAATAATATGACAAATGAAAAGAATAGTGCACTGAGATTTAATCTTACATCACAGAACAATAGTTATCAAGAAAAGAAATTTCAAAAAATACTGGTGAATATACAGACAGTGGGGACACTTATACATTGCTAGTCAGAATAAAGCTAGTGGAAATTAGTATGGAGGTCCTTCAGAAAACTAAACATTGATTTGCTATATATCACCCAGTTTACATCTCTCCTTAGTATGTACCCAGCGGTCTTCAGCATATCACAGAGATAGATACCTGCATGCCAATGTTTATTGTAGCACTACTCACAATATCTATGAGAGAAAACCAACCTATATGTTAAACAGCAGAGGATTTATAGCAATAAACACCAAAATTATGTGATATGAAGGGAAAGATATAACTAAAAATAATTATATTAGACAAAGTAATTCATTCTCAGAGAGATAAATGACAGGCTTTCTCTCATTTATAGGTCCTAGTTTTACACATATGCACTAAAAATTGTATGGAATTAGATATGGAATTAGAATCAAACTGTAGACCAGCCATTGCTTGAGTATTTCTACAGTCTCTGAGCCATCATTGTCTCAGCACATCTTGCAGGGAGGACCAGTTGTAGTTTGAAAGTTTTGTGACTAGGTTTGTGTATCAGTACCACCACTGGAAGCCTTCTTGCTCAGTTACAGAAGATGGCAGGTTCAGGCTATCTATCCTCCATTACTGGGAGTCCTTGCTAGGCTCACCCTCATATGTATAGATAAGATATTTATTTTAACCAAATGAACTAGATTTTGAAGGATGTATGTGAAATATGTAACTTCTCAGTTAAAAGAAAAGAGTCAACAGACTTCTAATGCTGGATGTAGTGAATATGAAGCATTGTATTAATTACAAATGCTGCTATTCTCACACAGTTTTGCCTAATGCAAACCACAGCAAAACACTGGGAAAGGTCTCTAACGCTGTCAGGGATGAGTTTCTCAGTTTCTTTGCTGGGACTGGCACTGTAAAATCAAGCCATGGCCCCGGCTCTGTTTTGTGTCACTTTTGTGGTTATACTTGGCACTTCACTATGAAACATTTTAATACTTATTTGTAAGCTATCCATAGTAATGAGTGTCTACAGTAGAAGAAGCCAAGAAATATGTTAAATTCCATTACTATGTCATGCTTTTCAAAACACAGAAATATTAATTTTTTCATATTTATTTTTCATACAGATTTATTAGAATAAATTAATTAAAAACTGCATGTCAAGTTAAACAAAAATGAATGTCATATTTTAAAAATCAGAAAATATCATATTATTAAAAAAATCCAATAAAATTTGGAAGTGTAACTAAATATGAATATGAATGTAGGTGCATTTATCAGTCTCCACATAAACCAATTATAAACCTTGCTATCAGATAAATTAGTTTTTAAAGTTAATAATATTTAAAAAATAAAGCTAAATAGTACTTTTACAACCCCTTTTCTTATGGTCTTGAACTTTTTTAAACAGATTTGTACTCTTTCATGTTCATATATGTGTGCCTACATAAGTTTATGTGCACCAAATACATGCTTGGTACCTGAGTAGGCTAGAGAGTGTAAAATCCCCTGGAACTGAAGTTAGCGGTGGTTATGAGCTGCCTGTTGTGGGTGATAAAAATCAATTTTTTGCCTTTGGAAGAACGACGCATGGTATTAACTGCTGAGACATCTTTCCTGCCCCTCTTGAGCTTTTTTTAAAAATTCAGTAAGATATTAACATAAAATTAAAGGATATAAAAGTACTACATGTAAATGATTTTAGAAATTGCTATGGCTGTATGGGTTTAATATTGCTGTTTATTTAAAAACTATATATATAAAACTTTAAAATTTATATGGTAATTATCAATCTTCCTTATCAACTTGACTGAATTTGGAATTACTTAGGAGGTACATCCCTGAGTGTGTCTGCACAGACTTTTTATTTTGAGCTTTAAGAGAGAATGGGAGATCCACACTAAAGATGGATGGCACAAACCCATGGCTTGGGGATCCAGACTGAATGACCTGAGAAGGAGAAAAGGCTTAATACACACCAGTCTTCAAAGCTCTCTCTGCTTATAATATACAGAGATGTGAGCCTGTAATATCAAGGTCTTGTGGTGGTATTTTGTTCCCCAAAATATTGTGTGACCCTAATTAACTTATCTGGGGTCAAAGAACAGACAGCCACTCGATACAGTGGTTAGAGAATGGTGGCACTCGAACCTTTAATCCCAGCATTCTAAAGGCAGAAATCCCTCTGGATCTCTGTGAGTTCAAGGCCACATTAGAAACAGCCAGGCATGGTGACTCACGTCTTTAATCCCAGAAAGTGATGGCAGAAAGCAAAAAGGTATGTAAGGCTTGAGGACTAGGAACTAGGCTAGTTAAGCTTTTAGGCTTTGAGCAGCACAGTTCAGCAGAGACCTATTCGGATGAGGACACAGAGGCTTCCAGTCTGAGGAAACAGGACCAGCTGAGGAACTGGAGAGGTGAGGTAGCTGTTCTGCTTCTCTGATCTTCCAGCATTCACCCCAATACTTGGCTCCAGGTTTGTTTTTATTAATAAGACCTGTTAAGATTCCTGCTACATGATCTTACTGCCATGTATTCATTTGAGCAGTATCAACAGTTTGTGAATGTTGAAATGTCCTCCATATTGTGATCAATGATCAATTATATGCTCAAACCATGAACTGAAATAAATGTCTCCTTCTCAAAGTTGCTTCTTGTCAGATATGTGGTCATGGGAATAAAAAAAAAGACAACAAATGCATACATACTCTTAGAGCTTGTCTATATTACTAACTGTGTTATGTGCCAGGCTAGCCCCTGGATAAGCAGATAACATGATTTCTTTTCTTTCATTTCAAATATGAGATATTATTTTAGACTTGCCAGTAACTAAGCAAAAAAAATTCAAACTTGACATTTGTATGGGTTTCCACATTTGTGTTAGCTCTCAATTTGAAATACAGACTTATGTGTCTTATATTGTGACATGGGAGGACATTTGGTTATACCATAGTTAACTTCTATAATTTCAATGAGTTCTAATAACTCTATCATTACCTAACTGAAAAAGGAATGTATTCTGAACCCCTGGAGGGCAATTCAAGATCTCTTACATTAGTTTATGTATCCTGATTACTAAAGAATCCTTTGACACCTAAATTACACAGTGTTTGTTACTTCAGTGTGATCCTCTGCACATTGTTGGCTTTATAGTATGTATTTTGTATGTTCTTGACAAACACTCTTGTTTCATCTTTAAAAGTTCCCCATCCTGGGACCACCAATTAAGAATAGTTGCTACTTATGCAGAGGACCCATTTGGCACTTCACAACCATATGCAATTCCAGTTCTAGAGGATTAAATATCTTTCTTTGGCCCACAAGGAAACTGAATGCCTGTGATACACTTAAATACAGGCAGGAAAACATACATATAAAATAAAAATACATCTTTTTTAAAAGTTCCCCTTTTTTATCCTATACCTTAAGACAAAGTAATAGCTTAGAGATACTGAATGATCTAGCTCCTTCAGTAAATTAACCAATAAAAATCAGGAAGTAAATATTGCCTCTTCATTTATCTAGAAGCATAAATTAAACAAAACCAGTCAACCACCCCAACCTTCCATCATAAATGGACTTTAAAGAGACCGTTCATGTAGTTTATAATTTTGTAACAAATAGCATGGGACGTGTAATTCAAACCTGGGATATACCTCAGTGGTGGGAAGGAATATCCAAATGAAAACTTTAAAATAGCAAGTTCAAAAAACAGAGCAGAGACAAAATTGAGTGCTTGGAATGTTATCAGCATTTTATTCTTTGATACATTTATTGGATCTTTCCCCCAAAGGGAGTTGGTTCTGATGAACTATTAACTAAAGATGAAACTGGTTCTGATGAACTATTAACTAAAGATGAAACTACTAAATAGTAGCTGAAATGATAAAGAGAAATTTTCTTCTTGTTCTTTTATGCAAGTCTTGAAATATACTATTTTCAATAGAAGGCTGATTTAAATTGTGATTTTGGTAGTTTTATTATATAGTATGAACTTTTTATTTTTGCTTTGATGTAGCTTAGACATTACAGACCTCACTTAGGAAATGATGAAAGGAAGGTTGGTGTTACAAAATTGAAATCTCACAAAGCTGGTGTCTCAGATCAAAGACTTCAGATGAAAATAATGGACTGAGTGCTGATAATTCATTCTTACAAAGAGATACACTATTATCCACCCCAGACTGTATTATGCAACTCATTGCAATATCATGTAACCAGGCAGTTAATAACACTGAAATATTATAATAGTCCTATTGTTACCTGATCATAATATCTGAAGATCAAGAGTTTGTATAAATACTAAAATGAAACATCTATAATTTCATGAGGAATGGTGACTCATTGAATAGATTGATTATCAAAAATATAAATATTTAAACATGGTTTCCACATGGTTAATTACATTATACATATATATGTTTATGCCTATATTTGAAAATGTTGTTATTAAGCATATCACACACAACTGTAAGCATTCGCAGTACTACCATCATCCTTCTAATTACAAACACAACTAAGAATACAGAAATACAAGAAAAAATACAAATTTCAAAAATAGTATTTGAGATGCTAGAGAGATGACTTGGCAGTTAAGAGCATTTGCTGCTCTCTCAGCGGATCGGGTTTCCCAGCAGCACAGAGTGGCTCACAACGATCTATAACTCCAGGTCCAGGGTATCTATTGCTGTCCTCTGGCCTACAGGGGCATCAGACACACACATGGCACACAGTCATAAATGCAGATAAAACACCACATAAAATAAAAAATAAATAAAATTTATAAAATTGCATCTCACCATCATGAACAAAATTTATAATGCCCTTAAAATAAAGAATATTACTCATAAGCAAGTTCTGCACTTGCAAGTCTGATTGACTAAAATTTGAGTTCTCAGCAGGTTAAAATAACGTGATTCAGAAGCTTAGTAGAAAGTCAGCATGTCTAAGGCACAATAAGGCTTGTTGAGTCAGGACTCAAAGGAACATGGGCATTCATACAGACACATCAAGATTCTTCAGAAAGTGACCAACAATTGAATTGAGCCTCCTGAAGAGTAAAGGCCATAACCAAATATTGATCCTAGCAATGACTATAAAACATTCTTCAATTACCCTGTGTTTCTGGTTTTCTGCCTAGGCAGAACTATACAAGATTTTTTTTTATTTTAAAATATTTTATTTATTCTCATTCTGTGCATAGATGCTTGTGCACAGGACATGTGTGGAGGTTAGAGAACAAATTTTGCTATGGGTTCTCTCTTTCCAATGTGGATTGCAAAGATAGGAGTCAGACCAAAGCTTTGCATGCTTTGCTCTGTTGAGTTGTCTTACCAGGCCACTAGCTAATATTTAAAACCAAAACTCCACATGTGCTGTAGGTATTCCAAAAGTTTGCTTAGATTTCTCTTGAGTTAAAACATATTTATCCTAAAGCTGCCTAATTTTTATATTTTAATATGGATAGTTATGCCTACTTTATAACAACCTATAAATATTATATGATTAGAAGATAATAAGCCACAGACTGTGGAAAATATTTGCAAAATATATCTGATCAAAGATTACTATCTGAAATATACAAAGAAGTCTTAAGAGTCAAAGCTAAATAGTTAGCCAATATAAAAAAATGGTCAATATAAAAAATTTCACCACAAAAAGACATATAGATGGTAAACAAGTACATGAAAATGTGACCAACACAATATACTGTTGGATAATTGGAAATTAACACAATAATGAGGCACAACTAGTTACCTGCTAGAACAATGATAATCCATAAATTCAATGGTACCAGAGGTAGGGTAGGATAGTTACACAAAGGGGAGGATGCCCTTTGGAAGAGAGTGAGGTAGTTCTTTCCAATGGAACATACCAGAGGGTATATACAATTGAGCACTGTACTAATTCTTCTTACAACAGAATACACAAAAATTAAGATGGAAAGCATGAAAAAGCCAATAAATAAATGTGGATTGTACTAGGCAAAATAGAGTCAAACTGAGTACATAACTCCATTCTACATCCTATTTTCAGAAACTAATATTGCCTTATATGATGAAATGTGATTGTGGTTTGAATATAAATGCCTTTTTAAAAAAATCCGGGAGCTGATCATAATCTTAATCTTAAGAGAATTCTCAAGACTGAAGACTGAATATTTCTGGGTCTCCATGTACTAAGTGATGTGTGATGCTTCCATCACTTTGGTTCTGAATAATGCAGAGCACAAGAGATCCATTATCTTTGTTTAAACAGAAACTTTCAGTAGTTTAGGAACTTGAAGACTGCTGAGCAACTTTAAAGGGAAATAACATTTCATTCAGATAAATATCTAAGTGTCTACTTTTGTTACTAATGAATCACCACTAAGCCTTTTTGAAAAAAAAAAATGAGGATGGTAACCTCAGAGAGGAAAAGCCAAGCACTAATACATTAAACACTTTGCATGAATATGGGAGTCTAATTCAAATGAAAAAAAAAAATGTGCACTACATAGTGTCTATGGAAGGCCATTCAGTTGCATGAGAAAACATCCTGGGGGAAAGGCTGCCCCTTTCTCACTCTCTTATACAGCATTCTCTAAGTAAGGATATTATTTTACATAAGTGATAGTTATAGAAAACACTACCAGAAAATTTGTCATCTTAAAAACCACTTCTTTGGCTGAAATAAACAAACACTATATTCCTAAAATCAGTGCTGTTTTACTTTGGCTTGCTTTACACTTTTTCAGTAGTATATGTTGATTCTCTGTGAACAAATAGTGGCTACCATTTAAAACTCATATGAACTCCAGAATCTATCCTAGACTGTGGAAAACACTACTATATAAATCTAGCTGCTACATATTTATTCATACAGCACATGGTGTCACTGTTTATATTTGCATCTATAGTCCCAGATACTCCACAAAGACTAGTTCAAATTCTCTGGCCATTCTTCCTTTGCTGCTGGATGTTTTGGTGGGTTGGTGGTATTAGGGGTGCTAGGACACTCAGAGAAGAGGTAAGGATGGGGTGATTTTTTGATTCATCTAAATATCAATGAAGAGAAAAGGAAGGTGAGAAGAAAGAAGATAAAGGAAGGAAGGAAAATGGGCAGGGGAAAGGAAAGGATGGGAACAGGAAGAAGGAAGGAGGTGCCAACTGTGTGGAAACCAAGGAACTGCGTGATAGTTGTATACAATATTATAGAAATACCTCCAATCGTTCTGAGGCAAGCCCACTTTGGAGAAATGGAGAATTTACCTATCCAAACACTTAAGTCCTACATAGAATTTCAGAATTTTAATCTGTTCTAATACAGAGAGCACACAGCTGACATCACTAAATCTTAAAGTGTAGTCATCCTTCAGCATCATCAAGGCATTAGTTCCAGTATTTTCATAGATATTAACACCCAGCGACCCTCAAATTCATTGTGTAGTAATATTCGCACATCTTCCTTGGACAATTAAATTATCTCTCGATTGATTAGAATACATAATATCATATAATTGTTACATTGATCATTCTCATAAAATATTGTTTAAGAATCATGATAAGAAAAAAGCATGTTCAATGCAGGTAGAATTTTGTTTGCAAATGTATTTTGATACCATCACTGGTTAAATCCACATACACAGAACTTAAAAATACAAAGTGCTAATGATAATTTCACAAAAACATTCAAAGTATTATATATATATATATATATAATATATATATACAAATTCTTATATATATATACGAATTACAAGATAGCATTGTTTTGTTAGAAACTAAAGAACCATAGCACTCTTGATAGTTCATATGATTATAAACATCTTGTTTGAAATGCTGGCCAGGTAAGAACTTAGTTCTAGAATTTACATATGTCATTACTGAAATTCTTACTGCTGAGAGTCATATCAAACCTATTATCTAATTATTATGAGGCTGCCATTCAACTCCATGTGCAGTAGGGAGAGAAAATTGTTCAAATATATACCTTAGGTGACTAAATTGGGAAAATGCAGCCACGTTTCCTGAAAGAATGTAATCATGATCATTTTATTTGCACCATGTAACCGCTACAACAGCAAGAGGTTTCGTCTCAAGAGAAAACATTTGGTGCCATAAATAAGCAATAACGTATGGAGAAAACCATCAGCAACAAGATGAGAGCTGAGTTCTGTTATAATATTCCTTATTATTTTACGCTGTATGAAACAATAATGTTTTCTTCCCCTGTTAAGATAGCTGAATAATGTCAGCAGGAAATGCTAGAAAAACATATTCAATCATCACTTCAGTAGCTTCTCTATGGAAAGAAAACATGCCTAGTTTAAAGGAAGATTCTTACAACGCCAAAGAAAATCTCCAAAATGCCTAGGGTACATGCATCCAGTGTAGGACAGTTTTATTCAGGAGATACTGAAATTAATACAGGAGTGGGACTTGTCCAAAGCATGGAAAGTGTTTTGATGCTGATGCCCTTTGCTTGACATTCCTACTATTGTAGTCTCAGTTTGTTGTAGTCTTTTTTAATCCCTTATTTTTTGTTAAGATATATACTTACTTTTTAATGAGTTTATTAAAATATTTTATGTAAAATTCACATATTGTATTTCCTATCAAATTTGGTTGCACATAAGTAGAAACTTGCATTTGTTATTACAAAAACTTCAAGCTGGCGTGTGTGTTTCCATGCATGTAGATATTTTAACTAGCAATTTTAGGATAATTAAAATGTCAGAGCTAAAACTAAATGCCAGAGTGGGTTGATGTCACTGTTACTTTATTATTGCCGTGAAAATGCACCATGATCAAGGCAACTTGTAACAGAAAGCATTTAATTTGGGGGCTAACTGTTCCAGACTATAAGACTACATGTTCCTCATGGCAGAGAGCATGGCAACAAGCAGACAGGCATGGCTCTGGAGGAGTAGTTTGAGCTTACATCTTGGTTGGCAAGTTGAGGGGACAGAGAATTAACTTCAAGGATATGCTGACCTCAGAATGGAAACCAGGCTCTGTGTTATGTTGGGGATGAGGTTTTGTAGGAGAAGATAAGCTGTGGGTACCATCAAAATTGATAAAGGTTCGATTTGAACAAGAGAGACCTCTTAATTAGAGGAGGTGATAGTTCATCAACCAACATGACCATCCAGTTTAAACTCACTTATACCATTAATACATGCCTTTTCACTTAATCAGATATAACTTACCAAAAGGGAACCTCCCAAAATTAGTCTTGGGGAAGGGTTTTTGTTTTTGTCTTTTAGGAGAATGAAGGCTAAGGAATCTGAACACTGGACAAATGAGACAACTGAAGAAAAAGGACAAATCATCTGTCCCAGGCAAAAGAGTAAAATAGCCTATTGGTATATCATCTACAAAATTTCATAAATCTTCCTAAATGTTTATTTGTGCTCTTCTCTAAAAAATTAACACTATTGGTCTTCTTACAGTCCCAGTTCAATTAAAATTTAAAGCTCACTTTGGAGTTGTAAAATGGCTCTCTCCTTCTTTAAACTCAAGCATGTTGTTAAAAGAAAAATGCAAACTCCCTGTATCATACCAGAAGAAAGAGTCATCTTCTGACATGGGACAAGAGAAAAACCAAATTACTTAAGGGATTATTCTATTACTAATCTCAATTCTTTGATTCTATTCTGATTCTTTAAACTTTTCTTAAAGTATGAATTTCATATCAAAATTTACAAGATAAAACTTTGTTAAGATAATAATGGTCATATAGAGTACTAATTAATTCTAGAGAAAAGGCTTAGATTAGCTGCCTATACATGTTTTTGTGTTCGAGTCTCTTTTCAGTTTTCTGCAGGAAATCATAGCCAGGCCTAACATCAACTGAAATCTCCAGGAAGAAGATGGGGCCCCACAACGACAATTCCACATGGAAAATAATATCACTAAGCTGACAAACATCATCTACAGATCAGCTTTGGACTATAAAGTGCTTAGAGCAATTCTGAGATGGCTAGCTGAGATGATCCAGTTTCAAAGACTACTTGAATAAGGACTTGAGATAAACCCTGAACTTTGGCATTATGGATAACAAAGAATATAGTTACCTTTCCTAGAATTTGACAATTAACCCAAATTTTTTCTTTTCAGAATAATGATAACTTTGCCCATACACAGCAGGAAGCAATTTTAAGAATATGACACCCACATTCCCAAAGGGGTAGTGTGGGATGGGTGGTTTTTTGGTCTTTTTATGGGTTTTGGGTCTGGGATAGTTTTCATTGTTTAGGATGGTTGGTTATAAGTTGTTTAGGGTTAGGAAAAGGGCTAGGCAAAGGAGATTAGATTTAAGGTGCTTGTTTAAAAAAAGAGAGAAAAAAGAATAAGACAATTACTAGTTTTAAATACTTTACATTGGACTGGATTGTTTTATATTGTATATATATATTGTATAAATATATATATATATTAAGGTTGAGATTGTTACAATATGGCATACACATATTTCTAATCTTGCTCAAGACATTGTACTTAACATTGTAATGCAATTTGCTAATCCTTGAATGTTATTATTACCAACTATTAGGATACATAGAAATGAAAGTAGTTAGACATTACAATTGAACTTGTAGTCATATTAGGTATGTTTTCAAGATCGAACAGATATATTTTAGATAGACAGGTCATCTTCAAACCCTTCAGAGATCTACAGAATATGGCATTTAGAATGTTTTAATAACTTAGGAATTTTTCTTTTTTGCTATGACTATAAGACATGTCGGCTCCTGGCAGTACCAATCTACTTCAGAGAAAATATGGGCATTGAAGAAACTGCATATGGAGTTAACTTTCACTGTGGCAAATGTTAGCCACTGGACAACAAAGTATCCTTGAATCAACTGCTGACAAACAGGACAGACAGGACATGAAACAAAGGACTACCGATTCTTGCCAAAACAAATGTGTTTGTGGCTTTAACAGAAGGCATCTTCTGAAGCCAGGACAATATGGCACCATCCCTGAAATGAGTGGCCTTTGCAATCTGTAAAAGGTACCATGCCCTTTTCTTCGAAGGCAGCTGAACAGGGAGTGGACCAATGGCTTCTGATATGCAATGGAACAGCAGATGAAACTGTTATTCTTGAAGAATCACTAAGCTCAACCCTCTCAATAGTAGACGGGCATTTAATAGAGGGATATAGAGAAGACCAGAATGCTGAGATGAAGCCATATATACACAGCCAAGAAAAATGGACAGCTGAATTAAAAAAAAAAATCAACAATTTCCAGAATTTAAAATCCTGAACGACATGACACTAATGGAATTCAGGTGTTTCTGGTACATGGACTGCTCTCACCAAATGTGAGGTCAAACTGTTGACCTTGTATACATCCTAGTTCACAAATGAGTCTGTCAGATACACTAAGCCTATAGGCTGAAGATGATGCTCCAACACTGTGGAGAAACCTCAGGTGACTGTCCAGGCAGCTGACTGTTTCTGTCAACTCACATTTTTTTTTTTTTTTTGGAAGCTGCTTGCATGCACTTCCTGTTTTTATTTTTTATTAGGTAGTATTATTTCCTTCTTGGGTCTCTGAGGGAGTTGAAGATCAGTTAGTTCTAGTTATAATTATCATTGTTAAGGATTTCAGAAAAACTCACTAAGAGCTGTAAGTGTTTAAATTTGAAAGACATTATAAGACATTTCCGTTAATAATACAAGTTAGGATAGAAAATGAATCCAGTACATTTTGGACTTACCAAAATAGGATAGATAATGGAATTATTTTCTCTGAATTTGTCAAATGAAAATGGACTAGACATTTTTAGGTATTTATTGTTTGTATATATGGTATATATAGTTATTGTACTTTTCTATATAGTTTTTCTTATATTAGTTGTAACCTTTTTCCTTTTTTTTCTTTTTATTAAAATAGAAAAGGGGAAATATAGTGATATTTTATTTGTATTGAAATGTGACTTTATTTGTATGTTAATAAAGTTGCCTTGGGGTCAGAGCAAGCCAAAGCAGAAGCTTGGTGGGGGTGGTACATGCCATTAATCCCAGCACTTGGGAGGCAGAGCTAGGTAGATCTCTGTGTGTTCAAGGACACAGCCTGCATGGCAGACACGCGCCTTTAATCTCATTACCAACCATAGAAGACCTGGAGGTCTGTATAGACAGGCAGTGACGAGGAGGTCATGTGGCTGGTTTACAACCAATGAGAAAGCAGGACAGAAAGTCTATAAAAAAGACAGGACACACAGGAGTAGGTCTGTTGCGGAGAGGAAAGACAGCAGAAGCAGTGAAGAGTAAGGCTCTCAGCTATTGCTCTGACCTCTTTGTTTTTAACTCTGCAACTGGCTCTGTGTTTTTTACTTAACAAGATGGTTACATCTACACCTTTTCATAACTGGACAATAGCCTTAGAAATTGACAGAATTCATACTTTGTGAAAAATTGTTTTTATTGTTATCATGCTGTGGGCTGAGATATTATTTAAGGTAGCTAATTTTTTTTTGAAAATCACATAAAAATTTATGTTTCACAGTTATATCAGGTATTTCAGGAACAGTGACTTTATTTCATATTATGTCACCTAATATACAAATTATATTTTAAATAAACTACGTGTGTTACAAAATACAATCATTTACACAGATGTGTGTGGGAAAAGCATGTTGTATCTGTAAGTGAAAGAAAACTGAATTGGCTATCTTTTCTAGAATCTGTATTTAAAATTATAATAAAGAATAGGGACTGGAGACATGTCTCAGTGGTTAAGAACACTTGCTGCTTTTTCAAACAGTTAGAGTTCAGTTACCAGCACTCACATCAGGCAGCCCATTAACACCTGTAATGCCAGCTTCCTGGGATCTGGTACCTACTTCTAGCCTCTGAAGCTACTGCATGTATGTTGTGAACATACAGATAGTAAAAGACACACAAATATACATTAAAAGTAAAATAAATCGTATTAAAAAAAAGGGTAAAAGTATGGAGAGTAGTCATTGAAACACTAATTATGATTAATAATAAGAATCTACAGAAGAACAATTGGTACTATAATATGACTCAAGACAAATCTATAGGATAAAGAAAATGTGCTCCTAAAAGACGAAGTAGCATTGTCTTGGCCGTTGTCAAGGACTACTCCCCATCTCTTACAGTTCCATTCATGAACTGTGTTATAATTCAGTGATCCTAAGAAACTGGATTTGACATATCTGCTTGGACATGCAATTAGATTAGCTCATTTTCTATTTTAATCTTAACACAAGTGTTTCTGATTTAAGCATTCAAACTCAACTAAACCCTGTAAGGTCTGTCAATTTCATCTACAAAGCTCTTTTGTTAGACAGTTCCACCAAAAGTTGGACCATTCATTTTCCTAGGAAAAGAACTGGTCAGTAGAATGAATTATATCTTTAATGCAAAGACAGATCACTAGATGACTGCTAATGTATTACTAGCCAAGCAGAATCTTTTCTGAAGGAGGCTTGCAGCCCATGGCATAAACTGATTATAAACCAACAATCAAGTATTTTCTAGATTTCTTGTATATTATTGAGAAAGGGATTCTAAAAGCTTTTCTACACTTGTGACCTTCAGCTTCCTGAAACTAGACCAAATTGAAATAGCCCTGTCAGCCCTTAGCTTAACATTTTATATTTGAAAATGGAATTATGCAGTTAATTGTAATTTTAAAGTTTTATTGTCTGCCCTCATGCTTGCATCCTTCCACAGGAGGAAGTGGTGAGACAGCATCCCTCTGGTTTTATGTGCATGTGTTTGTTTCTGGAAAGCAGAGTGCTACGCAGGCAACAGCTGCCAGAAGAGTAAATAATTACTCAGAACGTGCCAGCTATAGAAACAGTACTGAATTCAAAACCCTAACTTTGGATAGTCAAATTATCAATATTTGCTAAAACCTTGGAATGCTATTTAAAATAAAACAGTTGGAACATGAGGCATAAAATACAGCATTTATTAATACTACAGTATGTTCTTTGGGTTGTATACAATTAAAAACAGATGCTGCAAGAAAATTGCATTAGAAGCCATTTTAGGGTACAGAATAAAATAGATTTTCCTTGATATTAAAAATAAATAAAATGTAGATGGGGCATAGGATAAATCACACCATTTGTCACATTATGTTTTCTAGATTTCTGAAGTTCTGATATGTGGCAGGCCAATTATGCAGTGAGAAAAGTAACCTTCTATGAAGAAAATACCATAGTCAGAGTCTCTTAGATGTTTCTGGATAATGTCTCAGACCCACAGCTGTTGTGCATGAACCCCCATTCTTTCTAAGCTACATCTCCACCTTTCATATGCAAATATTTGAGGATACTTCCATACATATTTTCAATTCCCTGGTTTCTGACTCACATTACTAAGATTAATTGAGAAACAACGATTTCAAAGAAGACTGAGTGCTTTAATAAAGCACCCCTTTAAGACTAATGAGGTAAACTTGGAACTTAAACAAATGTCCAGGTATCAGATTGCTATGAATTTGCTTGGTAATCTGATTGACACAGTATACCATATTTCTAATGCTTATTATTCTACTTGTTTGAGTAATCAAAGTATGACCTGAAGTACAGAAAGAGTGAAAGAATACATTATGATGTAGTCAAATCACCTTCCTGTTCGAATGTTCAAGTCTGCTTCAAACTAAGAAACTAAATAAATGCCATCATTAGGCTGGTCCATGTTTTCAATAGTTAGGTTCCTGAGTAGTATCCATTTGTCAAGTATGAATGAACTTGTACATCAAAATTCCTCTATAAGTATTTATACGAAATTAAACAAAATGCCCACAAAATAAACACAGAGACCATTACATGTTGGTCATTGGACTCCCCTGGAGTGTGACTGATAGACCCATTGACATTACATTGTAGACATTGATTTTCTCTTTCCCAGAATGGAGTTGCAATTCTGTGTCCACTCTTCATTTTGGTGTTGGGATTTTGTGTGTTTTGAACATGTGTGGGTTATGTGCAGGCTGGTCACATTCTCAAAGTTCTTTCATGTTCATTACAGTCAAAAACTAGAAATAGCCTAGCTGTCCATAAACAAATGAAGAGATAATGAAAATGTTGTTCATTTACAATATATGTGTTTGAGTCCAAATTGCCACAGAGATTAGATACACATGAGGGAGGAGGGAATTTTCCAAGAAAGGGGAAATGGAACATAGAGTTACAGAGATAAAGGGAAACTAGAAAAGGAGGATGAAATGGGTGGGGGACGAGAGAGCGTAAAGGACAGACTATGAGGAGGGACAGTTAATACTAAAGGCCTTTTGAAAAAACATGGAAACCTATTTGTAAGTTTTTTAACAGGAGGCAAGCAAATATTCATACGTGTATCAAATGTATCTGTGTAGTCATCCAGAAGACAGTGTTCACCCATTTTTACTGTCATGGAGAGAACTCTATGATACAACAGTGAGAAAAGCAGTTTTATTATGAATAAGCTATAAACTGTATCATTAAGGAGGGACAGTGGTTCTACCTAGAGGTTATGTGTCTACTGAAGACTTCCTAGGACTTTCACCTTTTCCTTTACACATTAAAGAAGTAAATGGCTCAGTTAGATTAAACAAAAAGGACAAAACATGCAAACAACATACCTACAATAGACTTGTGTTTTAAGACATTGATATTTGGCTTAATCAGTAGAGAAGTTTTATTCTTTTAATTTATAGGTCATTTTTCCTTACTGTTTTAACTAAAGCATTTACAGTATTTATACTATCAGCAGGGTCCCTTAGCTGTGCTTTTTCTTTCTCATTTCAATTTAATAAATCCCAGACATAAAACCTCTAAAACTAAGAGCTGGTGAATTCATGCCAGAATCATCTGTAAGAATATTATAAGCATAATTGTAAATGACCACTTGACTAGTGCTTCTCTTGTATTTTTCTACTGTATTTTTCTGTTTCTACAGGCCCATTGCTATATAGAAATTCACAAGGAAATCATCAGCAATTGCTTACTTGAATAGACAGTTTTAAACATTATAAAAATTGGACTCTGCCCATAATTGCTCTTAAACATATTTCTGACTACCTATGATTCAAAAACACTACTCAATAAACCCCATCGTCATCTTTGCATTATAATGCTCATCACCAGTCTGTCATCAGGCTTCTTTGTAGTGCTAAGGAGCTCACAGCACCTCGATCCCCTGCTACTTCCTCTA
Source organism: Onychomys torridus (assembly GCF_903995425.1). NCBI lineage: Eukaryota > Metazoa > Chordata > Mammalia > Rodentia > Cricetidae > Onychomys > Onychomys torridus. The sequence continues at coordinate 95,044,384 of NC_050444.1, forward strand.
CTCTTTCCTTTTCAGTAGTGTCTCTTTCCATCATTCTCATCTCTGTCAAAATTTCAAATATTTCTATGGCCTGTTCAGACATGATTCTTTGCCCCAAGCCTTCTGTGACACACATATTTATAACCAGGCCATCCTGTTCTTGCATTTCTGATTCAAAATTACACAATTAAAAGTGCTTGGTAATGGCTTAAGTACTAAATGGGTATATAGCTATGAAGACCACAGCCAGCAACAAACTCTTCCCAACACTGAGTGGTTTTTCTATGTAATGAATTCTTAGCATATGCGTACAGACTTTGTAAATTCGATAGAAGTGATAAATGTATCATTTGTTATTGTAATTATGCATCGTAGCATTGTCTTTAGAGACAATCTTTATCACTAAAGTATATCTCTATTGACTTGTCTAGGAAACTGAGATGTGATTTGGATGATGATAATAAAGGCCACATTACCCAGAAACTGAATAACCAGCCAGTTTGGAATAATTCCAAATGTCTGAAGAACTGAACTCCAAGCATTAGGGTGCCTCCAAATCAGTTGCACTGCTAGTCAAAATGCAGATGTCTGTTTGCTGACCAGAAATTTTATTCTAAGATTATGAAGAAGGAGATTGGAGGCAGTTCCTTGTATTTGATCAAATATCTAGGTGGTTCATAAATAGCTGTCCCACTTTATAAGACAATATCAGCCACACAACACTTGCAAATATTTCTGTAATAATAATAATAATAATAATAATAATAATAAGTGATGGCTTATATAGATTATTGGAACAACCTTAAATGAAACAACATTCTTACTGTTTGAGAATTAGTGTTAGAGTTGTACACTCCCCAATACACTACCCAATACAATAATACTTAATATCAACTTTTGTTAATATTAACATATCAAAACTGATATTATATACCTTTGAAAAAGAGGCCTTCAGGTCTTACTCAGAAGAAATGGAAGAATTATTTTGAGCAACAGCTGATTATTAAGGAAGTAAATTCTAGTGTTATTTTCCCCTTATGAAACACTATTGAATAACCATCTGGACTCCACAATTTCTTTCATGAATGGCCTTCAGTACAACTTCAAATTTCCTCTACAGAAATAAAATTTTCAAAAGATTTTGCTTATTAGTGGAAATTTTTGCTAATTGCAGTCTTCAAAGTCTAAATCAGAGCTGATTTTGTTACTCAAAGACATACAGTATTAGAGTATATTGTATTAATCCTTAAATGCCTTCTTAATTATGGCTGCAGTTTTTAGTACATTGTTTAGCTTTTTTCTTTTAAATGGATCCAATTAAGTTTTGATTGGCCTTTTTCCCCAGTGAGATTATAAACTAACTCTTATCTTCTTCACTTGTAATAGATTTGTTCAATCAGCATAAAGAAAAATTCAGTTGTACCAATTGCTTAAAACATAAAGTTGCCCCTGGCATTTCTTAACATTCTAAAGGTATTTGCACCTATTTACTTTTATTACTGATTTTAAGTTCTTAATTAGTTCTGCTAAATCTTTTTTTTTCCTTTCAGTTTGTGTTGAGATATATATATATATATATATATATATATATATATATATATATATATATATATATATTTAAATTCAGGGCACTGGTGTCACTAATAGTTCCTCTAAACTGTCTTAATTTTTTCCTGCTTCTGAAACTTCTGTGGTTTTAGAGGTGTCAGTATGTAAGGCAACTATTGGGATCATTGCTGAATCTGGGTCCTAAGGAAGGACTTAATCATGCATCCTTTTTAAACCAGCTCTCACTTAGCTACTGTTAGAAGGAAGAACAGGAAACTGGAAATACCCTTGATCTCTATTTTTTTTCTGCTGAACGACAGGAGTAGCTATAAATTCTATAGCTGAAATGAATAAGGGGCACAATCAATAGAGATTCCATTGCTATCACTGATAGTATTTATTATTCCTTATTGATATGAAATTTAGTTTTGGGCCAAACACAGGTACTCTCATTTCTTTCTTTAGAAATTGATATTTTTCAAAAGAGGAAGAACAAAGCATAACTTGGTGGCATCAATTATTCATTTTAAAATAAAATATAAGTGGTTTGGAAAGAAGCAGAAAGACTATTCTTAAAGCACTATTTAAAAAATTAAAAATAATGAGTTTTGCATGTGAACATTTGAAGTACTAAAAAATTTCTAGTATTTTTACAAAGCATACTTGTAGTATCTCTATATTGATTATAAACTTAATATTTTTAAAGTCTACAAATATACTTGTATGTCTGTATCAAAAATCTAATTTTTTACCTCAATAGATATCCACTGTTACCATATCACTTTCATAGAAAATTATAAATTTAAAACATTGAAATAGAAAGTAATTGTATAAAAATATTAAAGCCATAGTCAGTTGAGACATTGAAAACACAAATGTCGACAATTGTGGCCACACATTCTGAAAAAATTCACATGTAGCCTAGTGTAATAATTAAGTACAATCTTATTAATTAGTTATTTCACTGTTATATTTTATAAAATTCCATTGGGTATTAGAGCGATGGCTCAGAAGTTAAGAGAATAAACTCTTCGTACAGAGGAACTTGTTTGATTCCCATAATCCATGGTGAGCACCTCAAAAATGCCGATAACTCCAGATCCAGAAGAATATAACATCTTTGTTCCATGGAAGCACCAGCACTCCTGTGTAAATATCTACACACAGATCACACACACACACACACACACACACACACACACACACACACACACACAAAATTTAAAAACTAAGAATTAAAAAAAATTCTATTGGTCTTTTTATTTTATTTTAGATTCTTTGAATTACTTGTATGACAGAAATACATCTAAAATTATAATCAATTGGCTGTGAAATAATATTTTGTGCAGGAAAAATATGTTTTTGAGTTAAAAATAACCATAATTCAGCATAAAATTGTTTTCATCTGTGTGAAAGAAATAGAAGTGATAGGGTAAGGCACCTGAGGAGACATTCAGTCTTAAGTGGTGTAGCATTACTGCAGAAAACTGTACACCAAGACACTGTTATGGGAGAGCTGCATGGGACATGAAAAAGGACACCATCAACAAAGTAGCTGGCCTTCCCTACTAATGTAACTACTGGAGAAGAGGACTGCATCTTACTGACTACTCTGAAGAGATGATCTTGGCCAGGCAGTGATGGTGCATACCTTTCCCAGCACTTGGGAGGCAGAGGCAGGCAGATCTCTGATTTTGAGGCCAGTCTGGTCTACAGAATGAGATCCAGGACAGGAATCAAAACTACACTGAGAAACCATCTCAACCCACCCTGCCCCCCAAAAAGTTGATGATCCTGTGATCAAGAACATCACAAGATATAGCCAGAAGAATATCGCCCATCTCATTATAAATTAAGGATGATATATAATTTCACCTGATTCTATATTATAATCCCAATATACGTTTCAGAGTAGTTAGTAAAAATCCAAGTGTGTACAATTTTAATAAATTCTAGCATGACAACTTTTACTAAATTAGGACACCGAGGTAAAATTTATAATGTACAAAGACTGAAAACAAAAATATATTATTCATATTAGTGAATTATTAGAATGGTATTCCTAACTACACCTAGAAAATGGCTGCTCTATGCTATTTAAGTCTCTTATTAAATATTAAATCAGGTAATTTTGAGAACAATCCTATGCAGAATAAACTGTAGCCATCACTCCACATGAGGAAGATACACATCTCATAACTTGTTTAAATCATGTAGTTAATAAATGGTAAAGAAGAACCAATTGAAAACTCATTCTTCAGACAGTTATACTTACTTAAGACACAGATGTAGCAGCTGAAAGTGTATTCTTGAATTTTGCCTGCTGATAAGTCTACCATTAGTTTTATCATCTACCTAATTTCAGAGATGAGAAACAAAAGCTCCAAACATATTTAGCAACATAAAATTGTAGGTTATAAATTTAGTCTAGACATACATCATTAATCTGAATAGTTCTCATGGTGGAAGACAGAAAATGTTTTCTTAAATGCTAAGGCAGTATAAAAAATGGTAGGGTATACTTTTTTGTAATCTGAAATATTCACTGGTGTTATGTATAAGCAGAGAGTTAGAGCCTGGTTGGCAGTGGAAAGGTAGTACAAATACTGATAAGAAGACAAATCTAAGTGATCTGTGAAACTGTAGATTACTGTCTCGGGATGTGGAAGGCATGGTCTGTAATCCCAGCACATGGGAATTTGAAGCAAGAGGATAAAAGGATAATAATTCAGAACCATCCAAACCACCTTGGGTTACATGAGATAGGGCCAAAAAGAGGAAAACATACTGATTTAAGTTCTACAGGAAATTAGAGCTGGGAAGTTTATTTGAGGAAACTATCATTACTATAATATTGAAATCTTTCTTTGAAACTCTTATTAACTAAGCAGTTTGGTTTTATTTTCTTTCTGGTTAATAATTATTACTCACCTTTAGAGATAGGTAAAAAATGTAGATTTCATTCATTAAGATAGGTTTACAGCCTATTGAACTAATTGATTCAAAGAAAGTGCTAAAATACTATTAAGGAAATACTGAGGTGTATACAATGATGTACAAACGCCATCAGAGAACTGGGTACAGTTCTAAGAAACTATGTAAGACAGTTCAAAGCCTTCTGTAACTCTAGATTCAGAGGACCTGACATCTTTTGGAATCTGTAGGCTTCTTCACATATACACATGGGTACTCACACAACCCATAACTACTTAAGAATTTTAAAACTATCATTGGAAAATGATAGGCAGTATTAAAAAAAAAAAGATAAGCAGTAACAAACACTGGTGATGATTTGAAGAGAGTAAAGCCTAGATACACCAGTGGTGAGGATGTACAATTTATGAGCACGATGGAAATCACAAAACCACACAAGTAAACTAAAAGTGGAACCTCCCTATAATATTCCTGAGAAAAACTTGACAGATCGAAGTCAGCATACTATAGAGGCATCTGCTCACTGATGGTATCATGACCCTATTCACCACAGCCCAGTTATGGAAAACACCAAGATGTCCATCAACAAAGAAATCGATGCACATGGAGACTTACACATCCATAGTGTGCTTTTCAAAGAAAAGAGCAGCATGAAAGAGAACATTAAACTCAGTCTAGTTCATGATTCTTGATGCAAGAATTTCTGTCAAAACATTACCACCCAGAATAAGCAATGCATTTAAATAATGGAATGATTATCTAATGTGTTTGTCCACTTCTCTTAGCAATAAAATCTGGAGATATTATTCAGCAAATAAATAGACAAAATTAAATTATCTCAAAATGTACAGCAAAAGCATTTTATCTAACTTCATATTTTATCCTTCAAGTTTTCCAGAAAATTAGGGAAAATATGTTTCTATTAGATATAAAAGGTATCTAATAAAAATTGCAGTAAACATCCTCATTATTAGTGTGACATATTGCAGCATTAATTAGAAAGGCAGTGAATCTTCAAGGTTACATGTCCCCAGTCCTCCACAACAAATACAGAGTAATTAAAGCAGAATCCTCTAGGAGAATGTTCTCTGTGTCACTAGACCACAAAGAGCACTGACTGTAAAACAGCTGAAGACAGAAAAAATTCAAGCACAGGCTGTTATCTTTCCCTTTCTGTGATAAGCCACAGGCAACTTCAAACCAATAACAGAAAGTCTAAACCACCCCATAGCAACACAACATCAGAAAATATTATTTCCAGAGAGTAACAGAAACACCAAAGTACATATGCTAGACAAGGAGACTGAATACTACAAGCCAAGTTGAGGTAGTCTTCAAACTTAATGAGAAATAAGTCTCAAAAGGAAAGTTACACACTAGGGATTAGTTCTGAAAGTAAAGCAAATCAGAGTCAGAGTGATACTTGAAAGACATAAGCAACCCTAAATGGCGTAAATTATGTCATCTGTTCCTTACTCATGCATACACACACACACACACACACACACACACACACACACACACAGACAGAGAGAGAGAGAGAGAGAGAGAGAGAGAGAGAGAGAGAGAGAGACTTACATATATACTGTTGTTATCAACGAAGACGATACCATTCATCTAAAACACCTTGCAACTTGCAAATAAAGTAACAAGTGTGAGACCAGAAAATCAGCTGAATACATAATTAACCATTAGAATCCTACCCACCTGTAGGAGAAGGAAGCTCCCCAAGTCATAGTTTTAAAAATATCAGCTGTGCCAACCTGTGAATGTCTAGGAAAATAAGGCACCAGAAAGGCACAATTAAATGGATCAGCCCTTTTTGTGAAAGTACCAATTTAAAGAGGGATGCTTTAAACAACATCATAGACTAGAATAAGAAATGCCTGTCCAAAGAATTTGTGTCAAACACAGACTAAGTCTGCCAAGCAGGGTCTCCTAGGTATTCCAACAAGGTAATGAATAACAATAGCAAAAATTTAAAAGTTCAAACTTTTTAAAATGAGGAAAGTAAAATGATGAAAATCAAGAAGGCATGATTTGTCAATTAGGTAAAAGTCTGTTATTCCAAAACACATTTTCCACAAACCAAAGGAAGAGCTATGACACACTTCTTCCACTATTTCTGTCAGTCTTTCAAAAACCAGGAGACAAAATAATAAACAAACACAAATAACAACAACAAAAACCCAGGAGACTCTGGCAATCATTTTTTTGTTTTGTTTTTGTTTGTTTATTTTGTAAGGAATTACTACACAAAAATATAAATGTACTACACAAACAGCAAAATTGATGAAAGATAGGAAAAACTGTCCCAAGGACATCTCAATACAGGGCTAGATTTGAATATAAATCTACCTGCTTACCTCAGTTGAAAGCAATATTTTAAAAATACTACTCAACCCAAAATTTTCTCAAGATAAATATGAAATCAAGAATACAATGAATCCTGCAGAGATTCACTCACATTTGACAGCTGTATGACTCATAATGGTTTCTCATTCTTATAAGGTAACTTATTGGAAGCAGCCCTGTCAAAGTAATTTTTTATCAAAACTATCTTCCCACTTAAAATGATAAAATATTTTATCTTCTGTAATTTAAGAAAAGATAAATACATCTTCCTGATTTTCAACATTTGGGTGTCTCCAAGCTGAGACTCCAAAGATCTAATTCTTTTTCAAATATATTGCAAGAAATAATCAGAAAGGCTTTCTTTTGGTATCACACCTCTGGACTGAGCACTGGCATATGTAATGTTATTCATCTTTAAAAGATGATCTCCTTCATATGGAATGTTACTCATCTTTAAAAGATGATCTTCTTCATTCCACTATTTCTGAAGTTAGAAACTTATAACACAAATGTTTTCTTATAATCATCTAAGAAGATAATTTTAGAAAGAAGTGTTCTTTATTTAGTATCTCAAGTGGTAAATTCGAAGAGCTAGGAGGTACTTTATATTTTGTGTAAATAGGAATAACTATATAATTTTGCCTGTGCACTACCTGCAGTGATTTTTGTTCTTCATAACATTTGTAAAAAAATATGGTAGTTATTTCTTTATTGTTGGCTAAATATTTTAATGGGAAGCCTGATAGATATAATTGGAATCTAATCCTCAGCTGTAACTGGGAATTATTTATTTGGAGGCTGATTATCACCATCTGTAAAATGGCACGAACACTTATGGCACAAATTTTATATAGAAAGCAATAAACAAACAAACAAACAAACAAACAAACAAACATGTAGATGTAACTGTCTTGTTAAGTAAGAAATACAGAACAATTGCAGAGTTAAAAACCACAAGGTCAGAGCAAGAGCGGAAAACCTTACCCTTCACTGCTTCTGCTGTCCTTCCTCTCCGCAAGAGACCTACTTCTGTGTGTCCTGTCTTTTTTATAGACGTTCTGTTCTGTTTTCTCATTGGTTGTAAACCCAGCCACATGACCTCCTCATCACTGCCTGTTTGTACAGACCTCCAGGTCTTCTATGGTTGGTATTGAGATTAAAGGTGTGTCTGCCATGCTGGCTGTGTCCTTGAACACACAGAGATCTACCTAGCACCACTACTGCCCAGCTTCTGCTCCAGCTTGCTCTAACCTCAAGGCAACTTTATTAACATACGAATAAAATCACATTTCAATACAAATAAAATATCACTATACAAACAAACAAACAAAGAAAAAGAAAGTGGCAGAAGTTTCAGCCCTGCTGCTGACCTGATGTATTTCTTCCAATATCCTCCTCTTGTTTATAACCATAAGATCATATCTACACTGTATGAAAACCTACATTTGGTTGTTCCTACCTCTTCAGACTGGTGGTTCTGAAACTTTCAATGCCTCACAGGAAAGTGATCAGAACATCTCTGGCTAAGCCTGTGTTCTCATGCCATTGCATCTTTACTTTCAAATGCCTAGGTCATTCATGGGATTGAGTGAAGGGCAGGAAGTGGCTCAGCCATGCTCCTCCTCACTTGTTCCTTCTGTTTCTTCATCTTATTAACAGAACAATAGACATAGCTTTCATCTGAGCTAACTGAAGCAGAAGCCAGACTTGCGATTTCATAAATACTACTTAAAATTTAAGTAAAAGTAAAAAGCATGACATTCTCAAGTGAGAATATTTGAGTAGCACTTAAGTATTGAACGTTTTAATGATTCAAGGGCAAATAAAAGACATTAAGCTTGTAGAAACAAATATGTCTATAATTTATGAGATAGATTGTAAGTGAATAAAAGACTGTTTCTTCAAAATAACTAAATCTTTGCAAGCTGAGAAGGAATTGCTCCTATTTAGAGCATTTTAGGAGAATAGTGAAAATTTTGGCACAGGACAGTATTTGGTATCCATTGTTTCATTGTAATGTTCAAATACATAAAAGAGTTTATAAAATAAACAAATATCAGAAGGCCAAATAAATATGTCTAAGAAATAGAAATACTGATGAAGGTTTACTTTAATTCACTAGAATATGTGATATAGTATTTAAAAATATCATAGAATACAAGAAATATTTACACTTTCAATGGGTTATCAACTAAAATATAAAGTACTATTTGCATAAAATCTAGATATGAAGTCATTCCTGTTCCTTACTTTGAAAGATTGTTTGCCTTATGAACTAGATATTTATATATTAGACTACCCTATTATCTTAAAGCTAAATGAACAGACAATGAAAATTCAACAAATAGACACCATGAAATAAAAAATAAATAAATACATTATATTTCACCTGAGAAAAAAAAGAAATACTATTCTGCTATAAGAAAATTAAATTGATAACCCTAAGGGTGGCACATGTATCTTGGTGGTAATCAACAGCTTCTTTACTGGTTCATATTGAGTGAGGAGACCCAGACCCAGAAAGACAAACTTCTCATGTTCTCTTTCATTGGCGTCTTCTAGCTCCAAAACTTCAGATGTGAGTATTCCATAGTTCACTAGAAACCAGTAAAGTGAATGGGACCATTTCCTTAAAAAACACTCAACAAGAAGAAAACTTCCCCAATACTGGAAACCTAACAGTAACTCAGTATTAGTGAAATTATGGTTATTGGAGGAGAATCTACAACCACTAATTTATTAAACTAGCATAAACCCTAACAATCTGTAAACATTTGTCTTTATGTGTAAAGGTAAGTGTGCTTTTCACCCCTCATCAGGGAAACTGCTTTTTGAAACAGATGAAGACCACTCCAGAAAATCTCAACCAGTCAAAATGCAGAGTTGCCAAGCCCAGTCCCAGTGGATACATCTACAAGTCACCTAAGGCTTGGGATACACTGTGGAAGAGAGGGTGGAAAGACTTTAAGAGCCAGAGGATCAGGGAGTTTGTTGTGAGATTGTGTCTCCTAGTAATATCAGAAGCCACACCCACAGTCTCACCAACATGAATGCCCGAATGTGAGCTGAACAAGGACTACAAAAATGAACGTGTCAACACAGAAAAGGGAAAGTCCATGAGGCCTCAACTCTATTGAAAGAAATACAGTCAACAATTACTGAGGAAAGGTGGCAGAATTCTGTCCCTGGGGAACATTCAAATTGTATTGATATCAATATCAACGTATGACTGAGATTCTTAGCCTACTGAAACAGTAGTTACTATCCTTTAAGACAGCCTTCAGTGTTAGCCCATGTAATATTTTTTAATGTTTTTACATTTTGATTTTATTTATTAGTCATAACCTTTGAGAGAAGCAAAGTCTCTATCTAGTTAGAGAGATTACTTCTCTTCCTCATCTTTGAGAAGAAAATTATTTCATCTGTTCTGCACTACCCCAATGTAGCCTACAAGTTACTTGAATTAAAAAAAAAAAGATAAATACTGAAATTGATGGTTACTTTAACTAACAGATGACTAACTAATAGAAAGTCAGCTTCTTTGCTGGTTGTTAATGTACAAATAAAAACTAACTGCCACAGAAACCAACAGAGGGATACCATTCAGAATGCAGATGCCTGAATTTCAGAAAGCATTAATGTGGTAATCTTTAATATTTATGCAGGGGATGCTAAATTCATGTCTATCTCCAGTTATTACCATTCTAGAGTTTAGTAAAGAGATCACCCTGAAATTACTTCCTCACTCATCTCTAACTCATTTCTCTGACAACTGACAAACTTGACAATCTCCTTAAACTGTGAGTCCTCAACTCACAGAGGCTTGAACTCACCCGCTCCTGGAGAGTAGCCGCATGGTGGGTTAACAGGATTCTGGCACTCATTTTGATGGAAATTTTGTTTCCTAAACCAAGGTGGTAGCTAGGTTTTCACCTACTGACAGTCTGCTAGTCACAATGCAAACCATGAGGAGGGACTAGACTGAAAGATTCTGGGATTTTTTGATCAGGGGATGTCTAGCCCTGTCATAATCTTTCACATTCCTGTCTCCACTTCCAATGACACACTCTTAATTTTCTAACCATTACCACTATGTAGATGAACTTTCTAGTTGGGGCCATTGGCTCCTGGATAATAGCAGAGATAATTATTATCAATTATGAAACCTTGGCCAATAGCTTAGGCTTGTCTCTAACTAGCTTTTATAACTTAAATTAACCCATATCTTTTAATGTACTCCTGTTTTCTCCTTATTTAATAGGATTACTTCTTTTTAATAAAATATCAGTTCAATAATTATTTAGAATATGAATTTAAAAGCTTTTTAATATTTGTTTCTAAAGAATAATAATGAAGTTGGGGGACTTGTTGTCACCATTGTTTTATTTCTGGTGGGGTCAATCTTTGCAGACAGGTATGAAAGGAGAAGGAGAGTGTAGAATGTCCTCCAGAGTGACTAACTGTCTGGATATACCTGGCTTTTCTGAGGCAGAAATTTCCTTTTCATTATCCAAGCCTTTTCAGAGCTTTGATGTAAACAGCCTATTAATTTCACAGCACCTCTGTCAGCCCCACATTGTGCTGAGCCCTACCAACACTGCAGTGTCCCCTAAGTCCAGGGCCTATGGCTCAGATCTCTGAGGTGATGTGGCAAAGGCTACTAAGAGGCGCTTCAACTGCTAAGTAACATATGAGCAGCTTTAAGGGTAGCCTCTGCAAATTATATAAAACAACATATCCATATCAATGTGAATAAAACTATAGACATTTTTAAGACAAAGATGTCAGTGAAAAATAATGCCATGGGGCTATTGGTTGTTTTCTACAACCTAAAGATAAGCCCCTACTGCTAAAGACAATACTTAATTTATGCTATAGAACAGGGAGAATTCTAACTGATGCTTAAATAGCAGCTTTTACCTTATTGACTAGTGTAATGGTAATGGAAGCTACTTTGTACTCTACCAAAGGAGAAAAGGAATCATCAGTATCATCCAGTTGCAAACCCTGTGACCTAAACAATGATATGCCTGCAAGATATACTGGTGTAATTGTGGTACAAATGTGAATTGAGTAATATACAACATTTTTTATTAGATTTAAGGGCCACTATGATACAGAACCCATGCCTGATACTGCTAAAGTGAACAAGAACCTGAGACTAGATATGTCATGGTCTGTCTTAGTTAGAGTTTCTATTGCTCATGAGAGACAACATGACTATAGTTACTTTTATAAAGGAAAACATTTAAATGGGTCTGGCTTATAGTTTCAGAGGTTTAGTCCATTATCTTCATTATGGCATCCAGACAGACATGGTGCTGGAGAAGGATGATGTGAGTTCTACATCTTGATCCTCATGCAGCAGGAAGTGAACTGAGACACAGTTTCTATCAAAATGCCATACCTACTTCAACAAGGCCATACCTACTAATAGTGTCATTCCCTATAAGCCTATGGTGGGAGGCAATTACATTCAAAATACCACAAGGGCCTAGAAGAAAATCTACTACTAGTATTCTGCTAAAATAACATAGCAATATAATTGCCCCTAACAACATACTGCTATATCCAGAGATAGTTGTGTTTCTCAACCATCATCAGAGAAGCTTCTTCTTGTAGAAGATGTGAATTAACACAGAGTCCCATACTGGACAATATGCAGAGATTAAAAGACTTTGGGGTGTCTTTATCAAATACCGCTCCTCAAGGCTCCAGGATCTAGTGGACAAGAAGGTAGAAAGATTGTAAAAGCAAAAAATGGTGGATGGCTCCAAGGAAACATTACCTTCCAGAAACAGGAATGATTCAGATATGAACTCATGGACACTGTGGCCACATTTACAAGACCAATACAAATTCAAACTAGACAAAAGTCTTAGCATGGAGGAAGGGAAATGTATAAAAGTGCCTACCTTTAACCAAAAAGCTACTTGCAATTGATACTTGCTGGGGAAAAATTCAGTTTTCTCCAATGGAGTGTCACGGGGTACATCAACCATACTCCTAGGCAGGTCAAAGCATAGGAGTAGTAGGTCAACAAGAAATGAACTCCATGCTTTGTTTAGTTCTGCTTTCGTGTGGTATGCTTTTTGTTTCACCTTGGAGTATTTTATACTACTTTTTTTTTTTTTGGCTTTAGTACTTTGTGTTTGTCTTTTGTTTTGCTTTGTTTTGTTTTTTGAGAAAGAGTGAGAGAGGGAGAAAGAGAGAGAGCCTGCCCACATGAAGTTGGGTGAGTAGTATCTGAGTTGAAGGAAAGGAAAAGCATAATCAAAATATATGATATAGATGAAAATTGAATAAAAAGTTACAAGAAAATGAATGTTATGGTGAACTTTTCAAGCCTAAGTTCACTATTCACTTTTCATAGCAATTATTCATCTTTATCATCTGGTGGAAGCATCTAGAGAACTAAATTAGGTGATATTAGAAATAAAAAAAATATGGGCTGTGGATCTTTGCATCTGCTTCAACCAGTTCCTGGATGAAGGCTCTATGATGACAGTTAGGGTATTCACCAATCTGATTACTGGGGTAAGTCAGTAATCACCCTCTCCACTATTGGTAGTAGTTAAGCACCAGGCCAAGCTCTAGGAGTCCAGTTGAAGGGAGAGAAGGATTCTAGAGCAATGGGCATCAAGGTCATAATGGGGAAACATACAGAGATAACCAAATCAAACTAGTGGGAACTCATGAACTTTAGACCAACAGCTGTGGATCCCCCATGGGACTGGTCTAGGACCTCTCTATAAGGAGAAAGATAGTTGTGTAGCTTTATCTGCTTAAGGAGCCTCCTGGCATTAAGATCAGGATCCATCCCTGGTGCATGAGCTGGCTTTTTGGAGTTCACTACCTATGGTGAAACACCTGGCATAGCCTTGATGCAGGGGGAAGGGCTTGGACCTGCCTCTACTAAATGTACAAGGATATACTGAGTCCCCATGAGAGACCATAGCTTGTTGGAGGAGGGGATGAGAAGTATATTGTTGGGGTGGGGGGAAGCTAGAGATATGGGACCAGGAAAGAGAGGGGGATCTGTGGTTGGTATGTAAAATGAATAAAAAAATTCCTTAATAAAAAAGAAAGAAAGAAATAAAAAAAGCTATATTCAGAAGTTAAATGTACCATGGATAACTAAGAAATAGAATTTGAGTATTTAGTGCTTCCTAAATAAAGGAAGGTAGAGGAAGAGGAAAGTTTGTGAAGTAACATACTACAGAAGTCTGTTAGAGAATGGATAACATGGTTTGTAGCACCATGTGAAATTATGAAAATAGACACCAGACTACTGGAAAAACTAGTAGGGCAGGTGAAAATCCAGAGAAGAAATTAACAGTAAAAAAAATAATATTTAGCTGGGTGGTGATGGTGCACGCCTTAATCCCAGTACTCGGGAGGCAGAGCCAGGCAGATCTCTGTGAGTTTGAGGCCAGCTCAGTCTCCAAAGTGAGTTCCAGGAAAGGTGCAAAGCCACACAGAGAAACCCTGTCTCAAAAAACCAAAATAATAATAATAATAATAATAAGAAGAAGAAGTTCATTTTATTTTATAACAGAGGAACTCAGTAAGCAAGAGAACATGTGTCTTAGTTAGAGTTTCTGTTGCTGTGAAGAGACACCATGACCATAGCAACACTTTTAAAAGAGAACATTTAATTGGGGCTAGCTACAGTTATAGTCCATTATCATTGTGACAGGACACGGATGCAGGCAGACATAATGTTGGAGAAGGAGCTGAGCATTCTGTATCTTGATATACAGTCAAATTAATCAACTGTGTGTCACACCAGATTTATCTTGAACATAGGACCCCTCAAAATCCATCCCCCATAGTGGCACACTTGCTCCAACAAGGGCACATATATTCCAAGAGCTCCATACTGTCATTACATAAGGGGGGCCATTTTCTTTTGAACAACCACAAAATATAAAGGCAGTGTTTGTGAAGGAGAAGTTATATTTTTTAAAAAAATATCAAAGAAAACATATTGTAGACTGCAACATAAAAAGCTTAATTGGCCATTGACATTGATAGAGATTTATTTTATTTTACTTATATATTCATTGATTTTCTTGTTAGACAGATTCACTTGTATCTTAATCTGTCTTTGAATGTGCTATGTGGCCAAGGATGATCTAGAATTTCTGATCCTCCTGCCTTTACCTCCTAAGTGCTGGATGACAGGCATGCCCCACCATGCCTGTTTGCTCAAGTCTAGCAATTGAAACCCAGAGTGCTTTCTCTGTAAGTATTTGGCTGGTTGTGCTACATCTCTGGCTTTGCTCATTGAATTTTAGAGCCAGATCTTAATAAATACATAATAACACAAATCCATAATAAAAAAGTATAACTTAAGTAAGAAGTACACAATTACAGTCTATGATACTATTTTAATAAAATAGATGCATTATTACCATATATATGGTAAGAATATATGCATTGTGTGTTTTCAGAATATATATGATAGAAAATTCAAAGATAATTATGCATTTTATCACATTAATAGACTTTTCAAATTATAGGCTATTTTAAGTTCTACAACATGGACTGTTCTAAATACTAACAGTCACTTTTAGACTAAAGTATCCATGCTTTAGACACAAGCATGAACAACAGTGGCACTGCTTATATTCACTAATTTTCTATTTCTGTATAATACACAGTAGCCAAGGCAACCTATTAAAAAAAGAGTTTAATTGGGTTTATAGTTCCAGAGGGTTAGAGTCCATAATGATAATGCGAAGGTATGTTGGCAGCAACAACAGAGGGCTCTTATCTCAAAACCACAAGCAGAACACACAGAGCACAATGGAAATGGCACAAGCCTTTTGAGCTTCAAAGTCCACTCCCAGTGACACACATCCTTCAACAAGGCCAGACCTCCTAATTTTTCCCAAACAGTTCCACAAACTGGACATGAAGTATTCAAACATATGAGTCTAAGGTAGCCATTCACATTCAAGCATACATTTGAATGAGGAAAGCGTTCTTTTTCAGTGGCAGTGAGGGTCTATGTGCTTAACAGACACAATGCCAACACCACAAAAGTACTGTTCCCAGTCAACAAAGTTGAGGAAACCACTTATCTATCTTGTTTAATAAGAAGTCAGTTTGAACAACAACAACAAAAATCACGTTAGATGTGGTGAGTTAACTTTTTTTTTTTTTTTTGGCCCAGTGGTGGTGACACATGACTTTAATCCCAGCACTCGGGAGGCAGAGCCAGGTGGATCTCTGTGAGTTCGAGGCCAGCCTGGTCTACAGAGGGAGATACAGGACAGGCACCAAAACTACACAGAGAAACCCTGTCTCAGAAAAAAAAAATGACAATAAAGGACAAACATTTTGTGTCACATTAAGAATCAAGCTCTCTTTCAAATAACAAGATAATTCAAAACTAATCTCACATTAAAACATTTCTCAGTGTACCTTTTTGAGCTAATTGCCATGGCACTGGAATATGTGTGATATAATCCTTTTCCTTAATCCAGATCTTCTCAGTACAGGACCAATTTTTATGAATGAGATACTTGACTGAAGGTACTGGGAACATCAATTTTTAATTTCCTAGATCAGTTTAGCTTGATAAATATCTGTGGAAATTCTCTTAATTTTATTAGTTTTAAATGATCTCAATAAAATAAACTATTTGCAACTGTAATTTTTCTCCACAGTTTCCTTGTCATTTTTTTTTATTTCAATACTTGCTTACTTTTTACCACTTTAATATTCTGCTCGACATTCAATATCAAAGGTCAGGAAGTATTTGAAAACCCCAACCAGGTAAGTACACATAACAGTTTCAGAATCCACACATAACATTCCTAGCATTTTATTCATTTCTTCCTTTTTTTGTATACTTATGTACTACAGATGGGAAATAATTCCCTTTGAACCTTAAGATTATATTCCAAAGCCAATTTTGCTTCTTATATAACCCTAACATCATTTATTTCTTTATTGGATTGTCATGAGATGAACCTATGGCTACAATCAAAGGTTAATTTAAAAATGACACAAAAGCCATCATCAAACAGTAAGGCCTGGGTAAGCGTAAGGAAAAATGTCATTAGAATAAACTTTGTGTCATCCCTTACTGCATTCTTTTTTTTTTGGTGAGTGATAATATATTTCTAAACTTTGGAGACTCTTTCCCCACTAATAAAAATTTAATTTTCCTCACAAGAATTGATCAAATTTTATACCTTCCAATTTCCAGAGATATTTTACCCACCAAATATTTTAAAAACAGCATAAATTAATATTTTATTTGCTTGCTGAAAACTGATAGAAAGATAAGTATATTGTTGGTTACTAAAATGACTGATGAAAACAGTTGGATATGTATGCACATAGACACACATGCACATTTCATTACACCAAAAGAAAACAGCAATGTTGCAATTACTAGATGTCAATTGTATAGAAACATACTAATTTGTCAAGTACAATGTTACTGAAGTCTTATGTAGTTAAATACATGTTATAAAGTATGAATCATCTCTATCATATCTTGCCTTAGTTTTTAATTGTGACTACCATATAAGAATTACATAGATTAAGATACCAATTATCCATGGATAATTTATGTTGTCTTTATTTATACCTGTCATTCTTCATCTGAAAACTGTAATACTGAATTACTCAGTAAAAATTAAATGCAATGTATTGCTTTATAATTATGTATTTTGTGAATAATCCTTGAAAATTTTTTTGTAGTTTAAAACAGAGTTGATATCTAATGTGTATTTGATA
Source organism: Onychomys torridus (assembly GCF_903995425.1). NCBI lineage: Eukaryota > Metazoa > Chordata > Mammalia > Rodentia > Cricetidae > Onychomys > Onychomys torridus. The sequence continues at coordinate 95,061,958 of NC_050444.1, forward strand.
CTTATGACTATTTCTAGAAAGGGGGTAGGAACACACAGCTATTATGAAATGGAAGGTGGGAAAAATCAAGGAGTAGAAAGGGAAAGTATTACAGGGGATAAAAGGAAATGATGACTGAAAAAGCCATATGGAAACAAATTACTTTAAAAGATAGATATTATATATGTGTATATACATATATGTATATACATGCTACATTTATGTGTGTGTTTATATTTTAATGAAATTATTTCCTTGCAAGTCATGGGGAACCTCTTTTCTGCTTGTTTTTCAGGGGAGCTCAATAGATCCTCAAAGCAATGTAGACTGCTGTAGTTGCCCTAAATATCCCTTTAGAATTTGTTGCTACAACCCTGTTATTGAAGACACCACACACTTCTGACTCAGGTCCTGAATGAATAGAGCCTGAAGTGACTTGAAAAGCTCCTCTTTGAGTACCAGCTGTCATAGTATCTGAAGGTGCTAAGCAAGTTGTGAAGAAAAGCAAACCAATTAAAAGTTCTGTTCGTGTGTAAAGCCTTTAAACAACAACAATGACAAACACAGCAGGATATTCCTGAGGATACAATAGTGGCACTTATATCTTGGTAGTAACCACCAGCTGTCTATTTGGACTCAAGGCCCACTCAATAGAAAGAAAGTCATGCCTGCTGTTGTAAACCTAGCCAACTCCTCAGGCTGGTGAGACCATGAAACCTACCAACACTTCCTTAAATCAGTAAGATTTATAACTGCAGTCTAAATATTCACCTTTATTTACTGCTGAAAACACTACAAAGTCATGCACTAAAAAGAGAAATTTGATCAATTAGGAAGCCAAAAGTAAAGAAAAGTCAACTTGTGATTCAATTTCAAACCATAAATTGTTATTTGTTTTTAAATGTATTCTATTTTCTTTGCCTTGGGTTTATTAAAAAGTACAAATCAAACAAATGACAGAAATTGATATCTTATTACTGTGCTCTGTTCAATTTTAATTAAATATTTCATTGTTACTTTGTTATATGTGATTTTCAGACACATCCTTAATTCTGTGCTTATCATTTATGAAAAATGCTGCAATATATGTCAAAAATCACTTATAATTTGGAATTTAGGTTGTAGCTGTGATTCTGTTAACATTTTTCTCATATCTGCATTTTAGTGGTTCTTTCTGCAAAACATGACCAACAGTTGCATTTCTGTCCTACACACACAGCTTCTTCTGAATGCAGTAAGACTGGGAGGATTTTTGCTGTTGGTGTTTTGTTTCATATTGCTCACGTTGTGTTATACTACAGTACAATTTAAATGATTATCTGATAATTATGGTATAAATGATTTCTGTTACTTTGTTTAAATTATTACACTCCTTTAACTTTGTCTTCAATAAAAATATGTCTTAAAACTTTGTGGATTCATGTATAATCTTTAATTTCTTTGCTTCACTTTCTTTCATAGGAATAAAACAAGTAGAACTAAGGCAGTGGGAATTTCTGGTATCCTTCTGGAACCTCTCCTTGCCTCTTTGGAGGTTGCTCACTTAGGAGAATGGGAGGCTCTTTTAACCACCTCAGTGCATGAAAAGCCACAACAGCAAGCTTGTATTGACTAACAGCCCAACCACACACACACACATGCACACATACACACATTGAAATCAGAAACATATTAAAGTTTCAATAGTTGAAAGTCATTCATTAATCTGAAAGAAGATGCCAGTGACAATAATAAATCAAAACCATTAAACCATCTAGGAAAGGCTGCAGTTTATCCCACTTCTTGTGAGATAAGCCTAGTTCGAAGTTTGGTTTTGACAAAAGTTAGTATCCTTCACATTCACTGCTACAAGGAAGTGTCGGTATCCTGTTATCTACTTTTAAAGAAATGTTTGGGATCCGAACTTCCTAAAAATGACATTCAAAACATGAAATTAGTCCCCTGCAGCACTGGAGACCACCAGATACACACACTCACCATCCTGCACCAATTAGGAACAGGTAAGGCTCCCATCTCCAGACTGGTCAGCCCAACTCTCTAGACCCTAGGCCCTGGAGGCACATTCCATGCCCCTCCCCTTAAGCCATTGCAGCCCCAGAGACTCCTCATCAGCTTCCTATACCCCCACCACCTTGCCAACCATCCCTTGCAGCACCAGCAACCACCAGATGCATACAAACCTTCCTGGACCTATTGGGATGAAGAGCAACCACAGGAGCCAGAGTACCCACCTGCACTAATTGGAAGAAGAGAGACCTGGAGCTCTACTTGTTTGGATTAAAGGAAGAAACCAGTAGATGACACAGTAAAAACATATTAAACAACATAAAGAGCAATATGGCACTTAGTGATCCTACAACAGCAAGACCTGAACATCTAACAGCAGATGATCCAGAAGAAAATGACCTTAAAAACAACTTCATGATGATAATAGAGGCCATAAAAGAGGAAACAAAAAATTATGTTAAAGAAATGGAGGAAGAGACAAACAAAAATTGGAAGAAATCAAGAATTCTCTTAAAGAAAGTTAAGAAATGCAAGAAAAAAAAAACAATCAAAGAGGTGAAGGAAACAGTTCAAGGCTTGAAAATTGATATACAGGCAATAAGGAAAACACAAACTAAGGGAATTCAAGGAAAGAAAAATCTGAGTAAACAAACAGAAACAACAGAGGAAAGCATAACCAACAAAATACAAGAAATGAAAGAGAGAATCTTAGGCATTGAGGATACAATAGAGGAAATAGATTCATCAGTCAAAGAAAATGTTAAATCCAGCACATTTTTAACACAAAACATCTAGAAAATCTGGGAAACCACGAAAAGACCAAATCTAAGACTAATAAAGATAGAAGGCAAAGAAGACCAACTCAAAGGCACAGAAAATATACGAAACAAAATTACAGAAGAAAACTTTCCCAACCTAAAGAAAGACATGCTTACGAAGGTACAAGAAACATACAGAATATCAAATAGATTGGACTACAAAAGAAGTCCCCTTGCCACATACATACAAACCAAAACAATAAACATATAGAATAAAGGTAGAATATTAAGAGCAGCAAAGGAAAAAGGACAAGTAACATAAAAAGACAGACATATCAGAATTACACCTGACCTCTTCATGGAAACTCTGAAAGCCAGAAGGTCATGGACAAATGTTTTGAAGATACAAAAAGACCATGGATGCTGGTCCAGACTATTATACCCAGCAAGGTTTTCAATCACCATAGATAGAGAAAACAAGATATTTTATGACAAAACCAGATTTGAACATTACATATCCACAAATCTAGCCCTACAGAAAGTACTAGAAGGAAAACTCCAACCCAAGGAAGTTAGCTGCAACCATCAAAACACAGGCAACAGAAAACACCATACCAGCAAATCCCAAAGAAGGTAAATACATGCACACTACCACCAAAAAATAACAGGAATTAACAATCTCTGGTCGTTAATATCCCTTAATATTATTGCACTCAGTTCACCTATAAAAAGATGCAGGCTAACAGAATGGATGTGAAAACAGCATCCATTTTTCTGCTGCATACAAGAAACATACCTCAACCTCAATGACAGGCACCACCTCAGAGTAAAGGATAGATTAAAAAAAAAAAAAACAAAAAACTTTCCAATCAAATGAATCTAAGAAACAAGCTGATGTAGCTGTCCTAATATCTAACAATATAGACTTCAAACTACAACAATCAAAGAAATGAAGAAAGGCATTTCATATTCATCACAGGAAAAATCCATCAAGATGAAGTCTTAATTCTGAACATTTTTGGCCCAAATATAAGAGCACCAACATTTGTAAAAGAAACATTTCTAAAGGTCAAATCACAAATCAAACCCCACACACTAACAGTGGGAGACTTCAACACCCCTCTCTCACCACTGGAAAGATCTGCCAGACAGAAACTTAACAGAGAAATAAGGGAACCAACAGATGTTGTAGTTCAAATGGACCTAACAGACATCTATAGAACATTTCACCCAAACACAAAAGAATATACATTGTTTCAGCACCCCATAGGCCTTCTCTAAAACTGACCACACACTCAGTAGCAAAACAAATCTCAACAGATAGAAAAAAAATTGGAATAACCCCCTATATCTTACTGGAAAACCATAGCTTAAAGTTAGAATTCAACAAAAATACAAAATGCAGAAAGCCTTCAAACTCATGGAAACTGAATAATGCTCAACTGAATCATCACTGGGTCAAGGAAGAAATAAAGAAAGAAATTAAAGACTTCCTAGAATAACGAAAATGAATGTACAACATACCCAAAATTATGGGACACTCTGAAAGCAGTGCTAAGAGAGAATTTCATAGCACTAAGTGCTTACTACGTGCCTACATAAAGAAGTTGGGGAAATCTCACACTAGTGACTTAACATCTGAAAGCTATTGAACAAAAAGAATCAAACTCTCCCAGGGGGAGTAGAAGACAGAAAATAATCAAACTGAGGGCTGAAATCTATTTAAAAAGAGAGCATAATAGAAAGAATCAATGAAGCAAAAACTTGGTTCTTTGAGAAAATCAACAAGATAGACAAACCCTTATCCAAACTAACTAAAAAGCAGGGAGAGAATATCCAAACTAACAAAACAGAAATGAAAAGGGGGACATAATAACAGATACTAAGGAAATCCAGAGAACCATTAGGTCATATTTTGAAAATCTGCATTTTGCAAAACTGGAAAATCTAAAAGAAATGGACAATTTTCTGGATAAGTACCACATACCAAAATTAAATCAAGATCAGATAAACAATTTAAATATACCTGTAACCACTAAGGAAATAGAAACAATCATCAAAACCAAAAAAAAAAAAAAAAAAAGCCCAGGGCCAGATGATTTCAGCACAGAATTCTACCAGAATTTCAAAGAAGAGCTAATAATACTAATACTCCTGATACTGTTCCAAACAATATAAACAGAGGAAACATTGCCAAACTCTTTTTACAAGGGTACAGTTACCCTGATACACAAACCACATAAAGACAAAACTAGGAAAGAGAATTACAGACCAATCTCCCTCGATGCAAAATTCTCAATAAAATACTGGCAAACCAAATCTAAGAACACATTAAAAAAAAATCATCCACTGTGATCAAGTAGCTTCACCCCAGAGATGCAGGGATGATTCACCATAAAGAAGTCTGTCAATATAATCCACCATATAAAGAAACTAAAAGAAAAAAATAAAATTCATGATCATCTCATTAGATGCTGAAAAAAGCCTTTGACAAAATTCAACACCCCTTTATGATAAAGGTCTTGGAGCGATCAGCAATACACAGAACATACCTAAACATAATTAGGCAATATATTGCAAGCCAGCAGCCAACATCAAACTAAATGTGATTCTACTAAAATCAGGAAAAGGGATGTCCACTCTCTCCGTATCTATTCAATGTAGTACTTCAAGTTGTATCTAGAGCAACAAGACAACAAAAGTAAATCAAGGGGATAAAAATTGGAAAGGAAGAAGTTAAACGTTCACTATGTGTAGATGATATGATAGTATACATAAGTAAATTTAAAAATTCTATCAAAGAACTCTTATAGCTGATAAACATCTTCAATAATGTGGCAAGATATGATTAACACAAGAAAATCAGTAGCCCTCCTATATAGAAATGACAAATGGTCTCAAAAAGAAATCAGAGAAATATCATCCTTTACAATAGCCACAAATAACATAAAACATCTTGGGTAACTCTAATCAGACAAGTGAAAGTTCTATATGATAAGAACTTTAAGTTTTTCAACAAAGAGATTGAAGAAAATGAAAAGATCTTCCATGTTCTTTGATAGGCAGCTTCAACATAGTAAAAATGGCAATCTTACCAAAAGCAATCTCCAGATTAGCTACAATCCCATCAAAATCCCAATACAATTCTTCACAGGTTATGAAAGACAAATACTCTAAACTTCATATGGAAAAAACAAAAACTCAGCATAGTTAAACAATCTTATACAATAAAGGAAATTCCAGAGGCATCACCATCTCTGACTTCAAACTCTACCATAGAGCCATTATCATAAAAACTGCTTGGTAATGGCATAAAAACAGACACATTGATCAATGGAATCAAATCAAAGACTTGACATTAGTCCACACATCTACAAACACCTGATTTTTGACAAAGAAGCAAAGTTATACAATGGAAAAAAGAAAGCATCTTCAACAAATGGTGATGACATAACTGGATATCTGCATGTAGAAGATTTCAAATAGATCCTTATCTGTCACCATGCACAAAACTCAAGTGAAAGTTGATCAAGGACCTCCATATAAATCCAGCTACACTGAACCTGACAGAAGAAAAAGCAGGAAGCAGCCTTGAATGTATTGGCACAGGATACCATTTATTAAATATAACACCAGTGTCAGAGGCACAAATAATTAATAGATGGGACCTCCTAAAACTGAGAAGCTTCTGTAAGGCAAAGAACACTATCAATAAGACAAAAAGGCAGCCTACAGAATGGAATGGGAAAAGATCTTCACCAACCCCACATCTGACAGAGAGCCAATCTCTGAAATATATTAAGAACTCAAGAAACTAGAGAGCAAAATATCAATTAATCCAATTAAAAAATGGGCTGCAGAGCTTAACAGAATTCTCAACACAAGAGTCTCAAAAGGTTGAAAGACATTTAAGGAAGTGCTCAATATCTTTAGTCATTGGGGAAATGTAAATCAAAATGACTCTACAATACCATCTTATACCTGTCAGAATGGGTAAGATAAAAATCACTGATGACAGCTTATGCTGGAGAGGATGTAGAGAAAGGGAAATACTTCTTCAATGCTGGTGGGAATGCAAACTTTTACAGCCATTCTGAAAACCAGTATAGCAGTATCTCAGAAAATTTGGAATCAATCTATCTCAATACACACCCCATTCCTGGGCATATACCCAAAAGATGCTCAACCACACCAAAAGGACATTTGCTCAACTATGCTCATAACAGCATTATTCTTAATAGCCAGAACCAGGAAACAACCTAGATGCCCTTCAATGAAAGAATGGATAAAGAAAATGTGGTATATTTGCACAATGGAATATTATGCAACAGTAAACAACAACAACAACAACAACAACAATGTTATCATGAAATTTGTAGACAAATGAATAGAACTAGAAAAATCATCCTGAGTGAGGTAACCCAGCCCCAGAAAGACAAACATGGTATGTACTCTCTCAAAAGTGAATGTTAGATGCAAATCCAAGGAGAACCAGGCTACAATCCACAGCCCCAGAGAAGCTAGGTAAAGAGAAGGACACTAAAAGGGATATACATGGATCATCCCAAGAAGTAGAAAGAGTTAAGATCTCCTGTGTAAACTGGGAGTAGAAAATAGAGGAGAGGGGTTGGGAGGTGGGAACATGAGGGCTTGAATGGCTGAGTTGGGGGAAAGATAGGGAGGGAGAGCAATGAAAGAGATATCTTAATAGAAAATTAAGGGGATGGGGAGAAATCTGCAGCTAGGGAAAAACCCCAGGAACTCACAAGATTGCTTGAACTAATCTTCCTCTGCACTGAGATTGGTGGTCATCCTAATTATCCTCATAGGACCTATGTCCAGTGACTGATGCAAGTAGGTGCAGACACCCACAGCCAAGCACTTGGACAAGATCCTGGACTTCAGTTGAAGAGGGGGAAGAAGGATTATGGGAGCAATGGCAGTCATGATGGTGATGGAAACAATCACAGAGACTTGACTGTCAGCTGGGGAGCCTGCATGGGACCACACTAGGCCCTCTGAATGTGGGTGAATGTTGAGCGGCTTGATGTGTTTGTGGGTCCCTTAGCAATGGGACCATGACTTATCCCAGGTACATGAACTGACTTTTAAGAACCCATTCCCTATGGTGCCATGCTTTACTCAGCCTTGATGCAGCGGGGAGGGGTTTGGTCGGGCCCCAACTTAATATGCCAGCCTGCGTTGACTACACAAGGAAGGACTTACCCTCTATGAGGAGGGAATGGGGTGAGATGAGGAGAGGTGTCAGGGGAGTAGGAGAAGGGGGGGGAGGGGGAACAGAGGTTGGTATGTAAAAATAAGCATTTTTTTTTAAATAAAAAAGCCATGAAATTATTTATAAGAAAATTGTGTCACATGTTCACCTAGGATAAATATATTGTATTTGGAAAATTATAATATTGTTTTTGGAAATAGCAAATGTTAACACAGAAGGGCAATTGTCTTATAATAAGAAATGCCAATTTCCCTCTATGTATTATACTTAGTCACAGATCATAACAGTTTGAAACAGGGAAAGAGACTTTGAGTTCACATATAATGAACAACCAGCTTTATACAGAGAACATTTATGCAACTATGTTGTTTTCTGTAATACAGTTAATCTCAATTTATTGAATTTAGATATGCAAGGCATTCTATAGAACTCTGGGAAAGCATATAAACATACATGTTGTTCTCAACACCTTCCAATGTAGAGAAAATGAAGTGTTTTCATAATACAATGTAAAGTAGAAAGTAAAATCCTTATTAAAGGAGCAAGGGTAAACAAATGAAAGATCAGATCCTTTCTACAAGGTTCAGAACACATTAAGAAGGGAACACAGTTCTACCAGGATGTAGAGAGGTGGGCATGCTCCATTCTGAGAGGGGGGTGGTTTGGGGCTTCACATGGTTAAAGAACAGATATACAGAGGAATTAGAAGATAACACTCCAACTTTAATGCAAAGAAAGTGCCATTTAAATGTACCAAGTAGAAAGGATAAATAATTTTTTTTTCACTTTTACAACTCTTCTTTATTCAAGTGTGCTATTGTACTTCTGTAACTCTAGAACTCTCAGGCAGAAATAGAAGATCTCTGCAAATTCAAGGAGTGTTGGTTACACAGTGATTTTACATCTAACCAGGGCTACATAGGGGGTTGACACCTTGAATGTGGATGGCATGTTCTACTCCAGTCTTCATGCCCTAGCCTTTATGTTAACAGGCAGATTTAGAGAATGTAACCATGATGAGCTTCTGGAGAGAAAGGAATTCTCCCTTCTGCACTACTGTGGTAATATATTGTGTACCCTAATAAAACTTATGTGGGGATCAGAGGGCAGAGCCAGCCACTAGATTAGACATAGAGGCCAGAGATTGGTGACACACACTCTTAATCCTATCACTCGGGAGGTGGAGATTGGTCCGGATATCTGTGGTTCAAGGCCACACTGGAAACAGAGCCAGACATGGTGGCACATGCCTTTAACCCCAGCACTTGCAATCTCAAGACTTTGCTTCCAAGTATTTGGGAAGCACCCAGGCCTTTAATCCCAGCGCTAGGAAGGAAGGAAGATGGCAGGGCACAGAAAGATATCTGAGGCATGAGTAGACAGGAAGTCTCCCTCTGGAGACTGAGGAGTTGGTAAAGTGAGGCTGGCTGTGGCTTATTCTGTCTGATCTTTCAGGTTTCACCCCAATATCTGGCTCTGGTTTTATTATTGTTATTAATAATACTATTTGGCATTTTGTGTTACATCTGATTCATGTTACACACTATATTAGTTTTTCCCCATGCCCTTTCACAATTGCCCATTGTGATTCTAGGATAGCAAAACAGTGAAAGTGGCCTTTGAAATGCATGAACAAAGTTTACCACTACCCACAGCAGAGGGTAACTGCTGAGCTGCAAGTGTGAATCCTGAAGATGCCTTCTGACCTCTCACTTTATTAGAAAAAAATAAAAATCAGCAAACTTGGTATTTGATGCCAAAGTAGGATACTGAATTCTGATGTAGCCTGAGAAAAATCTGGAGATAATATTTAAAAGTAAAAGTAGATGAAGCTTTTCATCTGCCAAGGAGCATTAACTTAGCTGGTAATACTCATACCTATTTTACTTTTATGTATACTTGTGTGTGAATGTTTTGCTTGCATGTATATCTGAGTACCAGAGGCATGCTTGGTATGGAGGTCAGAAGAAGTCATTGGGTCTTCTGGAATTAGAATTTCAGATGGATGTGAGGCCCTTTATGGGAATAGTTAAGGTCTCTTAACTACTGAACCATCTCCCCAATCCCCAAACTCAAACTTCTTAAATTTAGCAGATGGAATTGGTATTTTGAGTAACCTATATGAGACAGCCTTATGGAATTTTATCAAATGTTTTGTGTCATAAACCAACGGGAAATACCATTTCAGAGATTTGAATGAGTCCTTCAGGCTTTTTTCACAATATTCCTAATAGAAGTAGATGACAGTACTGAGGCAAGCCTTTCTTTGGGCTACCAAATGGCTCCCAAATCAGGACACAGAGATTTATTTTTAGTTATGAATGCTGGGCCTTATCTTATGCTTGCTCTTATAGCTTAAATTAACCTCTTTTGCTTCATCTACTCTTTGCCTTGGGGCTTTTTACCTTTCTTTCATTCTGTATGTCCTACTCTGTGTCTGTCTGTCTGGTGGCTGCCCGGCCCTCAGGATCTCCCACATTTTCTTCCATCTTCTCTTCTCTTTTCTCTTCCACTAGTAATTCTTTCTGCCCACCAGCACCATCTATCCCTCTACTGCCTAGCTACTGGCCGTTCAGCTTTTTATTAGACTAATCAGTTGCCTTGGGTAGTAAATGCAGCATAAACAAAAGCAACGCACCTTTATATAATCAAACAATTATAGCATAAACAATTGTAACACATCTTTACACATTGAAAGTAATAGTCCACAACATAATCTTAAGAATTACATTATGTAAATAAAAAGCAGAGATACTACAGGGAACAGTTAGGTGTTGAGTTGGGCGGTGGGCATCTGGTGTCTGTGGGTTGGGCCAATTGTATTATTTTAGCTGGTGTTTAGAGTTTAAACTCTATAGACCTCTTAAGCCTCCCATTTGGAATGCTTAGTGTACTTGGTGTTTGGGAAGTCACTGTGAAAAAAAAATCTGCCCTTTTCCAGCAACAGGAATTCCTAATGATAGAAATGAAGTAGAAAATGGCAGACATATGAAAAAACTCTTTTAGGGGAGAGTAAATAAAACTTACGTTGAGAGATTTGATGCTCCTGTTAATGAGAAAAATGATTTTTTTTAATGACATCTTGGAGTCTCTGTGTGAGGAAACTGGTGTTCCTTGCTGCATCTGTGTGGTCCCCAATTCAATCCTGGAGGAGCTCATATTCACCAAAATATAAATTTGATGGATAGAGCTCAGCATGGTGTCAAGTACACATGGCACCAACTGAAGTTCCCTCACAAGGCAAAGGTGATTTGTCAGGAATACTCCAGCTAAGAGCAGAAGGAAGGATTGAAGTCCACGAGACAGAATAATTTCCCAAATGAGCCCTATTCAAAACTTATGACCACGAAAGTCAGAGGTGAGAATAAAACAAATGATTGAAGCCAGTAAATTTATGGGCAGTTTGGTAAATAACAATATAAATCGATAAGATTCCTCAAATGACATGTTTTTGACATGCCGCTCAATCTTGTGTCTTTTCTGTTTCTAGTGGAATGGATGTGAGCCTGTTTTAACGCTGAGAAGAGTGGATGATACAAAGCTAGAAATCTATTCTACATACTCCATTGAACCTTTGGTCAAGTACTATTTAGTAAATATTCACAGAATTGCCACTGACAGGTAATATTTCATAAGAGTTTCTTCATTCTTATGCTGGAGGTTTGTTCTGCTGGCTCACTGTAAATGAATTAGGATTTGAGGAGAATTTTGAAATGTAGAATTATACATATTTCATTATGATTAGTTTAATTAGATGTAAAATTAAACAAAGGAAGTATGCACAGGCTGGAATCCAATATTTTGAAATATGATTATGCTGAAATCAAAACTTAAATTTCTCTTTTTATATTAAGTACTCTCAAGTGGCATTAATATGGCATACAAAGAGTTTTTCTATTTTATTTCACATTTGCCAAAAATGAGATAATCTCTATCTAAAAGAGAAACTGCTGTCTTAAGCACTTGAGGTCTTTGTTCTCCAAGGACTTAGAATATCATAATAAAATAATAATGATAGTGTCTGCTGATTAAATTATCTTTTTGCTGCTAATGAGCAAGTTTTATATTAAATCATATTTTAATAGAAATACACCTACTTACACATATTAAAGTTAATTACTATCAGCAGTATCATACATCCTAATACATGAAAGATTGAAGTTTTATCTTTCCTTTGTCTGTGTAGAAGGGATTTCCAATTAACTGTTTTTATCAATTTGCCCTGTTGCTGAGAAAAGCCTGACTGTAGATATAAAGCTAATATTTATCCAGTCACTTTCAAGTTCTGTTATGTTCTCTGATAGCAATTTGAGCACTGTCCCTCAACAGGATGGCTGTTCTGAGCACAGTTAGGCCCACAGGTCTGAATCAGCTGCTTCAGCACTTTCAATAAGACATTGTTCAGGTTCAAAATGAACATCTTAGGTCACCACAGAGATTCAGATGAATCATCTAAACAAAGCAGCCATTGGCAAAAACCTGAACAGCTGACACGGTTTTCTGTCATGATGTTACTTCTTCTTATAATGACTCATATTTTATTTTGAAGTCCTCCTTTATGTAGAGGAAATGTAGCTGCATTAGAAGAAAACCATATAACATTCTGCTTGTGATGACATTCCAGCAATTACTACATGCCTTGGAGAAAAAATACATCTCCCTAAGACTTCTGGTAATTCTAAAGTACTTCAGAGACATGACCACATTTCTGGCCATCACTGCCTAATTTCTTCCTAGTTTCCCTCTAATATACCATCAGATGCCCAAAATGTAAGTATGGATACTATATTGTTATCAATTGTTTGGTAAATCCTAAGAAAAATTTACGTAGTAAATCCTAAAGCTTACTTGTATATCTAGTCAATATGCAATGTTGAATAAGGAGAGCCTGTTAGAGCAAGAGAGAAGTCATGCTAAGGTCACACGTTGAAGGGAATGAAACAACAACAAAATACACAAAATTAAAACTCATAAAAGTCTTCTAATCAAATGACCTTGTAGTTACAACCAGTAGCTTGATATTAGCATGATTTAATCATTGGACTACTTTAAAACAGCTAGAAATGAGAGAGGACAATGAATTAATTACTTCTCCAATGAGGTCTGTTTTTAGTTAAAAGTATCAGTTACTAAGAATAATGACATTTAAACATTGGAGCAACATTTCTGAAGTAGCTTAAATAAATTTGTGTGTAAATCTGTAATTTTCCAATATGCAACATAAGCATACATCATCCAATAGTTTTAGAGCAATACTGAATATTATATATGTATATATAAATGATATCTGGAAACTGAGATAAGGAATATGTTATTTGTGAAAGCCATTACACTGCTAAGATGGACTGAGCAGTGTTCTGGTGGCCTTACTATGCTGAAGCCTATGGAGATCACATACTTCTAACAAACCCTCACTTACACAAGTCTCAGATCATCATGTCACAGATAGACATGATACCTTTTATTTTTAATCAATTTCTAATTACATTTAGAGAAGTGGAGTAGAGAAAAGTGACTGCCAAATAGATACCGGTGTGTGTGTGTGTGTGTGTGTGTGTGTGTGTGTGTGTGTGTGTGTGTGTGTTATACTACTGGAAGCCAAGTCTTCAATCAATGCTGACATACTAATCAGAGCAGCGTGCCATTGCTGTGTGCTCCACTATACATGGGAGGTTTTTCTTTCCGTTATCTACTTCATTTCAAATCTCTACTATCTACAGACTTGTTGCTACAAGTTAGAAGTCTGCTCATTTTGTAAAATGCCTCTTTATGTGGTGACATGAGAGAAAGTTATATGCTTCTGATGATTTGCTGAACAGAAAATTTAAATGGTGTTCAGAGAAATTTTTCTGTAAGACTTGGCATCAGTGACTGAGGAAATTGCTCTGTGTATTTAAGGTTTATGCTTACATCCTTTAGGGTGGCAAAGATAACCTGGAAAGGCTACATTTATACAAAATTCTGTACCTACTGGGTCAAACTGTATTAATTTTAGGACACTTTTGTTCCAATCAAATGTGAGTTTTTCTCTGTATTTTGCTACCTGTTTCTATCCAAGTTTTCCCTTCAAAATGGCAATTGACTTCTTCCTACTTTCTGATGAGGTCACACAGGGTAGGTAGGAAGGATAGGCTTACCTTTATCAGTATATTATTGATCCATGCAAATTTACTTAATGATTTGGTTAAAGTTGCATGAAAATTATCTTTTCAAAAATCTAATTTAGGTTGTTATGGAGAAATGTCTATTTTCTGCCTTCTGATATTTAGTTGAAACCTCACTAAAATTTTAAAATCAGAGCATGTTGAAAATGAAATTCTATTACACAGAATTGTTTTTCTTCATCTTGACAGTGGCAGATCTTTGCTGGCACAACTCTAAGTTGAATTCTGTACCATCAGCTCTACAAGAATCCCATCAGACTACCAATTGCTTCCTTAAATTTGTAACATTTGCCTGACGAGAATTCCCTTGCTGTAAATATAATGGAGTATCACTTGGAAGTGATAACTTTCAATTCTGTTGAATACAAACCTCCAAGCTAAGAAATATTAAATAAAAATGTTTTTCCCCATTAATGTTCAGCATTTTCTTATAAATCCTTGGACTATAGCTATGTTTGAATTCATCTTTTAGGTTGTATACTGGAGAGTGTTTTACTTAGTCAAAGATAATCTAAATATATTTTAGCAAATGTCTATGATAAACCATAAACCATCAACTACAGTGACATCCTCCTACTCCCTCAATAACCTCTATGTCACGCTTCAAATGGCAAGATACTGCATCTTCACTCTTTTGCTGTGTTAGAGGTGTACAAGTGACAAAATTTCACAAGGAAACCTACCACAGGTAGTTAACAATAGACCTGCACAATAAAGAACTGGAAATAAAACTGATTTATTACTATTAAACAAGAAATATAAAATGAACAGCTTTGATTTATGGTATTCATTTCCACTTCACCAAAGCAATCTATCTTAATACACACTACAAAACTGTGCATCTGTTTATTAAGTAGTACATTTCACATTCGGCTGTTCTGAAAGAGAAAGGCAGGCTGGGGGTAATGTAGCAAAGCATTCCTGTCTACCAGAAGGGATCCAAAACATTTAAAGGGGCAGAAAGAAAAGCAGTTTGTTGTGTGCTACTGACCAAAGTACTGCTATCAACATTCGCAGATGTAGCAGAAAATGATACTGCCAGAGAGCTGGAAATATTTCCCTATTGGTTGAATTCTCCTAATTCACCCATGCATGAGTATGCTTGCTAAAGAATCTTGCTTAAATGAATCCAATGAATATTTCTCTCTGTTTTGCTTGCATGTATGAGGCTATCTCCTTACCTGGAGTGACTCCGGGTGAGTGACAAGCAATCATAGTGATCACATCCAAAGAGATCAGCTTTTTCTTATAACAAACTTTTTTTTATCGTGTCAATCTTTAGGTCTTTCCTATCAATGTTTTGAATGCTATGATACTCAACAGAAAACATCCAAGAGAGTTGAGTTTATCAGCATAGCAAATATATTTTGAGCTCTTATTTGATCATTATTTGAGGTTCTTTCCACAAATAGCAATTATTCTAAGAAAGATATTTTGATATTTACTAGAAATTCAGAAAGGAATAGCATTTGCATCCTAAAAACTGACTCTATAAAGTAAGACAGAAATTTGAGGGTTATGTTTATTTTTAGGATCCAGAAAGTATCCCACAGTAATTTGAAATATGGACTCAGGTAGTTCTGATGTCATTTAATGATATCATATTGTCAGTTCTGATGATGTTTCCCATTTTTTTGGATGTATAAATTCCAAAGATTCATGAGATTATAAAATTCTATTCCCTGTTAAAAAAAATGCTATATAAATACTCTTATCACTTTGAAATCCCCTTTTCAGATTAAAATACTGAACTCTATAGAAGGTTCAGCTAGTTAAGTATCAGCCACACGTCTGTAAGGATGTGAGTATGGAGCCACAGCCCCATGAATAGACTCTCATGGTGGTTTAAATAAGCTCCATGTGCTGGGAGGATGGAGATAGGAAGATTCCACACTTTCTTTGCCAACTAGTCTATCCAAATTAATCAGCATCAGCTTCTGTGAGGGGTCTTGTTTCAAAAAATATGTAAAGAGTATTTAAGAAATCTCTGGCCTAAATAAATGTACATGGACTCACATGCATGCAAAAACATATAAACATACATGTACATAATACAAACATCTATTTATAACAAACAAAAGGACTATACTATTTTCTTTTGTTTTATATGAAAGTACCAAGAGAGCTGTCTATTCATGTTGTCATGAAAAACAAAAATTAATTGTCATCAATTGGTATCAGAGGACAGGCAGATATATTACATATATATACATATACGTACACACACTATATATATGGATGCACACACATATACTAGTTGATAATACATGTGTTACTCTTATTTATTTTGTATGCATTGGTAAATATGAAACATTCACAAAAAACAATAAAAACAAATGAAAGATAAAATTAGGTGCCAAATGACAGCTTACTCATTATCTTGTTTTAGCTCGTGATTCACAATGATGGGATACTAAGAGAGGCTTTGCAGGGATTACATCCAGGATACCTTGACCCCAGTGGTTCTCAACAAAGGGCCATTTACCCTGCATGTGGTGACATTAAAAATGTCTAGGGACACTAACTAAATAGTAGGAAAATGCAAGGTGCAATTCCATGAAGTCCTTACAAGGTAACAAAGCTTCTACACTCCCTTGCACACAGGGCAGAGCTGAAATGTCAGCCAAGTGAAGATTAAGGAAGTCTTGTTATTTAAACAGCTCTTTTATTGTGGATTACAAGTGAAAGGGATTCACATGACCTGCATAGTTAGGCATATCTGCTGCAGGATCACAGCATGGTTCCCGATCTCCACCGTTTATCCACCTGCATGAAAGGTTGATCATCGTGAAAATAAACCAGTAAAGAGGTTCCACCACACAAACCCGTCGTTTTGATGCATGAGAACACATAGTGTTTACATTTGTATTCACTCTAGCATTAGTGCTGTGAGGTTTTACCACAAGCTAACAAAATTCAAAGCTCAAACAAGCTTTTTATTGATTTTAACCTGCAGACTTTAATTTTTAGTTTCTATGGAATTTGATGCCAAATATAAAGCAATAATAATACAAAATATTTATTGAGATTTTCTTTAACACTTAATTTCAAATTTATTAGTCAGTGTGGAAATTATAACCATCTGGACTGGAAATGGGAATAATAACATTTCCCATTTCTAAAAGAAATCAGTAACAACTTTAAGTGCAAAGAAGGAAAATTCATCAAATTTTTTTCCTATTGTTTGAGCCTAGGGACACACTGACAGGCTGACAACTCTGAGATATGAACACAAACTTTGATTGTGATTTAATAAAAAAGCCATTTTATTTTGCCTTTTACTTCAGTTCATTAATATTTTTAATTTGCACGCTGCCAAAAGCATGATGCTCTGTTTCAGTCAGAAACAAATTAAACCCTCAGGGAAGGAGCAATACTGTCCCATGAGAAAAGCTTCCTTCCTCAGCTTGTCAAGAAAGGCATTCTGAACTACTAGAGTGGTTGACAGAAATGCCAAGTAACACAACTATCCTGTGACGCTCAGCTGTTCTTATGTACAGGGGACACTTCACACCCTAAAATGTCTATTTTATGAATTGAGGTGACAAAAGCTTCCCTTAGTCCATTCATTGGCCCCAGAAGAGAGTGTAAAATTTTTGTTATTGTGAGTACTTGAAACCTGGAGAATGTTTATAAAGTAATTGATTACCAAATACAGCTTTCAAAGATGTCCAGAAAGTATCATGTATTGGCAGTTGTTGCTTTCGGAGGCAGGGTTGATGGGTGTCTATTAACAGGAAAAAATGGAGAGATGTTGAGAAAGATAAAAGATATTGATGAAAAACTCACTTGTGGAGTTAGCTGCCAGCCGTTCTATACGCTTCAGCAGCTAATGAACATTGCCAAACCCCAGCATGTTTAATTCCCATTCAAACTTTCTTTTAGGTCAAATAATTGTGAATATCTAAGATTGTTCTACTTAATGCATTGTCTAATGCTCTGATATCCATACTTCGTTCTCTGAAGATGAAATAATAAAGCTTATTTCTAATTGGATAAATTTAGTTGTTTATTAAATATTTTATGTCTAACTTGGGATAAATCTCTAAGGTGTATTAATTTCTTATGTTTTGTTGAAATATGACTAAGAAAAATTAATTAATCAAAGACTGAAGAAATAAGACTGAAGTAAGGTAACAATGACTCTGACCAGTCAAAAAAAGGAGGTTAAATCAAGGAAGAAAGTTATTCATCCTTTCTTCTTTCTGGTACAGAATTATAAATGACTTGAAAATGTTCTAACCATATGCTAGGTTTTCATTATTATCAGTTATTGGGGGTGGTATCAGAATCTAGAATAAAATCAGATAATACAAAGTGAACAATATAGTATTCAAATCTTAAATTCATAATAGTCCAGTCTTAAGAGATTTATTTCTGATATTTTCTTACATAGAGCCCCAAACCAAGCTGTCCTTTGAAATGTTGGTAGATTTTTAAAAGCTTCAGAATCACCCATTTTGATGGAAGGGATATCATATTAATAAGTTCATACCTGAGCTTTTCATCACAGGTCAGAGAAGATAAAAGATCTTACTGAGAGGAAGAAAACATTTTCAGCAACATTTCAAGAGCTACAGCTGATTGCTCCAACTTCATAAAGTGGGTTTGGGTGAGGTTTAGTATAGTTGCCTTTCCAACTGTCACAGCATTTCTGTCTTGAGACCTGTATCCATGACAGCATAAGTACTGAGATGTCTGGAGAGAATTTTCAGGAAGGTAGATCATCCCTGCCTGCTTCTAGTCATCAGTAAATTGAGTCTACATTCCAACCACAGCCTTGTGCCTGAAGTAGTATATGCTGATATGTAAATGGTATAATGACCCAAATACATCTTTAAACTAGATGACCACTAGAATGAATGAAGAGTGAGTGTGAATTAGTATATACAAGTAGGGAACACAGATTGTCCCCCTTAAGAGCCCTGTGTGTACTAAGACATGGTGAAACCACATCTGCATTCTTTCTGTTTCTCTTTTGAGTTGTTCTAAGGAGTGAAGCCAGGATTTCACACATGTTCATCAAACATTCCACCTTGAGCCAGATCACCTGTCTACATTTACTACTGACTGATGACTGATATTGGTGCTACTCTTATGGTGGCAATAAAGCATTTTTCTCATAGTCATTTGTCAGTTTAAAAAAGTGAAGGTCACATGGCACTCCAACGAATGAAGGCAGTCTCCCAGGGAATCAAAGGGGTGAAGCCATCCACTAGAGAGGCCTGGTGGTTGGAATGGCCATTTAAGGTTTGTTTCCTGGTCAGAGAATGCTGCATACATGCAGTAAAGCAAAAGAAAACCTTTAAACATGTACAGTAAAAAATGGATATAGAAAGTCATATAAAAATAGTTCAAAAATAATTGTAAAGTCTTTAATGAGAAAGTAAAGTAATATAAAACAATATATAATCCACATAAAGATGGGAAATACACTGGATGCCTGGATTCTGTGTGGTGCTTTGTTGACTTTGAATTTTTCAAATGCTAATGAACAAAAACAATGGCTGCTGAGAGATATTGTATTATGGAAACTACTAAACTAAACCAACCTATATATTTTTAAAATGTTTTGATTTCAAAATGGAAGTCAAAAAATATGTTGAGTTTGGGGAATGGTTATGTCTTTATTTCCACAGGAAACAAAACGTTATGGTTTTCTTCAAAATTAATAAAGATCAGATTTGATCATTGGAGGAGACCTCCTGGGGATCTTGGCTACAGACATGAGGGAAAAAGACAGGAAAGACTATAGGACAGGTGATGTATATGCTGAGACTTTTTCATGGGAACAACTCTGAGACTGGATGAAACATGATAAATCTTGTTGGCTACAAAGTCATTAAGTGCTGTGGAATAATCCTTCTGTACACTGTGAATATGTATTACTCTCATTGGTAAATAAAAAGCTGACAGGCTAGTAGCCAAGCAGAAAGTATTGGTGGGATAGCCAGAAACAGATGACTCTTCGAAGATGGTGGCCTCAGAGGAACCATCAATCAGCCACTGAGAAAGCAGGACATGTAGAAAATGAAGTAACAAGCCATGAGCCATGTGGCAAAGCAAAAGTAGAAATGTGAGTTAATTTAAATGTAAGAGTTAGCTAGTAACAAGCCTGAGCTATTGGCTGCGCATTTATAAATATTAAGTCTCTAGTAATTTGGAAGCAGCTGCTGGGGCAGAGAGCTTGCAGTGAGGACAGAAAAACTGCTGACTACACTCATCTTATCATTGCATGTCATCTTTGAATATGCCATGGATAGAGATTTATATTACATTTTGATTATGCAGTCCAAACAGACTTACAAAGTTAACAGGTGACTTTTATTTGCTCAAACATAAAACAAGATATCATCTTTAGCTGACTTATACACACCACACATTCCAAGCCAGGGTTACTACAGATATATAGGTTACCTTTAAAAGTTTATATGTTTTCAGAAAAAAAGGGACCAGACATGTGTAAAGACAAGTAGCCTAGGTGATCCAGCTTCTCAAAACTGCCTCTGTTACAGTTTCTTCAAAATTATACATCCATAACAACTTCAAAGGTACTAACTGAGATGGTCCAGCTTCATAGACTACTGTAGTTAGACTTGAGATAAGCTCTGAACTTTCCCATAACACAGAGACTAAATAAAAAGAAATGCAGCTAGCTCTCCCAGGACTTGACCATTATCCTACTTTTTTTCTGAATCCTGTAGAGATTTTGTTGCCCTCAGAAAACAGGAAGCAGTATATTAAGAACAATTATCAAGTAAGACTTATATTCACAATGTTTAGTCCATAGGTATTTGGCAAATTTGGAGAAGGTACTGTATTTTCTATGCTATCTTAGTAAATCCAAAATTTTCTACTTAAAACCTTTTTACCATATCTTGAATTACCATCTTAAAAATATCTTTGTAGATCTAAATACATCTCAATAAAGAACTTAAGCTTTTATTTCTGTTTTAGTTAGGGTTTCTATTGCTGTGACAAAACTTCATGACCAAAAGGCAGGTTGAGGAATTATTTGGGATGATTTGGCTTATACTTCAGCAATTCTATTCCTCACTGAAGGAATTCAGAAGAGAAACAGAGCAGGATACGATAGGCAGGAGCTGATGCAGGGGATGTGGAGGAGAGGTGCTTATTGACTTGCTTCTTTGCTATGGCTTGCTCAGCCCACTCTCTTATGGAATCCATGACCAGCAGCCCAGTGATGGCACCACACACCATGGGCTGGCCCTCCCACATTCATCACTAAATGAGTAAATGACTTACAGATGGATCTCATTTAGGCATTTCCTCAACCCAGGCTCCTTCCTCTGATGACTCTAACTTGTGTTGAGTTTACATTAAAAAAATGAACAAGTACAGTTTCTTAACCTTATAAACTCTATATCTCTTATGCAAGTTTTTTTTTTTTTCCTTCTGAATTTGGTAACAAGGAAAATAGTTTAGTAGATAGTCTTCAGTCCCCTTCAGAGACCTAAGAATGATATAATATTATGTGAGTAAGCAGGAAGTGCAAAGTAAGCAACTTCCAAAACTATATAGACAACAGAAATAACTGGCTTCCTGAACAGTCACCTAAGGTTTTCCTCGAATGTTGGGACATCCATCTTTGGCCCATGAGCCTAGAATATCTGACAGACTTTTCTGTGAAGCAGGAATTTTGAAGGACTCTCCTACTTTTTCTTGGCAACGTTCAAAAGTTGTCTTCTTTTGTGTCCTGTTTGTCCAATTTGGACAGCATACTGTCAGCAGTTGAGGCACAGCACTTTCTTTCCCAGTGGCTAACTTCTCCACAATAAAAGCAAACTCCATATGGAGATTCTTTGGTTCTCATCATCTCCTTTTGAAGTAAATTGGTGCTGACAGGAGCAGAGGTGTCTCACTGTCATAAAAAAGCCTTAGGTTATTAAAATATTTTAAATGCCATATGATGTAGGTCTTTGAAGTGTTTGAAGACCATCTATCTATTTTAAATGTATCTCTGTTTAACCTTGAAAACACATCTAACATGACTGTAAGTTTGATTGTTATAGATGACTAACTACTAACCTGTATTTCTTTATTATCCTAAATCACTTTCAAGGACTAGAACTTTACATCATGATTTCAAATGAGCTGCATAGGAAAAATACCTTTAACAAGAATAGAAACATATATGAATTATAATAAAAATAACCTTAAATTTGTATCAATATACAAAAATCTATACCAATGTAAACTATTTGAGATTTGTGGCTGTTCAAAAGCAGACTCAACAATCCACCCTTTTGTCCTATCAGTTCTACACTATTGCCACCCTTTTCCCTTCAGAGAAAGAACCCTGAATCTAATCTCCTTTGTTCAGTTTCTTTTTCCTGACTATGACCAGTAACAACTTATAACTAACTCCTGTATATATATATATATATATATATATATATATATATATATATATATATATATGTATATACATACATTTATTTTTCCCTTTTTACTTACACAAAAAGGGGGAAATGTTGCAGGATACTGTGCACTATACACTGTGCAAAGACATATTGCTGTGATAGGTTTAATAAAGAGGTGAATGGCCAATAGCTAGGCAGGACTTCTGGGCAAAGAGAGGAAGTAGGAGACAATAATTGAGATGCAAAGGAGACATGGGGGGAGTTGGACATACAAAATAAAAGAAAGCTAAGAAGCCACATGGTAAAACCTACATTAATAAAAAGAGATAAATGTAAGTTATAAGAGCTAGTGGGAAAAGCCTAAGCTAAAGACAAGCTTCCATAGTTAATAATAAGTCCGTGTTTGTTATTTGTGAGGTGGTGGCCCAAAGAAATATCCATCTACAGTCATATATTAACAGATTGTTTTGCACAGTAGCCAAAAGAAATTCTCTGTCAAAACATTGTAGATTAGATGATAATATGAAACCTGAAACTTTCAAGGACTGACTGAAGTCTGTTCAGATTCATATAATTCTGGGGAGAGATAAGAAACATTTTAAGAAACATTATAGAATAGAATGTATTTTAACATATGAATATAAAAATGGACATTAAAATGATAATAGGAATATTAGTTTCTTAGAACAAATCTAAGAGTAAAATATTGATTATCCAGTAATATAATTGAGACCATTTGTTAGGTTCCTGCCAATAAAATGAAATCATGTTCTTTTGTCATACCTTGAAGCAAAAGTCATTAACTGGGAAAAGTGAAAATTAAAAAAGCACTCTAAAAATACAACGGGAAGGTAGTCAGAGATGATACTGGGGGAGGGGAATTCAATCAAAGTATATTA
Organism: Onychomys torridus; assembly: GCF_903995425.1. Lineage (NCBI taxonomy): Eukaryota > Metazoa > Chordata > Mammalia > Rodentia > Cricetidae > Onychomys > Onychomys torridus. The sequence goes on from NC_050444.1 coordinate 95,085,385, forward strand.
CATATATATTTGTGTATTTGACTGTGTGTGTACTGTGTGAAATTGTGAAGTAATATAAAGTTTGAAGACAAAAAGAAAAATGTGGTAATCTTAGAACCTTGAAATGAATAAAATCATTTTAAATATAATATAAAAATTAGATTATAAATAAATAGATAATAAACTTAACTACATGAGAAATTCTCAGTGGAAAAAATTAAATTTGAAAAATAAGTGGAAAAAATACCCTGAATGTTCTTAAGTATGCATAGTCAAGTGTATAGTACCTAATAAAATTCAGTACTTATTTTCTAAGTTTCTATTGAAAAGAGGCCAAGGATAAGGATGTTGACAACACCTGCACATGCACAGCCTTCATCTCTCATAATCACAGCCTCTTGCTAAGTTGGTTTTCCTCTAAAATTCTAATAAAATAGTTTTGAGCTTTCTGTTTAGTCCATTTTAAACTTAAATCTACAAGACTAAGAACTCAAGAAAACTGTATAATGATGATTAGGAAGTGTGAAGGGGACATGGAACAGGGATGGAAGATTAGGATTATTTACAGTACATACAATTTTCATTGATGGTCTAGATACATGGCCATTATGGCTTTTGCCTTTATTTTTGCCAGCTGTGAAAAGAAAAGAGGGTTCCAACCAAAGTATTTCACTTCATACAGCACTTAGCTGTGAATTAGAAAAGAAGTTTGCAACCTTAGTTTCATCTGTATTTTCATCATAAGATCTGTGAGATTTTGGGCAAATTGATTTGAATTAATGAACTCCAGGTTTTTAGTAGTAAGATGGATGTGACCTGTGAGTACTTGTGACCCTGTAACTAATTACTATTGTCCCTGCTGTACAGGGGGCAATTTGCAGGGAGGCAGGACATTTTATAATGCCAAGTCCCCTAGGGATGGACACTAGCTGGGGATGGGCACCAGCACATAGTGACTGCTCTGGAAATATTTGCTGAATTCTGTTAATTAGTTGACATTTTAAATCAGCAATGACACATTACCAATATCCCTTTCTGAAGGGAGGAGGAAGGCTCCTGAGATGTAAAGAAACAAAACCAGCAAGCTCAGAAAAGTCATGAAAGGAACAATATTCACAAAGTTCCCTCCCTGGTTAACTTCTTCCATAACCAAAGTCAGCAAAGAGGAAATTCTCCATGGGTATGAACATTCTTTGGTAAGTTACCTGAAATTTCGGCATAGAGCTCCAGGGATTCAGGCTTCAGGAATTATCTCCCATGCTGAAGAGGGATTCTCAGTGATGCACCTGCTGAAGTAACTCATGATCCTGTAATTCATTTATATATGCATAAACAATCCTAAACTCTGGGTCCCTGAGCAAGAGTTGGGTAGAATTGCCTCATTGGTCCATTAACCTGTCTTGGTTGAACAAATGCTTCTACTCATTTCTTCAAAATGTCACACAACTACCATTTTATAATATTTGTGACTAGCAATCACTTTAGTGCTTTGGTTGGAACTGAGAAACGAAAAAGTAAAAGAGGAAAATGTTCAATTTAAATTTAAGGGAGCAGGCTTTAGATAGTTTCAGCTGATTCCTAGAAACAGAAGAAAATCAGATAAAAACTAAAGGGGAATATGCAATAATTAAATTTGTGTAAATTTGAACATCAAGAATAATCTAGAATTATTCATCATGTGAAACCCCTCCACCCAGCCAGATCCTGTACATCTTTCTCCATTGCCTACCCAGGAAAATCATCCTAATCCTACCCTTGACAAACCTCCCTAACCCAAGATCTAACCAGGTGCCAAATTTAGTGCCTCAGCCTAGTCTGGCCACACCTTCTAGGGAACAATTTCTAATACTCTGCCAGGATGTGCCCTGTCTGCCCTTATCCCACAGGTCTCTACCAAGTCACACACAGTCTTTCCACCCAGGCATGTTCACATACTACTTCAGAGTCTAGTCAAGTGAGTCTGCCTAATCATACCCTACTCTGACCCCAACCAACTCCGAGATAAAGGCCCATACTCCAGACTAGGACAAGGATGCACAGCCTTCACAAGATCCTAGTCCACAGTATCTTCCTGACTTCATTTTATCCAATCCAAATCCAATGTCTAGGCTCAATTTGAGGCACATATAGTCTCTTCAACCCCAAACTGATCTGTTTAAATGAGTCACAAATCAAACAAAGGCAGTTCCACATATACAGACATCACTGCAAAAAATACAAACAATGTAAGAGATCCAGAGAGTATCTGCATCTCCAAAAGCCTCACCAATCCTGTTGAAACATTTGCCAGTGAGAATTAACCAAGTGATCCCCAGAATAAAGAATTTAAAAGAATATTCATACACTTCAAATAATTCAAGGAGCTTGAAGAAAACACAAAGAAATAGTTCAATATACTTTACAAGAAATAAACTTAAAAAGAATAAACCCTAAGTGATTCCCCCAAAAACACAAATATAAGGTTGCTGTAAATGACAAAGACAATCCTAGATTTGAAAACAGAGTTCAATAACAAGATAGAAACATTTGATGCATCTCAAACTGAAACCACAATGGAATTGTAAAACCCAATACCCCATCTACCAAAACCAGAGGAAAGCCTAAAGATCTGAATGAATCTGGCCTATGTGTGACAGAATGCCAGTACTCAAAGAAAAAGATTCCATGGTATAAAATTATATACCTAAAATTATATTAAAATGAAACCTAAATAAAATTCAGGAAGCAATATTTGGGGCTGAAGAAAGTACCAGTGACACCACAAATAATACAAACAAAAATAAAACACATAAAGTGACTGGAATTTAGACTTCTTTCAATAATTGTAAAAATTAACAGCCTAAGTTCTCCAAAAAAAAATTTACAGAAAGGTTGTGTCAAGTCTATCTATATGTTGTCTATAAGAAACACATTTTAGCTTTAAAAGATGGCACTATTTTAGAATAAAAGGATAGACCAAAGTACTCAAACCAAATGTGACCAGATAGTAACAAGTTATCATTCTGCTAATTTATGACAAAATGGAGTTGGAACTAAAAGTAGTCAGAAGAGATAAAGAAGGCCACTTTGTTTAATCAATGGTACAATTAGCCAAGAAAATATTACTATTGTAGCAATGTATTCACTAAACTCTGGTAAAACTAATCTAATTTAACAAAATGTATTACTGAAAATAAAGACACATAACATCATTGCATTAGTAGGTGGTGAGTTCTATGCCCCACTGTCTCCAGTAGATAGGTCATCTGAACATAAGATAAACATCACAATTAAATGATATCAAACACCAAATGAATTTAACAAATATCTACAGAGTATTTCTCCTAAGCACTAAAGAATAAATATGCTACTCAGCATTTATGAAGAAGCTTCTCTAGAATAGATTGCAACTTGTGAAAAAAATCCACAAAAATTCAGAAAGATTGAAACAATTCCATATATCTTCCATGACTATATTGTAATAAAACTTAAAATCAACAACAAACAAATCTTTAATAAACACATTAAACTTTTGGATATTAAACAGCTGACTACTGAATGATGAATGCATCAAAGAAGAAATCAAGTAAGAAAATTTAAAAATTTCTGTAACTAAGTGAAAATGAAAACAACACAACAAATCCTGTGAGACATCCTGAAAGCAGTTCTACAAGAGAAATTAGCAATAAGTGCTTGATTAAAAAAAAATCAGATTGAGCCCAAATCTATGATTTAGTGATACAATTCAAAACATTGAAAAAAATAAACTTAAATCCAGTAGACAGCAAGTAATAATAAAAATTAGAGTAGAAATTAATGAAATAGAAACATAACAATTTAAAGAATCAAGGAATCTAAGAGTTAGTTCTTTAAGAATTTAAACAAATATTTACACGCCCTTGGGACCCAAAACTAATGGAATCATAAATGAATAGGGAAACAGTACAGCAGATACCAATGAAATTTAAATTATAAGGCATTTTTAAAAGTACTCCATTAAGTTGTAAAACCTCAGAGATGACTGAATTTCTAGAATCTGTTGAATTACCAACAGTGATCTCTTAGGAAAGATCAATAGCCAAAACAAATCTGTAATAAATGAGATTAAAGTAGTAATAAAAACCTTCTAACTACAAAAGCTAAGGGCCAGGTGAGTCCACCACAGAATTCTACCAGATGTTCAAAGAAGATCCACAGCTAATCCTTTTTAAACTACAAAGGAAAAGAAGAAGAAGAAGAAGAAGAAGAAGAAGAAGAAGAAGAAGAAGAAGAAGAAGAGGAGGAGGAGGAGGAGGAGGAGGAGGAGGAGGAGGAGGAGGAGGAGGAGGAACAGCAAGAAGAAAAAAGGGGGTGGGTATGGAAGTGGAGACTATTGAAAGAGACAGTAGGAACACTCCCCAATCATCCTATAGAACTCTAATGTCCAAACCAGGTAAAGACACAACAAAATAAAATGAAACTACTGGCTAAGATTGTGCATGAAAATAGATCCAAAAATATTAAAAAACAAAACAAATAAACAAACAAAAATCTCTTACAAAGAGAATACAGATATGCAACCAAAAGATTATCCATCAGGACCAAGTTGACTTTATCCTTGAGAGGCAGCTATGATTCAACATATGCAAGTCAACAAAAGTAATAAACCACGTGAATAGGCATAAAGACAAAAATCACATTTTCACTACACTCAAATATTTATCCTTATAGCTACAGATAAGTGTAGTTCTCACCTCTCAAAGAGGAAACTTCTCTTTGCTACAGATATATAGCATTATAGAATAACATAGCCAATGAAAATGCATAGTTGTGGAGACCAGTTCCAACTTATACATCTACAACACAACTCCTGCATCTAAGATTCAGCAATCATTGCAGTAGAGGGTGGAAAAAAGACAGTAAGAGCTAGAGGAACAGGAAGTTTGCTGCAAGACTGTATCTCCTACAAATGTCAGAGAATGAAATTTCAGCGACATGGCTGCCTCACAAGCCAAATTCAGGTACTTAACACATAAACAAGGAGGGCACTCATAAACATGCTAACACTAACAGGAGAAAGACCACGAGGCCTCAATCCTAGACAAAGAACTATGAGCAACTAAGATATCCAATATAAGTATCCAATAGTAAATCATCAGTCCAGCAAAAACACATACAAATAATATGTGCACTGAGCAGTTTGCATTTATGTATTTAGGGGAGAGATGCATAAAAATATATAGCAATTAAAGAAAAACATGCCATGAATTAGAAAGAGAGCAAGAGGATTTCATAGAGTGTTTTGAGCAGCAGTTCTTAACCTGTGAGTCACAAGCTCTTTGGGGTTGAAGAGCCCTTTCACAGGGGGCGCATATAAGATATTTACATTACAATTCATAGGAGTATCAAAATTACAGTTATGAAATAGCAATGAAATAGTATCATGGTTGGGATTCACCACATGAGGGACTGTATACAAGGATCACAGTGTTAGGAAGGTTGAGAACCACTGCTTTAGAGGAAAGAAGGGAAATTATATAATTATATTTTATATTATAATCTCAAAAATTAAAAAAAAAACATTTTAAACATTTTAAAACAATAATCTAGAAACTTACAATTGGTGTGTGGATAGAGCAGAGCACATAGCACAGTTCTTAGAGAACATATTCATTCCTGAGATTTTTCACCTTCATATTACAGGGTCCTATTTTTCAAAATTCTTTTCTGATGAGGGGTTAATCAGAGGTGCAGAAAGAAGAGCATTTCAACTGGCCAGTCTGATTTTCTGTATGAAGTAGAGTTGTTAATAACAAGGCAGGTCTAGTTAGTTTCTTAATGGATTCGGAGTAAAAATGCGTGAAAGCTATTTGCTATCTGTTTATATGACTTTTATGGGCATTTACACCAGTCTTACAAGATTAGTTTTGAAAATAAAAGACACAGAAAGAGTGACTTAAGTGAAATGTCTATGATTCCAACATAAACCCTCCCCATAGATCTAGAGGGCTGACTTCATAACATCAGTAGTGCAGGTGTCTAGCCTGTAAGAGATAAGGGAGAAGTAAGCCAGTGTCCTGCCTATAGGGAATGGAAGCAAGAACTCAGCAAAGCTAACCCTTTATATTGGCTTGCCACTTACTGTACTTAAGGAAGAATTTAGGGCATAGGAACACTTGGTCCTACCAAATACAAAACACTTATGACTAGGAAGTCAGAAAATTAATAAAATAATTAAAATAGAAGGAGTTTAAAGATACATTTAAACAATATTAGTTTTATGTGAATGAGTGCTTAGTCTGCATGTATGTCTGTGCACCACCTGTGTGCAGTGCCCCAGGAAAATATAAAGGCATTATATCCTTCAAAATTGGAGTTATCAACAGTTGTTTGCTGTCATGTGGGCACTGGAAACAAAATCTAAATCCTCTGCAATAGCCATAAGTATTCTAAACAACTGAGCCATGTCTCTTGCACCCCACAAGTAAGCATAAATTCTCCCAAAATGTTTTCTTAAAATATTGTGTTTAATTGTGGTGAACTGAACGTTGGTGCTATTTATGGCTAGTTTAAAGGTATTTCTCCTTTTCCATTGCAGAGAAAAGGGGGAGAAGAAAAGATACGAAGACCATGAAACATTTCTTTATTTTTCAGAGTAAGTATAAAGAAAAAAGTAAATAGTTTAGCTATTCTTTAATATTCTTAAAAAAGCACAACTACTTATTTTCTTTTGCAAGAGGAAAAGGACGTTGTTGTATAAATGTCAGGCCAGAGTAGAAACATTTGACAAAAGCCATCACATTGTTACAAGTAAAGGTACATCAGCTCTTACCTGAAATTTAGTGAGAATGTCAGATGAGATCCCATTACCAAAACACCAAAACAGGAAAGGGGTAAGACTTTTCATTTGAAAGAGGTTTCCAGCTTTGGGAATTATTTTTGTATACATGCTTATTTTAAAGATAATAAATCAGAGACACGGAGATATTAAAATGTTTACTGAAAGTTATAGAAGCAACTATTTAGTATACCTGGCCAAAATTAAATCTCAAGATTTATTAAGATGTTTATTTTATATATCTTCTCTTTAGCCTTTTTTTTATTTAATTTAATTTAATTTTACATATCAGCCATGGGTTCCCCTGTTCTCCCCACTCCCCCCCCACCTTTCCCCCAGCCGATCCCCCATTCCCATCTCCTCCAGGGCAAAGACTCCCCTGGGGATTCAGCTCAAACTGGTAGATTCAGTCCAGGGAGGTCCAGTCCCCTCCTTCCAGGCTGAGCAAAATGTCCCCACATAAGCCCCAAGTTCCAAACAGCCAGCTCATGCACTAAGGACAGGTCTGGGTCCCAATGCCTGGGTGCCTCCCAAACAGTTCAAGCAATTCAATTGTCTCACTTATCCAGAGGGCCTGATCCAGTTGGGGGCTCCACAGCCTTTGGTTCATAATTCATGTGTTTCCATTAGTTTGGCTATTTGTCCCTGTGCTTTTCCAATCTTGGTCTCAACAATTCACACTCTTACAATCCCTCCTTTTTCTAGCCAATTGGACTCCTGGAGTTCCACCTGGGGCCTGGCTGAGGATCTCTGCATCCACTTCCATCAGTTATTGGATGAGAGTTCTAGCATGACAGTTAGGGTGTTTGGCCATCTGATCACCAGACTAGGTCAGTTCGGGCGTCTCTTTAGCTTTTTAAATGCACAAACCAATTTCAAATCAATTCGTGTTTAAATTTTTAATACTTTAAGGGCTTGAAAGGGAAAACCTGAAATTGGAACACATTTTTAAAGTTTGGGGATGTACTGGGCATATGTAGAATGACTGTGTATTGCTTTGAATTAAAATTGATTATACTAACTTTAAATGCTGAACAGAATGTTCATACATAAATTGCTACTGTGTAAATCATTCCTACTGAGAAAATCTGGCTTCATTTACTGCTCTGTAACAGTGGGGAGTCATAAGCATATGAGAAGATGCCAGGGAGGAATAGCTTTAAAAATGATATCTGAGATTTTACTTTATAAATTTATCTACTAAGTAGGGAAAAAAGCAAAATAATGATAGCATAAATTAGATGTCTTAATATTATGCTTTTCAATTGGTCAAATGAAGAAAAATGGTAGGGATCATAATATACATAAAATGATGAGAAAACTAAAGATTTATTTTCAATATAAATCAATCAGAGCAAGATCAAGATGCAGTAAACTTGAATTACGTAACTTTACTCTCAAGTAGTATATATTATCCCAATAGAGACTTGATTTCTCTTTTATTATCATGGTAGATTGTTTTTATGTCAATGTATCGTACTTGGTAAGTGGAAAGGGGAAACACTCACTTTTTTTAAATTCAGTGATGCTACCAGAAAAGTGGATAGTACAACTTCATTAATGTCTGTACCAGTCTGACATCAGGATCCTACAATGATGATGTTATGCTTTGTGATATTCCCTTGTAGAATAATAACAGTAAGTATACTAATGTAGCATGATCCTTGCCACATCCTCAGTTGTCTGAAGCCATGTCATTTTTGTGCTCTGTATTTGAGGTGAACATTAATAAAATGATGACTAAAATGATGTTACTGAATCACTTTAAGGTGCTAGGATGCTCAATGAAGTCACCAGCTAGACAGGCAATGATACAAATCTGATATCTTATGTAAACATTTGAATTGTGCATACCAGGCAAGATTTAAACAATTTATAAGTATTTTACTTATTGATAAAGTGAGGCATGCAAAAGTTTCCAGGAGGTTCCTTGAAATAGCCTTAATTCTTATGTTTAAAATGTTCCCTTTAAACAATATTTTTATTTCATTTCAAAAATTAATAATATTCATAATTATCTACCTACATGTTGGTATACTGAAAGAAAATATTCAAAGATTATTTTACTCAATAAAAAGTACTATTTGAGAATTCTTAACAGTAAAAATTTTAGCAACATTTTTATTGCAAACATTAATACTTCAAGAATCTTTAGTATGTTTTTAAAAGAAAATAATTCATTTGAAATAATTAAAACCAATCCTACCTCCTATAATTGTAAATTTTGCTAAGCTTGTTCTTATAGGAGATGTATTTTAGAAAAGCAGAATTTTAGAAAGAGAATTTCACATGAGGTGAGTCAGAGGCTTGACAATTCATGCTGGGGCAATATAATAACTACATGCCTATCAAAGAAGAGAGTATTCTTTGATTTTGTAAGAATTCAGTGTAAAAAAAAATCAGTCCCTACTGTGCTTCATGGATAGTGCACATGGCCATTGAACAAAGCACTGATATATCATACAATGACAAGAATCAGTGTCCTAGAAATATTGTATTATAGCTTAGAATTCTCCTTATTCACCTTCCTTGCACCCCTTAGAGTCCTGATTCTCAGATCTAAACAATGACTAAATTATTATCTTTCAAGGCACCAGCACAAATCTATAAGCTATAAAAAGATCTCAGAAACAAGGCGTGTAGACAGCCATAAGCAGGGTAATGTTAAATCCTCCATTAGCTATACCAACCTCCAGGCACCTGTGACTGAGGAGAGCTTATGGATGAGGCCCCATACAAAACTGCAGATTTACACAAACCATGAGACACTGTTTGGATGACTAGAATCTATAGTTCTCAAGTGTGCACTTTATGGAATACCATCTTGTTGCAATGTCAAATGATTGACTACAATGTGTACTTCCCTGGAAGCTCATCCCATCGACCTAACTTGCCATTGTTTGATTGTATCTCCAGGAAGATGCTCAAATAGTCTATAGGCTTCCTCATTAATCATAATTTAAATTATCTGTGTGTCCTAGTATTAAACATATTTAATATGAGATCAAATGATAAAGTGAGCTAGTAATGTAACTCAGTGAGGCCCTGGGTTCCATTCCCAACCTTGTAAAAAACATTAAATAAAATTAAAATGAAAGAAAAACAGGAAGGGAGAACAAGGAATAACAGACCATGATAAATGAAGACCACATGAGAACAGGAAGAAGCAAAGTGCTAGAGAGGTCCCCAAAAACCCACAATGATACACCCACTGTAGACTGCTGGCAGTGGTCAAGAGAAAGCCTGATCTGACCTAGTCTGGTGATCAGATGGCCAAACACCCTAATGGTCGTGCTGGAACTCATATCCAATAGCTGATGGAAGTGGATGCAAAGATCCTCAGCCATGCCCTAGGTGGAGCTTCAGGAGTCCAATTGGCTAGAAAAAGGAGGGACTGTAAGAGTGTGAATTGTTGAGACCAAGATTGGAAAAGCACAGGGACAAATAGCCAAACTAATGAAAATACATGAATTATGAATCAAAAGCTGTGGAGCCCCCAACTGGATCAGGCCCTCTGGATAAGTGAGACAACTGAATAGCTTGAACTGTTTGGGAGGCATCTAGGCAGTGGGACCCGGACCTGTCCTTACTGCATGAGCTGGCTGTCTGGAACCTTGGGCTTACACGGGGACACTTTGCTTAGCCTGGAAGGAGGGGACTGGACCTGCCTGTACTGAATCCACCAGGTTGAATTGAATCCCCAGGGGAGTGTTGGCCCTGGAGGCGATGGGATTGGAGGGGAGGGGCTGGGGGGAAGGTGGGATGGGGATGGGAGGGGGGAGGACAGGGGAACCCCTGGCTGATGTGTAAAATTAAAACACAAATATAATAAATAAAAAAGGCGAAAAAAAAATAAATAGAAAAAAAGAAAAACCATCCAAAATGAAGATTGATGATCTTAAAACCATCTCCAGATCAGCAGGAAGAGAATGACAAGTTTAAAGGAATACAGGCTACAACTGCAGGGTTTTTCTGGTATGAGGAATAAGTGAGTAGCTCTTAGAGGAGCCAGTGGAGAAAGGCCTTAAGGGGGAGTGTGTAGCCAAAAGGGCAGGCAAGAACAAACAGAGCCGCTTGAGATTTTCAAAGAAAAGTTATTAGGAGAGTTTTTCTGGTTTTATGAACACTTGGAAAAGATTGGCATGATTTAACACAGAAAGCAAAAAAATTTCACAGGGGATTCCAAGTTCAATTTACTACAGATCTTTCTGTCAGTATATTAAGGACACAGTAGGTACATCAGTGGATTTGTTGAAATTATTCTGTTTTAGTGAAATTATTCTTTCATATTCTATATCAGATGTTGAAATTTAAAAAAAAAGTTTCACTTTTCACAGAAAGGACACTCTTTAATTTTACTCAAATATTGTCAGGCTTCAAATGCAGCTTGGGTCATTACTAAGTGTGTCTATCTATACCGTCCTGAAGGACAGGACACTGACAGGACACAGAGCAATGCTTGCCCATTGCCACGGAGGTCTGTATACATGCTACTCTCCTGCCTAAATAGGATGTACTCTCTTGGGGACCATTTTTAGATTCCATCCAGAATGTGAAATTGGGTTAACAAGAGAAGAAAAGATGCAGATACTCCCTGGATGAGTTTTCTTGTGGGGATGTGACATCTTCCTCAGAGTGAACCCCTGATGTGGTTGTTCTTTCTGATCTCAAAAGAAGAGTAAGCACTGGAGAGGTAGCTTTTAACATCCCCTGACTATTGCAGAGGATGTTAATGATTGACATGATGCTTTAGGAGCCATAATTTGTTGTTCCCCTTCCTTAGCAATACATTTAAATCTTTCAATTCCAGGTAATTGTATACAATTATTTTTGATCTCCAGTCCTATGTGTGAAGGAAATAGGTTATGTTTAACTAATTAGCTGTTGTAAAAATGACACTCTTTGGACATGTTGGTGGCATTTAAATTAGTATGGCTCTTACAAACAGTACAGAGAAATTTCTACTATAAAAAGCAAGAGCTAAGCACATATGAGATGGTGTCTTTGCAGGTCATTTGAACAAACACAGTAAATGTGGAGCACAGTGAGATGAACAGTGCACTGAAACCATGCATCCAGGAAGGGTGACTCTTTTTAACTCAGGAAATGACTGCTAGATTCCTTTAACATGAATTGTTACTCTATGATATTTAAAATTAGTGAACTAAAAGTATTATTACCAAAACACTTTAAAAAAAAAAAAAGAAAACTAACTATTTTTTTTATTGTAGATGGGCTGTCCATGTTACCTAGTTCACATGTTCACTCTGGTGAGGAACTAATGCTGAATTTTATCTTAATAGTACCATGAAGTTTTTTAAGAGATTTGTTGAGGATTTTAAACTGAGTAATATGTTCTCCCATATATATACATGTATGTATGCATATATATAGTACCACCTAAAAGTTTGGTGAGGACCAATAAAAAAATTACTTCAAAACCAAAACAGAATTAGCAGACTGTATATCAATCAGGCAGCAGTCTTCTGTACCTGGTAGTCACCGCAATGCTGTAGTGACCATCATCAGGTCTCTTTGGTTATTGTCAGTGAGCTGTACACTGCTGAGAGACAAAACAAACAAAAGCAACTCCAGAGCTTGAAAGCGCAAGGTTTAGTCCTGGCTCCTCAAGCTGGCTATGGACATGGGAATCTCCATAGCATCTGTCTTCATCTCTCCCAATGGCTGTGGCATCCCAAACTAATGCGTCACTACAATCTACACTGTGGTAGAAGATACTGCTCTATTGCCTACCCTGTTTGCACACAAATGATGAGCTTCATGTCCGTTTGTCCTTGGCCATGTTTAATCCCATCACCCACCTATCTGCAAGGTGGAAAGCAAATGTAATCATTTTAATATCAAAAAATATAGGAGACGTGCTGACGCAGGACTTCCCACTCCACCAAGATGTATTGGCTCAGCCTGTACATTCAAGAAAGAAAGGAGATGAGCTAGCACCTGCATGATCTTGCACGACATTATGATTTTCAGTAACCTGCTACCTCAGCAATGACTCTGTAAAATGTCCAAGGCAAGTGCTCATAATTTTATAAGATAGCAATTAAAAATAATAACAAATAGGGGTAAAGAAAAGGCTTGGTAGTTTCCATAGGAACTTGGTTCAATTTCTAGGACTCACTAGCTGCTCATAGTGTGAATCTGTAGTTTCTGGGGATCTTATGCTCCGTTTGGTCTATTTAGGCACAATGCACACACATTCTGCATGCATATATGCAGACAACCCCCCATACATTTAAAAAGTAAATTAAATTAAAAATATTAATAACAAATAAGCAAAGTAATATAATTTTTACAGAGGACATAAAGGACCATAAAGTTAGGGTCATCTCTAGTGTACTTTTAAATAATATTTCCCAATCCCTATTCAAATATTTGCACAAGTAATTATAAAATGTAGTTGGAAAACATGAGGGAATCCATGAGTACACACACATATGATTCTTCCCTTTGTTCTAAACACATAGTCTATACTCATAAAATGGTGATCAACATCAAGATTGCATACTAACAATGAAAAAAAATACCTATGTGTTAATTTAAAATAGCCAAAGTATTTTCATATCTGTGTTTACTCACAACTGTGAGGTGGGCCTGGTTAGTTCTTTTCTTCTAATCCGTACACACAACACAAAACATTTGAAAAGATAGTGCAACTTAACACCAAGCTTTTATTTTATCATATTCTCAGTCTTGAGATTTGAACTCAGGGCTCCAATTTAGAGAAGTGCCTGGTAGCTAAAGCTACATACAGTACCTAAACAGTTAAGATTTTGAAGGAAGAATTCTCTAAAACATGAAGACTTTGTGGCCTAAGGAAAGAAATCTTATTTCAAACTCTTCAAATGAGAGACAATACTCAATTCTTGGAAAATGTAATGCTACAATTGAATAATTCATGTGATTTGAAGGAAATTTCATGACTAATGCTAACCATATGAATGTGGCTTGAACATTGCCTACAATATCCTAACAACAATGACAACAAACAAACAAAAAAAGCAAGATGGCCAAACTTACATAAAATTTACATATAAACTTGAGAGCATGAATGAGAAAAAAGAGTTTCTATTAATTATTACCATTCGACTCTGAAGTGATTGTGTTGCCATGGATTTTACTTTACTGATTGCATTGATTAGGCCTATAGTTTTACATATATAAAGCATGTAGATGTGTGTTTCAAAACTTGAGAGAGCTGTGACAGTGCTCTTTTAATTTAAAACAAGTTTGTAAGCACAGTAAAAGCCCTGCAAGGGAAAGCTCACTCTAATCAATCACATTCTGGACTTCTCCAGGCTTATGGGTCAGGGCTGCTTCTGAGACACCCTGAGGATTAGATTTACTGAGAACCTGGTGGAGGGACATCTTCTTAGTCCTTGGAATTGCAGAGTAAGATTGAATCTCTGCTCTTAATCCATCAGTTCTGTAACTGATGCAAATAATGGATCCCTTCCACCTTTACCTTCCCCGTCACTGAGACAGTACAAAATATTCTGCTGTCAAAATTAGACTAGAGGGAAAAGTCCATCAACCACACCTGATCACAGGGATGCCTTAAAAACCTCATTTCATCTGTATTACTGCTGTGCATGTTATTATTTTGACCTCTTTAAAGGTTCAGTCTCCAGGTGCAGAAAATAAAATTGATGAACTGGAACAAATTACTGCAGCCACACACAAAGACACAAAATCAGTGAATCATAAGCGTTAAGTACCTTACCTTACATAAATGAATACTGAAAAGAATTTTTTCTTTTCTTATTTTTTTGCTGATAGTGTGTCCAAGGGTACTCTTTATTTGGAGAACTATACAGTCTGACCAGAGTTTATTCTAATGTACCTAATTTGTGTTACTAGTTTCTGTACTCACGTGTATCTCAGAACTACTGGGGTTTGTATTTTACAGGTAATGCTGCCCATCTTCACTGCCTTCATGTTACTGATTGTATTTGCCAGTCATAACTGGACTGGAGCAAATTTGATGGAAATGAAAGTTTACAGAAATCAAAATTTAAACTTGACATTTGAAAAAAGTTAGTCAATTTATAAAATGTTTTTTTTGAGGAGCTAATAAGCATAGAACAATGTGTTCAGTGTGTCGCAGTTGGCATACAGGGAGCCATAATTAACTTACTTATCTAGTTTGTGAATTTATTGTGCAAGAGCTGGACACACAATGCAAACACTCTAGAATCAGTAATAGTTGAGTTAGATAAAATGCTGAACTTTTTAATCCTGAAAATAAAAATAATCAGAAAAATAATGAAATTTCACTATTTAAAACTAACAACCCATCCAGGAAAAAATGGGACTTCAGTTTGCCTTTAATAGTGAATGAGAATGGGTGTAGGGCTAGACATGGAAGATGGCTCTGTGCATAGAAGTAAAGTTACTGAAGTTAGAGAAGAAATGAACTGTATGACCAACTTTCAAAGTTCCTGGCACGTACTGAAAGAAGATTACTACTAGATAAATGGAATAATAATGCATATCCAGCAATACACTGGTAGACAAACTCTTCAGGAAACATGATGGGAGTATGTGGATTAGAGCTGTTGTAGGCTCTCAGTTTTATTAAAAGAGGATTAATTAAGATACAGAATAATCATCATTTTGACCAGTCAACCTGAGAGCTCCACAAATGGAGATATGAAATTCAGAAGAAAGAACATTGTACACCCCTGCTCTAACTCCTGTGGCTCAGAAAAGGTTTAGGAAAAAATAAATCAACAACAAAGAAGTATTCTACTATTTGCTAGGATGGAAATGGTAAGAAGAAGCTTTCTGCTGTCTGTAAGGTGTTACCTCCCAGTAGAAGTTGAAATAGGTTTTCTAGTTGTAGCATATGCTAAGAGAAATTAGGATGTGAGCCTTCATAGTCTTCCCAGGGAAAGACTAGGACCAGAACACTGAGAAATTGGTAAAAATGACACTAACTTACTCTTCATGATATATATTTCTAGTGTAACTTTACACTTACTATATTTTTCCTTTGACAATTTTCCAGATAATCCTAATCAAAGAGCATGCAAATTCTACTCATGACCAGTAAACATAGGCACACTGCCTGGCTAACCTGTTATGGGTAGCAATGCCCACCTTACCTTTTCTGTGGACAGAATGAAATGCAGAAGGTATTTTTTAATGTGATTTTTTTCTTTTTCTTATTTTTGAATTTATTATTATGTATGCAGTGCTCTGTTTGCATGTATGCCTGCACAACAGAAGAGGGGCCCAGATCTTATTATAGATGGTTGTGAGCCACCATGTAGTTACTGGGAATTGAACGTAGGACCTTTGGAAGAATAGCCAGTGCTCTTAACCACTGGGCCACCTCTCCAGCCTGCCGAAAGGATTTTCATGATAATTTGTTTATCAATCTCATGAGCTCAGAGACAGGAGACAAAGTGGACAGAAATGATTCAAAGCAGGTTTTCCTAGGAAAGGTGCTGATCCCAATGGGGTGGTCACACATTGGTGTAAAAGAGGAGTGACGGGGCACACTTCCCAGTGGGAAAACTACGTGACCCAGAAGCTCTTGGAAGTGCCATGATCTCACACATTAGCTGAATTATCTCTTTGATCTCTGTAATTCTCTATGCTTAACCTTTTGTGGTGGATGCTCAACAAGGCTGTCTTGGTGTTTGGGTGGACTTTGAAGACTGGGAGCAGCACAGAAAAGTCATGGCTAGGTGACTGTCTAGATGAACACATGACAGGTGACCATCTAGAAAGCCTAAAACCAATTCTGAGTGGGACATAAAGGACCACCACAAACAGACTGGCCTTCCAGGCTCCTCACTGGTGCTCAGCTCCTGGAGGGACAGAACATGTCCCTGAAACCCAATTGGAAAAGTACTTGACGCTTGGCTTGGTACTGCACAAAGTGTCTCTGCAAATGTGAGGAGAATGAGGGACCCTAGAACACACAGGAATCTGAACGATAGAACTTTCAGAATATTAACAATATAAAATACAATACAATATTTTATAATAAAATAATATTGAAAATGTTCAAATTATGGCAAGGTCTGAGAGTGTATTTGTATGGGAGCATTATTTCAAAAGGCTGGCTGGAGTCAGTACAAATACCAAGTTGCTATACAGTTAAACATCCAACTAAATAAAAATACATTGAAACAATTACATTTTTTTTAATGAAACAGAACACCTCTACTTGCCTATAATTGATGTGGTAGGTAAATGCTATAAAATTTTAAGAGTTTCAGTGTAGAAATGCATAGTGCCTTCAGTATTTTACTGCTCTACTTTAATATGCAAAATATTTTTAAGGTTTGGTTATTGTCTCACCTTTTTTGTGGCTGTATCTTTTTAAATTAATTTGACCTATCTGAAAAATTTAAATCGATCCTGCATAACACTGATCCCTAGCAGAGCTCTCTCCAATCAAAGACTCTCAATGGTGTGTTCCATTGTTGCCCTAGATTGGAATGTTCTCATGACCTGTGAGGTTAACTGCCAAATATCAAGATTTAAGTACATCAGAGTACCTTTAACATGAAATTGACTTTGGCCTTAAGATTAAACCTCAGTAAATAAAAATTAAGAAAACTTTTTCTAAAATGATTCAGTCTCTAGTAAAAAGAAAACCATCCTCTAAAGACAGGTGCAAAGTAATTAGTGTAAGAGAAGATTCCCAGAAGAATCAGGGAAACAGAACAGAAGAGAACAAAACTCACCAGACAGTTCAAGTCACCAGACGATCCAGGAGTCCAAGCCTGATATATGACAAAACAAAGAGAAGAAAACATGGGGCTTTAACAGTCTGTTTTTAAAGAGAAAACAATGTTATAATTCCTGTCATCTTCACAAATAAAACAAACTAAATGAATAACTTTGGAAATCATTTCCTAGACAAAAGTAATTTTTACTTAAAACGTATTTACTTAACTTCATATTGTCCTGGTCTACTCAGCAGTGTGAGAAGACAGTCTAGCTAAGGGAAACATTCTTCAGTAATTCCAGTGACCATAAAATCATTTGGTAAATGATCAAAAATATCAAGAATATTATTAAATTCATTTTAATTTTGTCAATATTTAGTATACACATTTAATGTCTTAAGAGAGAAACACACCAAGGCTTCATTTTCTAAATTCTCTCATATTTTCAGGCCTTTGCTGACTATAGGACACAAATTTGTCACAGCACTGATTCATTTGGGCAAAGTAAATCCATGGAAGGCAATATAATAAAATAAAATAAAAGTTTTTACATTTCCAAATGGTATTTAAATCGGCCTCTATTTTTCAAAGGCGTTTGAAGTACAAATAAAAGGCAGTATCTAGGCAGCACCAATTCCCCAGAGAAGGCCTGGCACCTGGTGTGGGTGCAAAGGTTTTATCAATGTTGTCTTGTGTGAAGGAAATGGCAAATAGAGAATCCTTTTGTAAATATGGCTCCCTGCCTCTTTGTTTGAGAAGAAATATTGAACTTCCAGCCATTATTATTACAAAACACAGGAGCTCATTTTTAAAACATTTGATGGGAGCCTTTCCATTTTGCCTTGGAAATCAGTTTGAGCTGAGATATTGAATATTAAGAAAACATATATGTGAAAGAGAATGGAGGGCACAATATGTGTGACAAGATGTTAACATTGTTTTGTCTGGTTGTATATGTGCACATGGACATGTGTCTGTGTCTTATCAGAAAGGAAAAGTAAGATTATTTCTATTTTGTCAGAATAACTATTTTAATGTAGAGTTAAAAGGTAACCACCAAAGACCAAAGTAAAGCTATTGAGACTTTTCTCAAAACCCACTGGCTTCTGTTTTATGTCTGGGCTCACTGAAGGCTCTAGTCTGGTTTTAATGGAATAAAGTAAACAGTCTGTGTCCTTTATCATGCTGCTTCTCACAAGAAGGTTGTAGAATGTTAGCTTGTTTTTATAGTGTTCTCATATTTTAAGTTAGTTACTTTTGTGAATTCTAAGTTGCAATAGATTAATACATATGTACAAAGTGAGTATCCATGATCACCTCCCATGAGATCTAGAAAAAGACCAACACAGAAGCCTTTGGCTGGTCTGTGTTAGTGCCACCAAATACAACATATGATGGATTTGAATGCATTATATGCATATGTCCACCATAGTTTCACATAACAAATAGACTATTTATTGCCAAGAAGTGGCAAAACTTAGAATATATCACATAAAGTCACTGAACATAGTAATACATACTCTCCATAGGCCATAGATAATATGTTGGTTTGTGTTTGCAGATTTTTTTTCCCTAGTTTTGATCTCCATGTGACTAAAACCAAAGTGTTAATACAAAGTTAAATCTCTTTGTCTTAACATATATGTGAGTGAGATCCACTAGTCCTTTTGCTCTTGAGTTTCATCACCCTGTCATAGTTCCATGAATGCTTATCAACAATTGCCTTCTGTTGATAAAAGTATGGATTATTTCGGCTTTCATTGTGAACTATTCTGAAACAGTATGGTTATTGTTTGTTTGTTTTTGTTTTAGATTTATTTATTATGTATACAGTGTTCTGTTTGTATTTATGCCTGCACATCGGAGGAGGGCACCAGATCTCATTACAGATGATTGTGAGCCACCATGTTGTTGCTGGGAATTTAACTCAGGACCTCTAGAAGAATAGTCAATGCTCTCAAGACATTCCCTCCAGCCCCAAGCAATGTGCTTTTATTATGCATTCCTGTTAGACATTCCCCAGGAGGAGAAGCATGAGACAGTACAACATTATCCTGTTGACAAGG
Organism: Onychomys torridus; assembly: GCF_903995425.1. Taxonomy (NCBI): domain Eukaryota; kingdom Metazoa; phylum Chordata; class Mammalia; order Rodentia; family Cricetidae; genus Onychomys; species Onychomys torridus. The sequence goes on from NC_050444.1 coordinate 95,104,935, forward strand.
TCACAGTGAAAGAGAAGAATTGCCCTTGGGAACAAGACCAGTACCTTCTTTTGCTTGATTTTAGCTGTCAGTAGGAATGAGTATTTTTAGTTTACATTTCCTTGCTGTTACAGCAGGTTTTCATATATTTGTTAATCATGAGTATTTGTTTAATTGAAAAAGTATCTTTCAATTTTTCCTACCTTCTGCTTTGTCTCATTGACTTGTAGATGTGTATTATTCAATTGAGGCTTCTATCGGTTTTATGTCTTAAATTCTGAGCCTAACACCATTGCTTACTCCATTACTCATCATGTCAACACTTAGTGTCGAAGTATTGAACCATTTTTTCTTTGAATTTCTTTTAGTATTATAGCATAAAATAATCACATAGAGTCTTCCCTATTTTCTTCTACAAGAAAAAATACAAAAACATGATTTTTTTTCTCCTTGCATACATAACCCAGTCTACTTGACACTGATCTCTTGAACTGAGAGTTGGGGTGAGGTTGCATTATTTTCTATTTGTCTCAACAAAATTCACGCAAAATGTCACCCTGTTAATTTGCCCTAAAAATAAAAAATAAAAAATAAATGCCCAGGAATGCTGTGTTCTGTTCCTAGACCTCTATGGAACTCAACTTCTGTCCTGTATTATACCATCTTACAAAATGTAATTTTGAAATATCTTCACATTTAATAAAAGCAGGCTTAATTTTTTTGCAATTTTCTTCATCAAGGACATGTGATTTTTTTATTGTGATATAATTTATATACTATAAAATTCATTATTCAAACAAGTTGTTTGTAGTATGGTCACAATGCTGTGCACAGGCCACTATAAATTCCACAGTGTTCTTCAAACCTCAAAAGGAAATGTACTGATTAGAAGTGGACTCCTGCATCTCCCTCTATTACAGCCTCTAAGATTCCCTGGATTTTGTGTCTGGCTCACTCCATGGCAAAAGGCTTACATGATCTGTCAATGGTAGCACGTGGTGATACTTCATTTCTTTTTATGGCTAAATATTATCCCACTGAGTATTACTGCCTGTTTGCTTATCCAGTCATTAGAAGAGAGCATTTTGATTGTTTTTACTCTGGATCTGTTATGAATATAGCTGATATGAATAAGTTTTCTATATGTTCAGAATTTCAGTCCCCTTGCGTATAAGCTTATAAAAAGAATTTAACTATTTGAGGACATGGCAAACTCTTCTACAGTAATTGCATGTTTTCAATTTTCACAAGCAACTCATAAGTGGTGCTATTTCTAATACTTTAGCTAGCACTCATGTCTTTTTAAAAATGGGTATATTATATATATTATAGTGTGCATAACAGTTTGCATTTTACATTTGCCTAAAGAAAAGTGATAATGAACAATTTTATAGTTATTTGCATATATTCCTTAGAGAAATGCATGCTCAAGTAGAGTTTTGACTCAGATTTTGTTGGTCATTGTTGTTTGTGTTATTTAGGTATGTGGAGCAGATCATTAAGCTCTTGGCAGACATATGACTTCTAGTATTTCTCTATGACTTGCCTTGTACTGTTGATCACTCAATGTATCCCAGTAATGTAGTAGATTGTTCTATATGGAGGCTTTATAGTTTTCAGTATATTTACTCCCATGTGAAGTATCATTTATGTCATTAGGCATGACATTTTATTTTTCTGTTTCTCATTGATATATAAAATACAATTAATTTTCTATTATACTGAGTAACCATGATAAAATCATGTATTAAAGTTTTATTTTTTAACTTTTATTTATTTATTTATTTATTTATTTATTTATTTATTTATTTATTTACTCATTTTTACATCCCAACCACTGTTTCCCCTCCCTCCTCTCCTCCCAACCACATCCCTTCTGCCTCACCCTCCTCATCTACTCCTCCTTCATTTCTATTCAGTAAAAGGAAGACCTCCTACGGTTATTAACAAAACATGGCATACCAAGTTGCAGTTAGAATAACTGCCCCTTGTATTAAGGCTGGGCAAGGGAACCCAGTGTGAGGAGAAGGTTCCCAAAAGCCAATGGAGAAGTCAGAGGCAGCCCTTGCTCCCATTGTTAGGAGTTCCACAAGAAGACCCAGCTACACAACTGTCACGCACATGCAGAGGGCCTAGGTCAGTCTCATGCAGGCTCCCCAGCTATTATTTCAGTCTCCTATGAGCCCAGGTTAGTTGATTCTGTAGGTTTTCTTGTGATATCCTTGACCTCTCTGGCTCCTATAATCCTTCCTCTCTCCTGAGCAGGATTCCCTGAGCTCAGCCTAATGCTCAACTGTGGGGCTCTGCATCTGTTACAACCAGCTGCTGGATGAAGCCTCTCTGATGACTATTGGGATAGGCACCAGTCTATGAGTATAGCAGAATATCTTTTTTTTTTTTTTTTAGGTATATGCATCTTATCATAGGCAATAAGGGGGTGTCAAATTCTTTGGAACAAGAGTTATAGGCAGTTGTAAGTTCCCTGATGTGGGTACTGGAACTCAACTCAGGACCTCTTCAAAAGCAGTAAGTGCTCTTAACCACCCAGCTGTCTCTCAGGCTCCATGTGCTAAAATTAAAAAAAAAAAAATGTGCATAGTCTTTTTAATTTATCACCTACATTGTTATTTTATATGCAAATTTATCAGCTGATCCTGTTTCCTCAGACTAGAAACCTCTGATTCCTCATCTAGAATGAATCTCTGCTGAACTGTTGCTAGAAAGCCTGAATGCTTAACCAGCCAAATGTTTCTAGTTTCTGGTCTTTATGCCTTACATATCTTTCTGCTTTCTGCCATCACTCCCTGGGATTAAAGGCTCACTTCTTGGGATTAAAGGCGTGTGTCACCATCCATGCCTGGCTGTTTCCAGTGTGGCCTCAAACTCACAGAGATCCAGAGGGATTTCTGCCTCTGGAATGCTAGGATTAAAGGCATGAGTGTCCCTATTTTGTGGCTTCTATGTCTGTCTAGTGATTGTTCCAGATAAATTTATTAGAGTGCACAATTTTTTGGGGGAACACAATACCTTCAGTATTCAAATCATTGAACTTTAAAGCATATCTGTCTGTATGCACGTATGTGTGTATGCACACAAGCATATTTATTCATGTAAATGCATGTCTGTTTTGTGTTACTGCACAGTCAGTACTGTCAGCTCTAAGCTCTGGGATACAATGAGTCTATCCCAGCAACTTTGTCTTGATCTTGCAACAAATCATTACATGCAGTCTTGCATTTGTTCAAGGTATAGCTAGTTGTATTTCAGCACTTTGTTTGTTACTATTTCCTGAGGTATGAGTCTAAAGGTTTCTTACCCATGAAAGTGTCACTTTAATTGCCATATGCCTTTATAAAGCTGAATGATTTTTTTTCTTGTCAGTATTGTGTTTCAATGAGATTTTCTTTGATTCCAAATTTCATTGGCTTTATGGGAAAGCTCTAGCAACTTTCAAACACTGTAGTGGATAGCCATCCCAGCATTGGCCTGGAAGTTCCAACCCCCATTGAGGCTTCAGTAATGGTCACACCCACAAGGCGGGGCGGAGGAGGGAGCAGAAGACCCAAGATGGAGAGGAGGTCTTGCTCTCTTGGTTCTGGGACGCTGGACACAGGAGGTATACTGAGCAGAGTTCTCCAGAGAACACCCTCAGAATGCGCCATACCTTTGCCAGACCCTACAACCTATGCCTTCATTTGTAAGTTACCCCACAAAATAAACCTCCCTTTTAACTATGTGGAGTGGCCTTAACAATTTCACCAATAAAACACCTTTTGTTCTTGGGACATAAAAGTCTCTGTTTTACTCCTAAAATTGCTCCTTCATACATTTGTGTTTTAAATTTGGGTGGCTGTATCAAGTTCTGTCAATTTCTTTGTTTATCCAAGTAATTATTTTTGTTCATGCCTGGGATTGGACACAAGGCCTCACAGAAGGGGCAAGTGATGCTACAGAGCTGGACCCCTCACAAAATGGCGTTGCATGCTATGCAGGTCCTCTAGAATTGATAACTGATAGAATACAGAGTGCAACATTTTTCATTTTGTTACTGCTGGTATTTAATATTGATCTCCTTTTTTCTGTGTTTTGGTTAAATGCATGTGCTCTCTGTAACTCTTGAGGTACAGGCCCATATTGTGTTTCTGCCTCCCCTGTCCCACCACCATGTGCACAAAGCTCAGATTCTCTCTCACAATGCTTTTATGTCCTGGAACATTGTATTTCACTTTGTATGTATCTTCAAATATTTTCAGATTGGTGTCTTAAATTTTCTCTCTATCTGGAGAGCTTTTCAGCATAAGCTAATTTTTGTATAAAGTACTCACTAGCTAATTTTCTGAAGTATAATGAGGTTAGTTTTTTAACCCAGGATTTGGTCAATTTTATAAAACACCCACGTGCATTTGAAAAACACAAATATCCTAAAACTATATGTATTTTTCTAGAGACATAAATTTTATTAAATGTGTTCATCTTGTTCATGAAGGTATTAGAAGTGAAGTCACATGTTGTAATATCCTATTATTACTCAGAGTGTTCTCTTTATTTTTTTTTTTTAGTAATCATTCTTTATAATTTGTGTAAGCTGGTGATAAATACACAGAAATTTGGAATGTTTATGCCCCCTTGTTCAATAGAAACTATTATCTTGAAGTGATTACATTTTTCCTCTAGCAATTACTACCTTTGTTTCCAGGTTCCTTTTGTTGAAAGTTAATGGAAATGTACCATTGTTTCATTGATTGTTGGCAACACAAGAACAAATAATTTTAGTAGGAACAAAGAAATACGTAGGCTATAAGCTCATAAGGACTAGTTCTCCACTTTCTGGGAGAAAATTGGGGCCTTCTTCCTAGGAAGAATGTCCATCCTATACAGGATAAACCACAAGTGCCACACTGGATGAACATGCCATCCACCAGACCACAGGTTTATGGTGTAAATAAATATGAGCAATTGACAAATTTATGAAGATGAATTTGACAGCAATTTGAAAGATTTGAAATTAGGACATTTTTTATACTAAGCAATTTGAAGACATGGAATAAAATCGTTTCTCTAATTATGGTGGTGATGCTGTTAATTTAGGGAAATCATTCTTAGAATTTGCCAGGGAAGTTTGAAGAGGCTACAGCTTCTCTGGGTCAATTGTTCTTGCAGTCACATGGAAACATACATTCGGAGCTAAGAGAAAGCTGAGTCTACAGAAAAAGATCTAGCATTCCTCATTGTTTTAGTTGTAGACAAAGCGTAAGAAAGTAAAAAATAACATGCTATCACAAACACATAGGGGATCAACTACATCTGATGGTTAGATTAAAACAAAACAAAACAAAACAAAACAAAAAAAAAACATGGGCCTGGCGGGGATGGCACATGCCTTTAATCCCAGCACTCAGGAGGCAGAGCCAGGCGGATCTCTGTGACTTCGAGGCCAGCCTGGTCTACAGAGTGAGATCCAGGAAAGGTGCAAAGCTACTACAGAGAAACCCTGTCTTGAAAAACCAAACAAAAACAAACAAACAGAAAAACATATAAATGGAACTCAATAGTAATTTAAATAAGAAGCAAAGTCAGAGACTATAAGAGAGTGTCACACATATTTAGTGTTCTTCAGTGTGCTCCTTGCTGATGCAAAAAGAAATATAAATTCACTGTGGCTACTAGTAAGAGACAGGGGCAAAGCCCTGGGAGTAGAAGCTCAGTGTCTGCTATGAGTAGTATGTAGCAGCTTAGATATGTAAGCAAATACAAGCTTTTCATGTTTTAGTTCCTTTGAAAGGAAGAAAAGCACAGAAACAGGTTTGAGTACACAGATAAAATTAAGGGTGGGTAACTCTTATGGCGGTAAAGGTTATATGAAAAATGTAAGTCCAATCTGTATCTACTCCAGTGTTAGCATTGTACAGACTAACAAGAACAAGGCACCTGCTTCTTTCTCTCTCATATTAATATGTAACACAAACCCTTTTCTTCAACAAATATTTCCTTGTTTCCACTTGGATCCCTGTTTTCCTCCAGTGTAGGAGCATCCTCATACACCCAGTCTTTCATCATCATGTCTCAGGTTGGTACCAGTGATATCTCATCATCAATAAACTCATCATTCTGGTGACTCATATTTAATTTCCTACAGTTCCTACAGCATCATAGGAGGCCCAGTCCCCCAAATAGAAAATAAAGGAAGGGCACCTCACCAAACAGGTCACACAAATCCTAATAGAGAAACCTACATCTTCATTCTAACATAATGAGAAAGGTACATTTGTCATCTCATCATAGGGAAGGGTAAGGCAGGAATACTGTGAGCTGATGACTAAGTAGGGCCTCAGAAGTCATCCAGGATCTCATAGAGACCCTGAGGTCATTCAGAGTCTCATAGTTAATCTGGGGTCATCCTGGGCCATATAATGATTGCAAGGTCATCTTGTGAAACATAATGATAACTCTGACTCTCCCTCTTTCTCTCATACACACTTTATTTTGATTGCCAAGAGAAATAAAATAATCAGGGTTTCAAAGTTAATAATCATGCAGAGAAAATGATTCTCAGTGACTTAATCTTTGACAAAGCACCAAGGCTACATAGCATTTGGTTATGACAAAAATCTCTGATGCATATTTTGTAGTGATCACATCATCATTCCTCGGTTTGTTTCATTACTACTTTAGTAATCTGTTCCACTTACTTCCTTATGCACCATGTGTAGTTCTGTTTGAGGGAAACACTTTAAAAATCCCTTCAACATGCAATCCTGTGCCGTGTTTCTCCAGGCAATTCCATCTGCCACATGTATAACACTGCACCCCGAGGCTGTTAACAACTCTGTGGATTTCAGCATGTATTTGCACTGGGCTAAGTCCCCTTAGTACCTGCTATGAAACAGGGCCCATGTTATATGGAAAATAATGAGGAAGAGAATGCTCTTGTATTCCATTTCTACATATTTCATTGAGAATGCACACTGGGGGAATAAGTAATTTTTTTAACCTCTCTATGGAGAGAGTTCTTGAAAATTCAGTGTTTTTATCTCTATGAAAAAAATAGGAATGCAGGTGTCTGGAAGTACTAGATACGTGGAGAAAATAAAATCATGACACTCTTGATGTTTCAGCCTGCCCTGTGCACAGTGTTGTACAAAGTGATTCATAAATACCTAAATGAGGTACAAACACTTTTCAGTGAGGCAGAATTCACAGTGACAATCCTGGCAGACGAGGAAGCATTGAAATTGCTCCAAAGGATGATGCTTATATTTGTAGCATTAACCCACTGTTCTCTTGAGTGAGTCCCGAGGAGAAAATGTTTCAGTTTCTGCTTCCAAAATGGGAAAACATAACCAGTAAGATTCATTGTGCTTTTTCTTTGTTCATAGTAAATTTTAAAAAATAATGTAAAAAGATTTCAGACCCATCCTGAGATAAGAAAAAAAAATGGTTTTTGATTGCAAACTATCCTGTTCCCTGCCACGGTTACCCTTGGAATAAAGTTGTTTGCTGTACTAAGACTCTGTTGAGTAGAAGACTCTACAGTTCTACTTTTCAGGCTTCAAATTTCCTTCAGTGATTGTCATGGAATCAAAGAAACTAGTTGTTTAATAACCAGGTTTTATGACATTTGCACTCAATTAAATATTGTGAGTATTTTATTTTTTTCTCTTTTATCTGATTTCAGTGAGTAAAGCTATATAACAGACCCCACTCTGTTACATAATCAGATTTCACACTATTATTACCATTGCCCATTTACAGAAAGGTCCCTAAAAAAGCACTGAGTTGATGAACAATGTATTAATAGTCTCACAAAGAGCATGTGGCAGCATGAGGATTTAAACACATGGCCTCGACTTTAATCATGATGTAATGAAATTTCCTCATGTACTCTAATGAAAAAGAGTTAGGGATGCAACACTATTCTATCTGTCATTGATAGAATACAGAGATGGACACCTTGGCATCATGATTGAAATAAAATTTGCAGAGAACATTAGCTACTTTTCTGTCACCACTATGAATGCCAAGCCAGACACAGCTTAGGGCAAGAGAGGTTTATGCTGGCTCACAGTTTAAGGGTACATTCCATCAAGGCAAAGAAGGCCCATCTTCTAAGAACTGTTCAAGGCTAGGCCACAGAAGCTGGAGAGGCTGCTTGCCCACATCCTGAAATGTGAACCAGGAAACAAAGACTTGGCAGGAGGTGGGACTGGTTATAAACTTCAAGGCTTGCTCCACAATGAGCCACTCCTCTAGCTAGATCCTACCTTCTAAAGATTACACATTCTCTTACAACATGACAATCTGTATGAGACAGAGTGTGCAAATACATGAGCCTGTGAGGGACATTCCACTTAAACATGATAACACATAGGCTTCCCCTGGAGACAGTCAGGGTTGGCCTTGTTAGAGGTGAGTATGCTGAACTAGAACATATTTCCCATTGGTTGCCAAACAGGTAGAAGCAATTTCCTGCTAAGTAAATATCTGACTTTCTCAAAGAGTTGCTCAAATCACACAATGCTTAACAGCTTCTATTCTATATCAGACAAAGTGATTTTCTAGTTCATTTTCTTATTGCCCTTGGTGAGTAAATTTTTCTACTAAATATTTAATGCAAGTAGTGAAATAAGGATATAGTATTCTTGCCTCTATGAATGATTAACTAGTATACCAAACAGGATTTTAGTTTATACAGGGTCACACAACAATGGAAGCAGATTCAGATTTTCTAGCCCAGTGGTATGGCTCTATGGGAAAATCCACCCAGATAATTGAGTTTAAATGGTGGGTACCTAGTCTGACATTCACCAATTTAAGCTTCCTTAGCTTTTAAAGACTCTTCATCTCTCCATTGGAGCACTTGCAACATGTATGATACTTCATTTGGTTTTACAACTATTTGATACAGGTGAGTCTTATAACTGAAGATCTTAAAAGTACTGATTTTTTATTAAGTCCTTTATTTTTAAAATTAGCATACATGGCGTTAGTTTTTATTGATTCTCTTTCCCCATCTTCTTTTCCATCCCCCAACCTCCCCTCAGTCTGTTCATTCACAAACAACCCATTTTCCACATTCATTTCATGTGCATTCTTTTGCCCTCACCCACTTGCCAACGTATCTTCTTCCCACAATAGGGTTTCTGTACTAGTCTCAGCTATTTCCACACTCACCCCCTACATATATGCAGATATGATAAGCTAGGACCTGCATGAGTGTGAACATGTTTGTGGAAATGGTTACGTTAGCAAAAGCAGTATACAAATTCAATGCATTTTCCACCATCATTCTTGTGACATTTTTCACAAAAAAGATCAAATAATCCAACATTCATATGGAAACACAGGAGACCACAAGGAGCAAAAGCAATTCATTGCTGAAAGAACATTGCCATTTTGACTAGCAGAAGAACAATGATAGTGACTGTTTCAGAAAAATCCACTGACAATGTAACACAAGAGGAACAGAGAGTAAATAAACCAGAGTGGAAGTAAAAAGTATACATTTCCTATCTAGATGTCATGATTTGGATATGGTTTGTTCTTGATAGGTTCACATGTTCGATCCTTGGTCATCAGTGAAGTGGAAGGAACTTTAAGAGGTAGAGACTAGTGGTATATCAGTAAATCATTAAGAATACTGTCCACAGGAGGAATTAAAACCTTTCTATGGGATTATTATCATCATCACAGATCTTGACCTCTGGATCAGTTTCTAGCTCTTCTCTGATGACACAATCACTCACTCTTATACACACTCCTACTTTGTTGCTAGAATGTCTTCATCAGAGTTGCACTAATACCAGCACCATACCCCAAGTGTCCAGAGTTGTGAGCTAAGTCAGCTTCTGTATCCATTGGTCATTGCATGTTATCAGTGAGAAACAAGTTAAGAGGATTTCTATATTTCATGTTTACTTAGCACTTAATAAATAGCATTCCATAATATTATAAACAGTACCACCCTCAAGTTCCTCATATAATCTCTGTATGATATTTTCAGCAACCTTAATACAAAAGTACTGGCATCACACACACATACACACACACACACACACACACACACACACACACACACACACACACAAATGGAATATATTTTCTTGAAGCAGATTTCCACAATCAACAAGTTAACTCAAATTCAATTAAAGAAATCATGTTGAAAGAAACAATTTAAATGTTCAAAAAAAAGTAAATTGGTAAAGTGCTTTTAACATGGAAAAGCATTTGGTTATTAAAAGTTAAAAAAACAACTCAAAGGATGGAGATTTACACCAAAATTTGAATTTCTGAAAAGCCCCCAAATTTACCATTTTTTAACTTCTTGATCAATTAATTGCTTTAATAAAAGCTGTACTTTGTGCTTCTCACTTCACTGTTGTATGAGGTAAAACCACCTCAAATGCTAAGCAAATGGCTGAATATGAACTTACTTTGAAAAATGAATTCTGACTGATTTAGTTAATAATCTGTATCCATTCTTTAGGTAAAACAAGGAAAGCTAAATAGGGCAAGAAAGATTTTCTTCCTTCCATAAAAATAGTGGAGGACATGATATGGTAACTTGGGGAAAAATATCCTATTCAGTTTCATCATTCTCACTGACTATCTCCACCAAAAACATTTTGGTTGATTCTGCCTTGCTGAGCAATGTATGGATAGAATTCTATGTGGATGAGAAAAAAATGTATAAAGACAATGCTGAAGCCATACATCAGGGGAAGATGGATACTTCTGGTTCAGGTCCTTCCCTTTGGTTTCCCAAGGAGGGAGAGGCAACTGAGTGCTCTTTTGGGCTAGATTGGCATAATCTTTATCATAATTCCTACAAACAAATTTAGTAGTTCTCATTTCCTCAGTAAACCTTTGAAAGAGCAGAGTGCCTTGCTATTGATCTGTCCCACAGTTCATGGTGTATTCTCTCTCTCTCTCTCTCTGCTTTTTTGGCTTCAACTTCATTATATACACCCTAGACCTATCAGATATTCTCTCTTATTAACATTTACAATGTCTCTCTTTTCTATGAACAATAGTTTTCATAGATTGTGATGAGGTAGTTCAATCATTGGTGTTCTGTGAGGGTTGGGACTAATCAGCTTGACCCATCTAGAATCATCTGGGACATGGGTTTCTGGCCTTGCCTTCAGAGGATTATATCGATTATGCTACTGGGAGTGGAAAAAAGTGCTCACTCTAAGAGGGACCATTGCCATACTGGGATCCTGAAATGTATAAATGGAGAAAGGAAGCTGAGCAGCAAGTGTGCATTGACTTAATTGTTTCTTGATGGTGGCTAATGTGACTGGTTACTTTAAGTTCCCGCTACATTATGTTATCCACTATATTGGACTGTATCTTGAACAGTGAGCTAAAATAAACTATATTATCCCTTAAATTGTTTTTGTCTGGATATTTTATCATAGCAATAAGAAGAGGGTCTAAGACACTCTCTCTCCCATGCTTTATTCTGCTGAGCTGCATTCAAAGAAAGGAACTGCAATATGGCAAATATTTTCAGTGGCTTATGTGTCAGCTCAACTGCGCCTCCACCATTTAATCAGAGCATAAATTATATTTAGATTTGTGAATCAAAGATCAAAGGAATAATTTTAATCACAGTATACTATGCTTTAATAGTGATTAAACAAATTAAAATGTAGACACTCATAAAGAAAATAAGTCATCTTCTTTGGCAGAGGCAGAAAATAGACCTCAATAGATTATACAATTCTTTAAAAAAAGCTTTAAGCATGAATATTTTATTATGAGATATTAGGTTCACTCTGATGATCTAAAAGGAACTCTAGTGTTTTAGAACTGCGCCTCAAAATGAGAATGAGAATATGAATGAAAGGAAAGAAGATGAATTGAACAAGAAGACAACGATTTTTCTAAATAAAGAGGTTGATATTTTAAAGAATAAATTAGCATAAAAGAATTGAAAGAGCAAGTAAACCCAGGCCAATCATATCTTTAATTGATTTAGAAAAGAATACCAATGGAATTGTTACAGGACCATAAAATTGTTTGTGTTCAATTCAAGCAGAGCATAAGGCTCTCAAAGATTGGACAAATTACAGAGGCACCAGGAGAGGTGCAGGTATGTCAGGGCAGGAATAACCAGGTCATTGGGAAAAATCCCTCAGGACTCAGAGCAAAAGTCACGTCTAAATCTAAACAGAACTGAAAGGGACATAGGAAGAACAGCATAGATTTGTTAAAATTTCATCAACTGAGCATCATAAATCGACATTCTCTCAGTTGTGGTAATTTATAAGATGCTGAATTCAGCCATGAGAAACTCTGAGATGTTGAATCAGAGAGTACTGGGGAGATGCAGGGGAACATCACAATGCACAGGAACTAACAGCTGGCAGTGCACAATAGGAATCTGCAACTTTGGGAAAAATATCAGGTCAGATTGTGAAGATAGACAAGTTGTCTTTGAAAGTATTTTTTTTTTGACAGATGTAGTGTGCATTTATCTTCTCACTGTCAGAAGAAACATCTAGAGAAACATTCTGCCAAAACAAATGTCTGAGCACAGAGCAAGAGGGGAGACAAAGGAAACATCACAGTCAAAACCTACAAAATGTCTTGTTTCTCTCCTCCTGCTTGAGATGTCTAACAGGTTAAACAGCTAAACATTCAGTGTTAGGTTTCCTAGCAGTCTATAGAGAATAAGAGAATGAAAGAGAATTCTAGGGTCATAGCAATTGCTCAGAGAAACAGGAAATAAAAATATTTCTGATGGCCCTAAAGGCATATCAAGAAAAGAAGGAGAGAACATTCTGGAGATTTCACCGTCCACCTGGGGCTTCACATATAAAACTATCAACAGCTGCTGTCCAGGTTCATGATGTTTCCAAACAAGTAAATGAGGAGTTCAAGGAAGAACTGTGTAAGAATGTGGTTTCCTGTGCTTAGTCACCCTTAGATTTAGATTCAGTGGATTCAGTCAGTGTAACACAAACCATAATATACCCACTCACAGGTTCATATCATGCCATGAGATAGGCTGCCTATTCAACACAGTGCCGGCTTTAGAAAACTCAAACCAGATTAAACCTGTGACTCAATCCATCATTTACCTGTTTCTAAGGTTAGCACAATGGTTCAAATGTTTCAAAATGATAGTCTTCAGGAAGGGAGTAGATGTGTAGGTTAGTTTCCTCTGAGACTCAGTCAAAAGAGCTCTGATTAACTACTGTACAAGGACTACTGCTTGTATTCACAACTGGAGTTCAGAGACTAGTATGTACTGCCTGACATCTCTGCAAGGCTGTCTTCCACGGAAAACTTTCTTTCTAGGTCTCATTGCTGAATCTAGGCTTCACTGATGATCATATAGGGTTACTGTGTTTTCTAAACTTGAGCTTCTGAAGACAGTGTGATAATAAAGATGTATACACTATTAACATTATGCTTTAAATACTGGGGTCTAGAGAGATGGGTTAACAACTGAGATCTTTTATTGTTGTACTGCTTTCTCAAGGAACCTGAGTTCTGTTCCAAGCATCCACATTGGACAGTTTACAACCACTTATAACTCCAGCTCCAGGGCTCACGGGCTCCTGAGGCCTCAGTGAACACCCCCACATAGATATAATTTAAAATAAAGTAATATTAAAACCTTTAAACTTTGTGAGATTCTGAGACTTGGCCATGAGTCCTAGAGATATCTACTTAGAAGTCGGAGGAGGGACTCATAAGACCTGATCACTAGCAGAAATTCTCAAAGAATAAATTCTATTGTAATTTTAAAATGATGCTGTAGGGAGGGCTTGGTCCCACCTCAACTGAATATACCAGGCTTTGCTGACTCCCCATGGGAGGCCTTACCCTTTTGGAGGAGGGAATGGGGGGTCTTGGACGGGGAAGGCTGGGGGGATCAGAGGAGGAATGAGATGGGGAACAATTATTGGTATATAAAATGAATAAAAAATTTAAATAAATAATAAAAATGTGAAAGCCATATACACTAAAATAGTATTGTAAATTTGAATAAATATTTATACTACCATAATCACTGCTACTCAGAATCAATTTTAAAAGAACAAAACTCCATAAAGGTGATCAGTAAATTGTATCATGTTCTGACAGTGAGCTTAACAGTAAATATTCCTGTGGATGCTTTGAACTAAGACAGTCAAAATCAAGAGCAGCAACAGGAGCCAAAACAGGAGAAGAAGGAACAAATGTCTCAGATGGGGCTCAACATATGTCAGGCTGTAAATGAGAGTGGTGTGTGTGTGTGGTGTGTGTTTGTGTGTGTGTGTGTGGTGTGTGTTTGTGTGTGTGTGTGTGGTATGGTGTGAGTATTTGTGTGGTCATGTGTGTTGTGTGTTTGTGTGTGTGTGGTATGGTGTGAGAATTTGTGTGGTGGTGTGTGTTGTGTGTTTGTGTGTGTGTGGTGTGTGTGTGTGGTGTGTGTGTGTATGGTATGTATAGTGTGTGGTGTGTGTGGGTGGGTGTGGGTATGATGTGTGTGTGAGGTGTGGGGGGTGGGTGTGATGTAATGTGTGTGTATGTGTGGGGTGTATGTGTGTATGTGTGTGTGGTGTGTGGTGTGTGTGTGGTGTTTGGTGTGTGTATTTATGTGGTGTGTGGTGTGTGTTTGTGTGTGGGGGTGTGGCATGTGTATGGTGTGTATAGTGTGTGGTGTGTGTGGGTGTGATGTGTGTGTGAGGTATGTGTGTGGGTGTGATGTAACGTGTGTATGTGTGGGGTGTATGGGTGTATGTGTGTGTGGTGTGTGATATGTGTGTGTGTATGGTGTGTGGTGTTGGGGTGTGTGTGTGTGTGTGTGTGTGTGTGTGTGTGTGTGTGTGTGTGTGTATAAATAAGGAAACTATAAAGGAAATCAGGGTAGTATTTACCTCAGCAGAGTGGAGCATGGAGACAGAATGGAAGACTCACAACCTTTTCACTGAGGGACAACTCCTCACTCACCTGCTGTGGTCAGGAACCAGCACAGATACTCAGCTGGTCAGCTAAGTAAACAGACATTAATTTTGTGCTATAGCATCACTGGAATCTAATTTAGGAATTTTTACCTTAGGAATAATAGTCTTTGATGTAGGAAGGTGAATAAATGTGAGGTTTTTTTTTTTTTTTTAATTAAAAATCATGTAGGCCGGGCGGTGGTGGCGCATGCCTTTAATTCCAGCACTCGGGAGGCAGAGGCAGGCAGATCTCTGTGAGTTTGAGGCCAGCCTGGACTACCAAGTCAGTTCCAGGAAAAGGCACAAAGATACACAGAGAAACCCTGTTGCAAAACCAAAAAAAAAATGCAGTTCATATTTGAGACTTTTGATATAAGAGCCATATTTTTATGTGTAATATTTTGATTATATATTTGACATGGACAGGAATAACTTTAGACAGGAGAAGTCAGTACTGTGTTTAGTCCTAACAGACTAAGGAAATCTCTTGCCAGAAGATGGTTTTGCTGAATGACCCTCTTTCATTTTTATTTCCCCTATTACGATCTCCATTAGAACAATGTGTCTGGCCTTTCTCCTGTTCCTCCAAGCCAGAGACTGGCAGAGTCCCTGAGCTTGACCAGCTTCACCCCATCTGGCTTCTGCCTCTCAGTTTCTTCCAGTTCTCATCCCTCTGTCAATATCACTGATACCATTCAACAGACAAAGATACAGACTCAGTGCTACTAGACAGAACATTGGCTGTCCAGCTATACTGATAAATAGGCTGGATACTTTGCTTACCTCACTGGTGGAGCACTAAGTCATGATACCCACACCTTTGAATCTCAATTTCCCAATAATATTTATAATAAAACTAGCTATTTGACTGCATCATGGGTCTTAATTCTGAATTGATTCCAAGCTCAGGAAGGGAAGAATATGGTATTATTTATTGATTACTTAAACTTTGAGAGCAGTGGCTATAATATAATCCAATACTGGATGTCATTATCAGATGTAATTATCAGATCAATCATTGTTTAATAGTGTTGATACCTCTATGAATCCATAACAAAGCAATAACCTGCATAGACTCTAGAGTATACACATCCCAGGGGCAGTAGAGAAGGTCTGACTTTTTAATAAATCATTTCTTTGTTTTCTAAATTCTTCCAAGAAGGGAAGGAACCTGCATTTGAATGTTATAAGGCAACAACTAGGAATGTTAGCTCCCTGAACAGCTCTGGATTTACTTTTTGCTGCCTTGACTCCCCCTTGTCACTAGAGAATAAAGAAGACATAAAGAAGAAGTTGCATTCAGTTGGCATTAGAAAAAGCCCAGAGAAATTCAAGTAACAAGCAAAAATGTCTCACGGCCAATATGAAATAAAATGTACTGATAGTAAATCATGCACGTGAAACCACTCACACAGAACTTCATACGAAATAGCTCTGTGTATTTAGAAATGGGAATTTTAATAGGCAAAGTGGAGTCTTACATGATTAAGTATAAAACTGATTTAGCAATAGTGCCCAGGTTTACCAACTGTTATTAATGCAAGTAGCAAAGTTTTATGAACATGTCATATCCTTTATCCCTTTCCCAAGGCAAACTCTAAATGAAATAAAAAGTGATGATTATTGAGAAGTGTAATTTTATTCCTACAATTATGTACTCATGTACCTATCATTGTAGTGCTCAAAAACAAAACAGTATGTTTTGTGACAATCTCAGTAAAAAAGAAAATGATTTCTTTGCTTTACTTCATCAGCAAACAAATTAAAATATAGTTGCAAATAATGAAATTAAGCTTATATTCTATGGATTCATTAAAAAGAATATAATGAGTCTCTTGCATCAGATGTGAGCAAATCACGTGAGCAAAACTCGGCTAAGGAAACCTAGTCCCAAGTTCTTCTCTCTGTGCACCCTGTCCTATATCAAAGACTCCACTGTAAGCACAGTAGACAGTCTTGGGAAGGGACTGTGTAAGCAGAGCGTAACCAAAACTGATTTTCAATAAAATGTGTACTCTCAGGCCCCAAGACTTTGCACAAACATTGTTATTTAAATCACATAGGGTTTTCATAACAGTGCTGTGTACCAAAGTATCGAGAATATTGAGATTGGAACATTTCTGATCATCCAGTAGAAACTTTTAGATGAGAAAAACCACTAGGATGTAAAGGCCATTTGTTGGCAGCACCTAAGAACATGTAAGACTCAGGGATTAATGGAGTATCTCAGATAGTTCCATCTTTTAAACATGTATATCCCTCCCATTTCCCATCTCCTTCCTCCAAAATCCCAGGTTCTGCATTTTCGCACTTTCGCCCAGGATATTAACTAAAAATGCTCATGGCAGAGCCTGCTTTATGAAGAGGTTATCATCATCACCAGTGGCCACTATGAGGAAGGGTAAGAAACATGATAACAACTTTAAACATGGCAACAGCTTTAGAGACAGAGACCTTAGAATCACAGCATTTGCTAAATGTGAGGATGTAATGCAGTTATTGTATGACTTCAATGTTTTTTGCTCTCTCTAAATGCACTAGAATTCCTGGTTCTTGAATGAAAATATAAAACACGTATACTTATCTCCACATAATAAAACAACCCAAACACAGCTCTCTAGAGCTGTTATTAAATCTACAGTAAGTAATAGGAAACCATTGCACTAAAAAACAAACAGCTTTTTGAAGGCCATTACCTATGTTCAGACACCTTGCTCAGCCTTGATGTAGCAGGGAGGGGCTCGGTCCTGCCTCAACTGAATGTACCAGGCTTTGCTGAATCTCCATGGGAGGCTTTACCCCACTGGAGGAGTGAATGGGGCATGGGTTAGGACTGGGGGCAGAGTGAGAGGAAGGATGAGAGGGGTATCTGTGTTAAATGAATTAAAAAATTCTTAAAGAATAAACAAAACAAAACAAAAGAAACCCTCTTTACAGAGATACTCCATAATTAGACTTCAAAGAAGTAATACATATTATATAATGTAAAAATATGTAATATATATTTCACAGGAATTAGGTGCATACATCAATATATTTTGTTTTCAAGGTGATTTTGAGGTCTAGGTTGGTTTCCCTTATTGTTAACTTTTGAATCCATGCCAACCTTTGTACACCTTTAAAAATGTTTATGCTTTTAAAATTAACCTGTAATGTGTTAGATGCCATTATGAAACTTTTAACAAAGTATGTTTTTGTAGTTCTCTTTATTCCCAACTAGCAACCCTGTTTCTGCTTCTTGCTTCCCCCTACAAGCAGAAACTTTCTATTTCATAACCCATGTGTTCTTTTGACAACATTCCATCCTTTATCATCTAATATTATGCTCCCTTGGTCTCCTTCCTAGAGTTTTACATATCCCCCACACTCATATATGTCTCCATATATCAGAACTTCTTCTGACTTTTTCAGTGAGTTTTGCTACCTTCCATGAACTGCAGATGTCACTCAATGTTGTTGAATATAATACATCATTAAATTAATCAAACACAGTTTGTTCTGTGTTCCTAGTCTAAGTAGCCTGAAGTCTCATGCTTTTACTTTTCCTTTTTTTTTGTTTTGGTGGTGTCACACAACCTGATGCAGCTTGATTGGCTTTTTTGACTTTAGGTGAATTAATCCACCAAACAAATAGTTGCCTCATTTGTAATTTGGAAATAATGATGATTTTTTTTTTTTTTTTTTTTTTTTTTTTTGTAGATTGGATTGCATTACTCTCATAAAGGTGTAACTGAAGTCCTAAGCTATTTGGAACCCTATTTGGAAATAAGAACTTACACCAAGATGATCAATTAAAATGGGGTTGTACTGAGTGAAAGTAGTATTATAATGAATGAGGGTAGGCTACACTTAAGTAGGGTCTGGGTCACACTGAAGGAGTGTGGTGTCGTACTGAAGAAAGGATGGACTCAGCACAATATAAATGCTATTTTTATAAATTTGATATCATGAGAATAACAGAAACCACAGGAAAATTAAATCAGTCATTAGAATGAGGCATCTATAAGTGAGAGAGTCCCACAGATTGTCAGTGAGCCAGCAGTAACTGGAAGGGAGACTCACCTGGAGAGGCCTGAAAAAGTGCACACTGCTCAGCTGCTCACACTGAGCCCAAGGATCTCCACTGTATGCCAATACATTGCTGTTCTGTAAGACTCTCAGTGAGGGACAATGTGTTACAGTATTCCTGAGAAACTATATTTACTTCACAAGATTTAAGTAAAGCAATTTGTAAATTGCCTCACATGAGATCAGCCCTTAATAAGTATCAGTATTAATAACAGTGATAGAATATTTTAAAAGACAACCTGTTGGCTGTGCTTATAATACAATATTACTGGTTTTGTTTCTCATATCTAGCTCTGGAAATTCGTATTTTGAAATATCCAGGATGTGAGGCAGGAGAAATGGGACAAATTACAAAGGAGATAAACCTCAGACAAGCCAGTGTCTACTATCTGTGTGACTCCCCTGCAGATGGTTTGGCAGAGGAGGAGGTTGGAATAGTCAGCTAAATTGAAATTTGGGGATTATCTATGAATTTAAAGTATCCATGCCATTTTGGCCCCTATTAGCACAAATAATTGAGAGGAAAATCTTGCCAGTTATGCTTTCTGTAAGGCTTAATGCAGGCTTCAATATTTAAGTAACTCATTAGCAGTCTTAGCTGGTACCATGGACCAACGTTAAGGGATGTAAGAGATAGCTTTGACCTTCATTTTAGAGATGAGCAAATTGAGGCCTATAGAGGTTACAATGGACTCAAGGTTATACAGTTTACATTGGAAAAGCTGACACTAAATTCTTTTTAGCCTAATTTTCTGCAAGTACCAAGCATGCCTGCCAGGATTCAGTGTTACTTTCAGAATTCAGTGGAGCCTTCTCAGTTTGCAGACCCATACCTTTGCACTTCAAATCCAAAAGCAAAGTTAGTAGGGAATGTAGGTCCAAGAGAAAATTTTACCATCACTAAACATTTTAATAAAGACATCTCAAGAGCTTGCATTTGGGGAAGGGGGCAGCAGTGGATAAAGGGCAATTATTATTTTGCACTCAAATTATTAGCTGTATAACACATTTGGAAAAATCCTTTTACACTGTTTATAAGTTCCATTAAGGGTGACCTGGAAGAACCTTCCTGGAACAAGTCATCAAAGCCCTAGATGAGCTTGGCAATAAGGGTCCTCTCAGATGGGATTCATTTGCATGGTATTTAAAGCCATGGGACACTCTGGGCAGCAAGGTCACTGGGGTGGCTGAACTCTGGCATCACACATGAATTTTTTTGGAAACAGAGAGTGTTCTCATCGCCCACTTAACAGCTGACCCCACTTATATCAAAGCCGGCAGCCTCCTTCACCTCTGGGTGCTCAGTGCTAAGTAAGCCTTGTGGGAAGAAATATTCGACTTTTAATACAACAAACTTTGTTTCATTCCATTTGCTCCCTACACTTTCGTTGGTTTTGTAAAGGACATTTCCATGTTGCCTGCCTTAAGGACATCCCTACTGTAATTGAGGGCCCAACTTCAAATTTATCCGGAAAGAATCATTCAGGTTCATTTTGTGGCTCCATAGCCTGGAACCAGAGCTTTTTAAAAGACACTCAATAACACCAGTGCAGGGACCCCTCTGGACAACATATCAATTTGTATTATGAAGTGAATTATGGCTGCACCCACTAGAGCTGTTATAGTTAAATGTCTGTCAGTGTTTCCATTAGTTTCTGAGTGGTTCCTACTCAGTTGCAAAAACACCCTTTAGGCTGAACCATACCAGGCCAATTTCGGAGATGACTGTTCCCTTTCTGTAGTTTTAGTATTTTAAAATGTTAGCTGCCATTGTATTTGCTTGCATACATTTCTAAATAAAAGTTCAAGTCTTGAAGTCAGTGAATTCTCAGAATGCTGGTAGGTGGGAGCTCACAGGATTCAAGGTCACAGGTTTGGATGAGATCAAACCTTTACGTTAGAGGTAACCAAGGCTTGAAAAATAGTGGTCCAGTCATAGCCATTTGTATCCTCCATGGGAGAGAAACTTAGAACTCCTTTGTGCTTGTTTCTATCTGTACTTTGAATCCATGTAAATTATGTTCATCACCCAAAAATAAATCTTGGTCAAATCTCCTGTTTTCTAAGAAGACTCACTGAAAGTAAGGGGGTATTCCTGTGACATAATGATACATTCTAGCTTTCAACTGTCTGGTTTTCTAACATGTTGTACATCCTACAATAAAGTTCACAGCAGATTTGATAACTTGTAAAATCTTATAGGATGAGATAAAAGAGGCAGAATAAATATAATCTCTGATTACAGTTCAGAAAATTACTGATTAAAGAGCTGGGTGACAAAGTGTTTGTGCTGACTGACATACTGGCTCTGTGACCCTCTTCAAGCCACTCAATGTCCTAGTGATTAAATCTCTCTACAAATAGTGATAAGTAGTATCAGCTTCTGTGTGCTTCTCAGTGATGTTTGGAGAGAAATCAGTTAGAAGGTCAAAGAGGTATTTACAGAGACAAACCTAAACTATGTTCTATATAATTAAACATTATAGTATTATTGCCTGCTGTACTCTGAATAATTATTTACTGCTTGCAGGTCTATTTGTGAAAAACTGTATTAATATCATGAAAGATAAATGGCACATTTAATTCATCATGTTATGAGCATTCAGTATCCATTTTATAAATAAAAGAAATGAAATGAAGTTTGTTCAATCATTCTGCCTCTGGTGTTTGAGGGTAGTCCCTATGGTTAGTATGATGTGCTGAATTAAAATTCCTAGAAGGAAGCTATGTCTGCAGAGACCACCGGATGAAAACTGCAGTGATGTGTAAAAGTTGGAATGTTGTAGGTCTAGAGGCTAATTAGCTTTATCTTGGACTAGCTTTAGCCCCCTGAATAGCTATACCTCTGTGGGCAAATAACATCCTATGAATAATAGATAAAAACCTCCTGAAATCTATTAATTTAGCAGACTACTAACTTTCACCAAACCAAAAGCTGAGAATGTCATGAGCTTCTTGGGCCTATAGAAAATATCCTCCCATTTGCTGTAGCTCTCTTTCTGATGTACCCTCCAATGAACTTTAAACTTGCCTTGATTTATGATTCTCTTTGTTATGTAAAACTGTAAAACTCCATGAAATTGCTTCCACATTGGAATGAAACATGGAATCTTGGGTAAACTAAATATGTGTTCACAGACCATAATCACTCAAAATGGTTCCAGAGTAAACTATCTCTTACTCTCTTTGAGATAAGAGCTCTGTTATTTGCATTGACCATGAATAGGCTGCCATGCCCCACCCGAATCATAGAACATATTTTCAAGGAAAGATACGAAAATGCAAAATTGGATGAAACTGGTTGGAAGAAATCTGTTTTTCATAATTGCAAGAATGTATAACAGGCATTAAGGACTCTGACATGTCCAGTGTCTCTCTATTGGCCATCTACTGCAATGTAACTAGAAAAAACCAGAAATGTGGTGGGACAAATTCCATTATGGATTCAATGACTAAAATTTTTATGGGAGATGTCTTAAGGAATAAGAATCGTCCAGTTCTAAACAAGACCTTCAGCTATTTCTGTGAAAACTCAGGCATGAAAAGAACTGCATAATTTTGCAGGCTGAGCCAAGGCAAAACTGCAAAAGACTAAGCCATGAACTGACTACCCAATGTACCTAGCATAAGGTCTCAAGTTTAAAGTAAAAAAAAAAAAAAAAGACACTAAGGCAAAATATTCTTTTGAGTAAGATTTATTAGAAAAATTACTTATGCCATGATAGCATCAATGTTAGGTTCATGCGACTAAGTAGAGTTTCGCTGTGTTCAAATAGACGGGGATGTCTCACACTATATGGTTAAATAGTCCAAAGTACATGCTTACAATGGGTTGTTCTGATTCCTGGGCAACAGAGGAACAGGCAGAGGCTGCACCCTTCAGTTAATGTATTTTGAGTACACATGATATGCCACTGTATCCCCCATTGCCTGTAGTCAGGCTTACAGACACTTAATGGGTACCTGTCACTTCGTTATGGCATGTGCAAAGGATGAGAAAGTGCCTGCCTGAGTGACCACCAGCCCAAACTTACACCAGGGAGTGTTTACCTTTGTTCTCTTTTTAACACCAGTATGTTACATCAGGTAAAATGAGTATAAGAATTAGAAATGGATCATTATTGTTTTAAGGGAGAAAAGAAATCTTGGGGGAAATTGGGGCAGATTCAATTAAAAGGCCCTGAGAAAGGTATTAACAGCTGGGATTTGCTGAGTGTCACACCAGTTCAAAAGTTGTTTGTATCTGCAGGGGAATAAGTGTAGAGCTGTTTTGTTCTTCCTGTCCTTATTTTACACTTTTGGACAAATAATAACTTGGTTTTTTTTTTCTTCCTGAAGTTATCAAAAAATGAATAAAAAATCTAATAATAAATACTGTTATACTGTTTCTCTCTTGTCAATGAAAACAGCCTCTTTGTTTTGCTTAGGGTATAAGTTAGCATCTAATCACATGGAGACTTCAAGAACTGTAAAAAATAAAAATAGAGAAACAAATGGAAACTGCTAGTATCTCAGTCAGCATCACAATTACTGATTCCATTTTAATGGACGCTTTTGTAGAGCTATACACTCACTCTAGAATGTGGTCCTTCTTATATATTTATACCTACAATTAAATTTACAGGTACTTACATAAATAAATATGAAAACGCACTTACAATGTTTGTGTTCTATTTTTACATTTTGTTATTTGCTTGTCCATGTCAGTGACACTTTTTTAAAATCTTGAATCCCTAAGGCAGCACTTAGAAAACAATTAGACCTCTACTATAGCAGCTCATCTGTCTGACTGCCATGTAGCTCCTTCACTCTCATCTGGAAGAAATGTATCTATCTTGTAGTACTCAAACTCCTTTTGGTTTTGGACCACAGATATATGGGATAATATTTCCTTCACTCAACATCCATCTGTTCTGAATTTTAATGCAAGTAAGTCACTTTACCGAAAATCATTATATCTAGAGAAACTCAGATACACTTGGTTCTAGCTGTCAGACTTCTGTTGTTGCATAGAAACATATGAGCTTCCTTAGAACATAAGTAAGCCAAAGTCCACAGACTCTCTCCTTCTGTTTCCCATTTCCTGATGAGGAATTTTTAGAACTCTGATTCCTTCATATGTCTAGAAGGACCAAATAACTTTAAACATCTTACTATATTTATTTAATACTTACACTGCTCCTGAATCTCACAAGTAACTGTAAAAGTCAGCCACTGACTTTGAGTGTAAGTGAGGGCAGGGACAACATCCCATGAATGTACTCAGAAGCAGTCTGACACATGGGAAGGAACTACTAGCATTGAGTGTAGAATGTTTCTATTGCATGGTGAAAGTATATTGAAACTAAGTAGAAGCTAAGAATATCTATCTATCAATCAATCTATCTGCCATCTAGATACATAGGTAAATAGCTAGAGAGAGAGAGAAAGAGAGAGAAAGATAGATAGATAGATAGATAGATAGATAGATAGATAGATAGACAGACAGAATGTATACACTCCACTTAATTTTGTCCTGAAATCAGTCAATTCTACAGTGAGTAGATTTGATATCAGTAAAGGAAAAAAAAAAACAGAATTAAACATAGTTGATTCTAGATCCCATATTCTTAAACAGATACAACTACCTGTTGTGTAGTTCTACTGATTCCATATTTTTCAAGATTCAGCATTACTACAGAATTCCTAAGTACTTTTGTATTAGATTTATTAAGTAATATCTCCATGTCCTATTTTCTATGGAATCATTTAAACTGTTGAGTGTCTACAAAAATATGCTTCGTAAAAGATCTTTAAGGAACCAACAAGCAAAAGGACATTTCTTACAGAATCATCTAACTTAGATGGTATACTCAGTGTGTCAACAAGGCACCAAAACAATTCAAGTTGTAGTGATACTTTATTGGTGCTGAAATGTGGTGGTATTTTATTTGTGCTTTAATAATTAAAGCTTGCCTGGAGATCAGAGGAAATAGTCAGCCACAACATAGACGTCATGCAATGTTAGTACATGCCTTTAATTCTATCACTTGACAGGCAAGATTTCTGTGTGTTCAAGGCTACACTGGAAACAGAGCCAAATGTGGTGGCATATGCCTTAAATTCCAAAACTAGTTAACCATGGAGGTCTGGAGGTCTGTACAGACAGACAGGAAGTGACAGAGCTGGGTAGGAAAAAGAAGTGATGTAGCTGAATGGAGAGAGGAAATCAGATGGCAGAACAGCAAGACATATAGCTGTGAGTAAACAGGAAGTCAAGGCATTTGGAAGCTGCAGAGTTGGTGAGGTAAGGTTGGCTGGTGGCTTTCCCTATTTTCCTGATCTCTCTATGGCTTTCACCCCTATATTTGGCTCCGTGTTTTTTATTTAATAAGACCATTTAGAAATTCATCTACATCAAGCCCCACCATATAGATGGGCTTTGTTTACTTGCATTTCTTTCATAATTTCCTTAGCAATTGTTCACAAATGAGAATAAACAAATTGACAAAGGAAACTTGCATCTTCCATTGTGTATAATGGAACAATATAATATTTACTCTTCATTTGAATTTGTGCAAATGGAAATTCTTCTGCACACACATTAAACTATTTAGATTTCATAATAAAAACCAAGTGGTAAAAAACAATTGGCATCTGCAGCTGTAACAGCAGTTTCTGTACTTGAAATAGCTACTAGAGGCATTAAATATATCTGGAGATACAGACTTTTTAGTTTAAATTTTATGGCTTTAACTTTCATTCACTTATCTTTGTAGCACAAAAGACAATAATTCCAGAAAGAGTCAAAGTTGAGAATTCATAACATAATTTATTATAAAACCATTACCTCCTCCTTGGTCAAAAACAGATTATTGGACAAACTCCTCCTTCCATATCTAAGGCTGGTTACTCTAATTTCATAGAAAGAATATGGATTTGAAGTCAATCACACCATTTTTCTGGTATGTATTTACTATTTTGCTTTATGACCTAGTTTCCCCATTTAACTCTAAACCTTGCCCTCCGTTATAATTTCCTGAAGAGTACATAAAGTAAAAACGTTATAACACATCATTCTATAAATACATTGTCCAGCCTGTTCCCTGTAACCACAATTCTGTCATTCTGTCCTTCCAGCCCAAGGCTGTGGCTGTTACCCAGCCTCCTTCCTTTTTGCATAGTCTAGAGCCTGTTTGGAATCACTTCTTGCACACTCATACTTAATTTCCCCAAAATATGATGTTTGTAAGTTATGATTCTAACTAACTGGGCAATGCTTATGTTTGGATAGAGTCTACTTTGGAGTTTGTGGGTAAGCCTCTAGCACTGCTGGGAAATGTTCCAATTTACCCACTAGATGTATCCCTGTGGTGCCTAATGACTTAGCCTGTGTTTTAACTACACAGTGTTTACCTCAAGAGAAAATGTGGCACAAAAGGTCATTTTTCTACTTAATGTTCCAAATAATGGCCATACGGTTATCATACCCAATCATCACTTCCCTGAGGAATTATTGCATCAATCTTACTTCTATTCAATGACTTTCTATGAAGTAAGGCTTACATTTTTTGTTTGATGCATTTGTTTTATTGAAAGAAATATGTAAACATGCAGCTTCATTCATGATGTGTATTCTTTAGTTTACTGAGACAGAGGCTGATGTGGGATGAGATGTGTAGTCAAAGACAAGCCTTCATCAGAACTACTATGCCATGAGCCTGTTACTTAATGAATCTACCAGATGTGCTCTTCATGCAAGACCACTCAATCCATGGCTGTGAGAGAGGTCCCTTGCATCACACACCATCTGATAGAGAGTCAGCGTCAGTGAAGCAGTAACAAGTACTCACTAGCCTAGGTGCACAGACACCTGCCAAAAGGAATTAGTGGAATGTTGATGTTCCCATAGTATGCCTTACCAAAGCCTAGACAGATGCCACAGGAAAGGAGAAAGGATATGGAAAAGCAATCTTCTCTATTTCTGCTCCACCACAGCCCTCACACACTCTTCCCCATCACACTCACCTTCATATACCTAGAGCAACCAAGACACTAACTATAGCCTGTATCTCACAGAGGGACAATCTCTGCATTAAGTATAACTATCACTTCTTCTAAATAAAAACATAACACTTTAGTAACATGTAAGTGATTTAAGGGCTATATAATTTCAAATGAGATTAAGGTGCCAAGGATATGACTAGGAAGAAAGGAAGCAGATTTGTCATAGTGTGCTGTTCAACTAAAACCAAAGTGTAATACATATTTTATAGTTCAAATATTTGAACTCTCTAACCAAATATTTTGATGATCTGCAGAGGAAAAATATTTTTTGAAACCAACCCATTCTTCTGTTTGTGCGTATCTTTGGTCAGTGTTGACAATCATGTCTCTTACTCCTATTTTAGGTGTTTTACTCCTAGCCCAATTTGCTGTGGTGCTGTAGTAAGAGGTATCCAGTCTAGACTGGATTTCAGCCAGTCAGAGTGATATTGCCTGCCAACTAGAGCACTTTACCATTGATGAATATGCACCAGCTGAATCAAGCTCTGCTTCTCCTCTCTGCTTTTGTAGATGTTGGCTCTCCTCTACACATTCCCACAACTCAGAAATCACAGCACTGATAGAAGCAGAATTTGAGGTGTCTTAGTGTCCCTGCTTCCTTGAATGAACTTCTGTGTGTTAGCTTTAAAACATGAGTGTACACTCAGTCTGTGCTTTAAAACTCAGAGAAGTCGATACTGGCAACTGTCAATGTTTTCCTGAGTGACTGTCAGTGGGGTTCCACTAGTAAGAAGTCTGCTTCTAGAGTTCCAGATGTCCCAATGCTTTTCTCTCTTCCAGCCCATTGTACATTTGTTCGTGTTAAGCTTCCCCTGCCAAGTAATACTTTCTGCTTTACTCAAGAGCAAATACTTCCTAGTCCCAGATGTCCCAGAGAAGGGCAATCTTTCTGCATGGACTTAATTTTTTTGCAGTCCTTAAGGAACTACTTCTGAAGTTTCTATGTATTCTCATGAGTAGCCTGAGTTATGGTTTACAGTTATAGAACTCTCCTGCCCCATTTCTGTAGTACAGACCAAACACACACACACACACACACACACACACACACACACACACACACACAGAGTTGCTTTTCTCACAAAAAATAGTATATTTTAATGAAATTATTTTAATACTATTTAGTATTTATTATCTATTTATGTTAGAAAATATAACTTTAAATTTCTAGAAATTTTCAGAGGAGCAATTATTTCTACAGGTAAAAACTGAAATTGGATGCCCTTTAACGGGCAAACTGTTTCTACACACACATTGGAACTGCACAACAACAAAAGTGAATGAGCAAATAAAATGACGGACACATTCAGCAAACTAGGTAAATATCAAAAACTTATATTGAGGAAAAAAAGCCAATTCTGAAAGATCTCTTTATATATCATTTTTGTTTCTTTTTTTTATTAAGGAATGTTTAATTCATACCAACCACACATCCCACCACCATCCCTCATTAGTGTACAGTTATCTTAATAAAAATCAAACTACATTCAAAACTAAAAATTGTTACTATTGATTCCCCAAATTGACTTCCTTATTTACCTAGTATTTTCACATAAACTAAATAGAATTTGTTACATAAGACAACAACTGGGATTCATTACATATCCTTCCCTTTTCTCTGTTTCTGTCTTGCTAAATATAGAGTTTTTGTTATCATCTTACTGGTACAATAGTCTATATTAATAATTGTTTAATAATGGTTTTAACAGTGTATCAAAAACCAGCAAAAGAGATTCCACAGGTATGAAATCTGAGACATCTAAGACAAGGGATATCAGCATATTCCTAAAGCTGTATGGCAAGGGTCCCATTCCCAAAGCTGCAGAAATACCTTCCTTCATAGTCTTTAGGGTGGACCTGCTTCAAGAATTTGTGTGGAGGTCATGAGGCCTGTTGAGACTAAGACAGTGTCATCCTCACTCTTTTGAGACCAGTGGAAGAAAAGGAAGGGGGAATATATGGACAAGGGGGAATCAAGATTATAATGGGGAAATCAACAGAGACAACTGAGTCAAGCCCACAGAAACTCAGGAACTTGAGACCAACAGCTGTGCAACCACCATTGGGCCAGGACTAGACCCTGTGCATTTGGGAGACAGTTGTATAACTTGGTTTGTTTGAGGGGACACTGGCAGTGTGGTCAGGATCTGTCCCTGGTGCATGAACTGGCTTTCTGAATCTCATTACCTATGGTTGAACACCTTGCTCACCCTTGTTAAAAGTGGGAAGGGGCTTGGACTTGCCTCAACTGAATGTACCAGGCTTTGCTGTCCTCATGAGAGGACTTACCCTATTTGGGTAGAGAATGGAGGATGTATCTATGAGGAAGGTGTGGAGGAGGATGAGGAGGGATGAGAGGGTGATCTGTGTCTGGTATGTGCTGTGGATATCGCTCTGTGTAAATAAAGTTCTGATTGGCCAGTGGCCAGGCAGGAAGTATAGGCGGGACAAGAGAGAAGAGAATTCTGGGAAGTAGAAGGCTGGAGACAGACACCGCCAGCCGCTGCCATGAGAAGCAACATGTAAAGACACTGGTAAGCCACAAGCTATGTGGCAAAGTATCGACTAACAGAAATGGGTTAATTTAAGATAGGAAAAGTAGATAACAAGTAGCCTGCCATGGCCATACAGTTTGTAAGCAATATAAGTTTCTGTGTGCTTTCTTGGTTGGGTCTGAGCTACTGTAGGACTGGCGGGTAAGAGAGATTTGTCCTGACTGTGGGCCAGGCAGAAAAACTCTAACAACAGGTATGTAAAATGAATAAAAAAAAAATTAAAAAACCCAGGCAGTGGTGGTGCACGCCTTTAATCCCAGCACTTGGCAGGCAGAGCCAGGCGGATCTCTGTGAGTTCAAGGCCAGACTGGGCTACCAAGTAAGTTCCAGGAAAAGGCACAAAGCTACACAGAGAAACCCTGTCTTGAAAAACCACACACACACACACACACACACACACACACACACACACACACACACACAGAAAAAGTGCGTGTGTGGCATCACAGAGTTCTATTGTCCTTTGAAGCCCAAGAAATACAACAGCCAGCATTCATTTTTTTCCACTTCTATCCCTTTACTGAAAATGGCACAATTCCTGCTTTGAAATGATATCAAGTTTTGGTACTTCTCAAAAAAATACATACTTTCTTATTTCTGTAATATAGATGGGTAAAATTTTCCCAAATATTTAAGTTTTGGATTTTTTTTTTGCTTTAGATTATGTTTTCTTTTCTTTCTTTTTTTTAATTATTATATGTTTTAATTTAATATATCAACCATGGATTCCCCTGTCCTCCCCCCTCCCGCCCCCACCTTCCCCCCAGCCCCTTTCCTCCATTTCCATGTCCTCCAGGACCAAGACACGCCTGGAGACTCATTTAAACCTGGTGGATTCAGTACAGGCAGGTCCAGTCCCCTCCTTCCAGGCTGAGCATGTATCCCTGTGTAAGCCCAAGGTTCCAAACAGCCAGCTCATGCACCAAGGACACCGGTCCCACAGCCTGGGAGCCTCCCAAACAGATCAAGCAATTCAATTGTCTCACTTATCCAGAGGGCCTGATCCAGCTGGGGGCTCCACAGCCTTTGGTTCATAATTCATGTGTTTCCATTAGTTTGGCTATTTGTTCCTGTGCTTTTCCAATCTTGGTCTCAACAATTCACACTCTTAGAGTCCCTCCTCTTTCTCGACAATTGGACTCCTGGAGCTCCACCTGGGGACTGGCTGAGGATCTCTGCATCCACTTCCATCATTTATTGGATGAGAGTTCCAGCACAACCATTAGGGTGTTTGGCCATCTGATCACCAGACTAGGTCAGATCAGGCCCTCCCTCGACCACTGCCAGCAGTCTACAGAGGATATATCATTGTGGATTTCTGAGGACCTCTCTAGCACTTTGCTTCTTCCTGTTCTCATGTGGTCTTAATTTATCATGGTCTGTTATTCCTCGTTCTCCCTTTCTGTTCTTGATCCAGCTGGGATCTCCTGCTCCTCTAAGCTTTCTTTCCCTCAAATCTTGCCCTTCATTACTCCCACTGTTTTCTAGGTTGTTCATGTATATCTCATCCATTTCTCTGTCATTGGGCGATCCCTGGGTCTTTCCTAGGGTCCCTTTTTCTAGGTAGCCTCCCTGGAGTTGTGTAGCAGTCTAGTCATCTTTGTTTTACATCTAGTATCCTCCTGTGAGTGAGTACATACTATGTTTGTCCTTCTGAGTCTGGGTTACCTCACTCAGGATGATTTTTTAGGGCTGTAGAGATGGCTCAGCTGTTGAAGGCTAGGCTCACAACCAAAAATATAAATTTTGGATTTTTTTATGCTGAAAAATTCCTTCTTGACCAATAGAACAAGGTCCTAGAAAGCTCCAAATTATTGAAAGCTACTGATAATGCCCTTGGTTGTCCAACACAACTCCATCACAAGACCCTACTGCTGAAGTCATCACAGACCAGAGCTGAAGGACATTAAGAAATTAAATGGCATCTGAGCTAGAAGTTTCCTGTCTGTCAGCATTCATGATGTCAGAAGGTACCTAGCATGCTTCTTGGGGGTGGGTGCATGGCAAAGTTATCAATTGTCCTATCAAGCTGTGGACCCTAGGACATATAATGATTATAATAAACACTTTTCTGACAAGTTATGTCCAGTTTGTGCAGCATTGACATCCTGGTATGGGGGAAACCAATCACTTTGAGACCTGAGACCTGCTCCATAGGAGAAAATTCAATCCTGATACTGTAAACCTAGGCAAGAACCAGTAATTAGGAAGGTCATAGACCTCAGGTAAGAACCTACTACTGATGTATTGGTAAATGTAAATGATGTTAAATTGCCTTCCAAAGGTTTATACCCATAGCTTAGTATCACTCTCAGCCTAAGCAACAGAAGCTTCTTTTTTGTTGTTGTTGTGAGCATTGGTTAATGCAGACTTGTAATCTTGCAAAGTGTGGAAAGTAAGAGACTGTGGAGTACTTAACTTGAAATGTAGCATCTATCTTATTCCCTCCAGGGCCTGAAGAACATTATAGAAATGGAAGTAGAAAAAAAAAAAAATGGGAGAGACGGAGTTTGGGCAGTGTGGCTATGAAACAGTGTCCTCTAGTCTTGACATCGCCATTGTACATATGATCTCAATGACCTTCACAAGACTGGTCCTGTCAACATTTGATTATGCACAATGGAAGAAATCAGGTGGCCCTCACCCTCACTGAGGCATTATAGGTAGTTAGTTAACAGATACTGGGAAGGATGTGTATTGGGTTCTCTGGTGGTAGGGCCAATGATAATTTACTCTTGTTCTAGTGAGTGACATCTATTCCTGAGAGGATTCATAACAAAACTAAGGATATCAAAAATTAAAACAAAAAAGATACCAAGTTAAGAAAGAACTTGTGGAAGGAAAGTTTTCTCTGGAAGAGAGAACAGGGTGAAAATGCTGGAGAGAGAAGGTTGGAAATGACCAAAATTCAGTAAACATAGGTAGAACACTGTCAGTGAGTTTTTAAAAAAATACAGTCCAGTCTTCAACCCATTTTACTTCTTGAGGATGTAGTTGTGAAGGTCAGGAATACTTTCAAGACTTCACTTAGAAATATCCTCAGCTAACTGTCTACTTTCATTGCTCATAAATTCAATCTTTTATAAAAATACAGGAACACAATTCAGCCAAGACAAGAATGTATTTTCCTCCAGATTCTAAAAATGCATACTGAGGCTTCATCAAAGTCACACATATTTCCACAGTGCATTTCTAAGCTGCTCAACCTTCTGCCTACCATTAATTTCCAAGGCCCTTCATGCTTTAGGCCGTATTCACAGATAGTGCCTCATCTTGATATTAAAATATGTCTTAGTCCAGACTGCTGTAATGCAAAGCCATGTACTGGGTGGTAGAAACAACACAGATTTCTTTCTGACTGTTCTGGAGGCAGAAAGTCTAAAATCAAAATACAAACAAGATGGATTTTATTCAATGCCTCTTCTCTGGCTTGCCGATGGCAGAAGAGATCTTTTTATTCCCCACATTGGATCCTATCAGAAAGAATTCTATTTTATTTCTTAACTCAAATCACCTTCTACAAGCCCTTTCTTTTTTTTTTAAATTTTTAGATCAATTTTTTTATTTGTGTTTTAAATTTACATGTCAGTCATGGGTTCCCCTGTCTTATCCCTTCCCACCTCTACCCCCAACTTCCCCTCAGCCCCTCCTCTCTGTTCCCATCTCATCCAGGACCAAGACTCCCCTAGGGAATCAATTCAACCTGGTGGATTCAGTACAGGCAGGTCCAGTCCCCTCCTTTCAGGCTGAGTAAAGTGTCCCCATGTAAGCCCAAGGTTCCAAAACAGCCAGCTCATGCACTAAGGACAGGTCTAGGTCCCACTGCCTGGGTGCCTCCAAACAGTTCAAGCTATTCAATTGTCTCACTTATCCAGAGGGCCTGATCCAGTTAGGGTCTCTACAGCTTTTGGTTCATAATTCATGTGTTTCTATCAGTTTGGCTATTTGTCCCTTTGCTTTTCCAATCTTGGTCTCAACAATTCACACTCTTATAGTCCCTCCTCTTTCTCGATAATTGGACTCCTGGAGCTCCACTTGGGGCCTGGCCGAGGATCTCTACATTCACTTCTATCAGTTATTGGATGAGAGTTCCAGCACAACCATTAGGGTGTTTGGCCATCTGATCACCAGACTAGGTGAGATCAGGCTTTCTCTCGACCATTACCAGCAGTCTACAGTGGATGTATCATTGTGGATTTCTGGAGACCTCTCTAGCACTTTGCTTCTTCCTGTTTTCATGTGGTCTTCATTTATCATGGTCTGTTATTCCTTGTTCTCCCTTTCTGTTCTTGATCCAGCTGGGATCTCCTGCTCCCCTAAGCTTTCTTTCCCTCTAACCTTGCCCCTCATTACTCCCACTCATGTCCATGTTGTTCATGTAGATCTCATCCATTTCTCTGTCATTGGGTGATCCCTGTGTCTTTCCTAGGGTCCCATTTTCTAGGTAGCCTCCCTGGAGTTGTGTAGCAGTCTAGTCATCTTTGTTTTACATCTAGTATCCTCCTGTGAGTGAGTACATACTATGTTTGTCCTTCTGAGTCTGGGTTACCTCACTCAGGATGATTTTTTTCTAGATCCATCCATTTGCCTGCAACCTTATGTTGTCATTGTTTTTCTCTGCTGAGTGGTACTCCATTGTGTATATGTACCATCTTTTCTTTATCCATTCTTCAGTTGAAGGGCATCTAGGTTGTATCCAGGTTCTGGCTATTACAAACAATACTGATATGAACATAGCTGAGCTAAAAGCTCTTTCTTAAATATAATTAATCTGGTGACAAGTACTCCAATATGTAAATTATAGAGAGACACAACTATGCCCAAACAATGAGCTTTTTTATGTTGCAAAACAGATTGCTATTGATTTAGTAACTTAAGGTATCCACATTCATCATCTTGCAGTTTCATGAGTATGGCCAAGGATGGCTTCTTTGGGTGATTTGCAAGTCTGAAATCAAGGTGCTACCTAGGCTGGCTCTTATCTGGATTAGGTAGAAATACATCCACTTCCAATTTTACTTCAGTTGTTGGCAGGGTTATAGTCTTTTTAATTGTAGGACTAAGGGCCAGGACCATTCTCTGTAAGTGGAAACCACTTCACGTTTTTCCCTAGTTCATTGCTATGTAATTTTGTCCATGGACCTTCTCACTCCCTGTGATAAGTATTAGAAAATTTCATTGTGACTTTCAGTTACTTGCCTGTTTCACACCTAGTAAGTGACTGCCCTGTTTCAAACCCAGAAAGATTTCAGTTTGGAACCATGACTCCCAACACCACTCTGAAAGCTCCCTTACACTATGACAGCTCCCTAGAACTTATACTAAAAAGCATTATGAAAGTCATTCCTGAAATTATCAGGAATGGATAACAGTAAATAGTTCTGGCAGGCAGACTGAGCCCAATTATCATACGGGAAACTGAGGTTCTTTTCATTGTGCTGTTTTTTCCTTGTCGAATGTCAGCTCCGGAAAGCCTCTGCATGATGGAAATTTGTGCCTGAACCCATTCATTCCTCATGTGGCATTGCTCATCAACTAGAAGATTCACTTTAGATACTACAATGTCACATCAATCTCTACATGGTGACTAAAAATGCATTCCAGGAGTAAAGAGTAAAGAGGCAGAGGCAGGTGGATCTCTGTGAGTTTGAGGCCAGTCTGGGTTACAGAGTGAGTTCCAGAAAAGGCACAAAGCTACACAGAGAAACCCTGGCTTGGAAAAAAAATCCTTTTATTGTAGAATACTGTCTTGCCAACTCACTTCTAGGGTTATAACCCTGATGGGTTGTAATGGACTCTGATGATTTACTGAAACTAGAAAGTCTATTTGATATTTATTCAGGTCCAGGAAAATCTTCTTTCTCTATCTTGTCCTAGAACTCATACACCTGTCCTAGCAAGCTCTAGTTTAAGTAAGTGTTCTCTTGATATTTTGTTTAGGGCAAAGTACTGAGCCTTGATAGCTCTTGTGTGAATATTCAGTTTTCAATTTTCACCCCTCCCCACCATTATTCTCAAATGCATGCTTGTCTTGTTCTTCTCTCAGGCTTTCCTCTGCATTCATTCTATGAATCTTCATCTAAATGCAGCTTCTGTAGTCTAGAGGTTATCATATTTGCCTTATATTCCATCTAAAGCACCTCTGGCCTTTTGACATTAAGACATGGAACTGTCATCTATATTTCAAACTCAAAACCATACATTCAAGTTACAAAAAATTCCCATAATGCTTAAACTTTATGATTTGTGTCTGGCCCCATTTCTGTGGATTGTGAGTTGAATTCACTCCTTTCTTTGGATCCAGTTACTATATTTCAATCTCCTCGGTGGGTAAGATTGCAGTAGTTTGTAGTGCTACTTTAGTTTGCCTGTATGAAAGCGCTGACACCAGTAACTGGCTTTGCACTACTCCTTACCTCTCTTATACTGGTTTATGTACCTTTTACTAAACAGTAGGCTTGCTCAGTTTCTTGAAAATTGCAGTTTTTAAACTGATTGATAGTTTTAACTAATTTCTTCACTGACAATCTAGACATATTTAAGTACTAATTTAGAGTACATATATTCTATTTCAAATAATATATTACCCAAGTCGTTAAAAATATACCTTCTGTGAACCTTGGAACAGTTTCATTGTAACATTGTTAGGGTACCAATAGTAACAGCTTGCTAGACTCAGTGAGACTTTGCTAGAGTTTGTGTGGATTAAGACTTTTGGCACCTAGGCAACGGTTTTATCTGACAATCAGACATCTGATTTTCTCATGTAGATACTTTAAAATATGATAGAGGACATCATATACTATTTTTTATCATATCAGCATCTTTTAACCATGTACCATTAATAGAATTATCAAAACCATTCACTTTGTATACATAAAGAATGTGAATCATACACACCTTCATCCAAGGCACTTTCTGCTGTGGTCTCAGGACAGGAACCTGATGAAAGAAAAAAAATTCATAAAGATACTATTCAATACCAAGACATAAAACTAAAACATGGTTTAAAACTATATCCATGATTACAATGTATATCTACCTACATATTATCTACTTAGTAGATACACTAAGTCTATCTACTTAAAAAGATATATTATCTTTTGCATTTTTAAGGAAAGTTCAATAAGACAAAAGAAGGAGAGTCATGAGTATGCTGAACTACATCTCATTTTGAACCTCTAAGAAACTCTATTCTTTTATGTCTTAATCCTTTTTTTCCCCCTCAGGAATAAGTGTTGGAGCAGATTCTGATTCACAATTCTGTCAAATTTATGCCAATAATCATACTTCATACTTTTCAAATATGTTATATAATTTATCTTCAGAATACTAGGAAGAAAAAATAGGTCAAACAGATTGAATCATAATAAAAGCCTGACAGCATTCGCTCATCAAAATGTGGCAGTGGAGACCAATTAAAGCTAACTGTGAGTATTATCATGGTAGTAATGCATTCAAGGTTCTCAATGAATCTGTAATAAATGTACAAATAATAGACTTGAATGTGTTGCTTAAATGAACTTGGGCATTTTAGGAAACAAAAGATGAAATAGAACCAAATGTCCTCATTTTAATTTTATTATTCTATTACATTTCTAATTTCCAAATATTATCAAAGACATAATCCATAAAAGCACATATCTAAATCTTAGGACTTCGTTGGCAAATGTGTTGTAATAGTTATAAGAACTTTAGTGGAATGTGTAAAGAATAAGGGAAAACCATTATTTTATGCATGTTTTGGTGACTTTTCAGCCTATCAACCCAGACATAATAAATAAACCAATAAATAAAAAAGAAAGAAAGAAAAAACAAAAACTTCAGAACACAATATTCTTTGTTATCTGTAACAGTATGTTAAAGTGAAAATTTTACATTAAGTGAGAAATAACAACCATAGAAATAAATAATTTTTTTTCTTTTACATTTCATTGTTTAACAAAACCCTAATAAGGCTTTGTTCTTATAGGTACCTACAAGTCAATTGAATTTAAATGGTAAGTTGGGGGATATAAATTTCTGTTTGAAGGAGTTTCTGACAGTGGGAAGAATCCAAGAGAGTGAGCATTCTAGAGTGAGGGCAATGCAGTCAGATGCACAGGGAGAGTATATACATGTATGTATGCACAGATAAGAACATCCACAAGTGCACACATACACACACATTCCCTTAGGAGTTCTTCACAGCAGGGGTGATAAGAGGATTAAGAATCATATTATACATACCCAGGTATAAACAGAAGACTATTCTAGATCAAATTATTGGCTTCATAGTCAAAACTAGAATTGGATGCTTTCTGGATTTGGATCTTTGTTCTGTATATTATCAGGCACTTTGAATTTTATGCAATTTATATATCATTCTCTGTAACTCAACTCTCACAGTGAGTTGTTTCTAAATGTTGAATTATTTATCAAAAATAAACTGCTTAGAATAGTTTGTGGGATGCAAGAAGTAACTACAAGGTGCCATCTCTGAAAAATTGCAAAGTGTTGATAAGCCAAATAATCCCCCAAATGTTTTGTGACTTAGATTTCTTGATGTGCCTTTCTCCTCCCATTCCGACTCGACTCTTCATTTTCAGTGTGAAATTGCAGTTTGTTACTTTTCTTTCTGTTTTGTACAAAATGCCTAGGAACACAGGCACAGGAGACAAGCTTTCCTTTTAGAGAAACTGAACTTAAAATTGCAGTGCTTTTCACTTATTTTATTTTGTTGGAATGAAGCTTTAAAAGGGGACTTAATAGACATAATTCTAGGTTCAATTTAGGTGTAGTCTGGCATGACTAGAAGAACAAAAAAATCTCTTTAAATGACAGAAATACACTTAATATCCTCCAAGGTCAAGAAAGTCTGATGCCTGTGGCTGTGGGAGTGAGGCAGCAGTACTGTTTAAAAGCATGGAGGTCAGCATCACTACCAAGCTAAAATGAATTATCATGGAAACACATGGCACCGTAAAGTCAGAGCTGAGCTTAGAAAGGAAGTACTTAATCAGCCTTTAAACACATTTTTTTTCTTGGTCCCAGAATAGTCATCATATTAAAAATTGCACTAAAGTTGGGTGGTCTAGTGTTTGTGGTAGGCAGATAAACCTGTAATGGGAACATTTTATCTTAAGAATGAGAACACCTTTTTTTTCCCCTGAAGATCAGTTTATTTGAACTGAAAACAAGCAAATTTGGGTGAATAAAAGGACTTCAAAGATTTAAAACAAAACAAAACAAAACAACAACAACAACAAAAAAAAAAAAAAACCAAGCAGAATAATAACAATGAAAAAGAGGGAAAGACTATTGAATACAAGGACCACAACCTCAATAAGAAGAGTTCTAAATGTCACACTGACATTCAGACAATGGTTAACCAGCTGTTGCATTCTGTAGGTGGCAGGGAAGTTCTTCCACCCAGGGAAGATTGATTTTTTTCTCTACTCCTGCCCTAAACATTTAACAACTTTTGGGGATGGTTTTGCTTATCACATAACTGGGGATGAGGTGCTGGTACATAATGGGGTAGTAAGGAACCTGCAAAGTCTCTACAATGAATTTGATGAATAGGAAAGAGGTCTTTATATTATGTGTGGTAGTTAAGAGGCCCTGCCTCCAACAGATGTGTGGTGCCAGCTTCCTTTTTAGCTAGGTTTTGATAAACCCCCCAAAAGTGTGAAAGCCTGTCAGTTGCTTATAGTGAGTCTTCCTTGAACAAGCATCTGGACAAAGGGTGTTTCTCCTGTTACTCTATTTCAGCTTGACTCTTCCTTGCCAGTCACCAGGACTTTCTCTCTGTCTACCCAAAACCCTGAGGTAATTTTGCTCCTATGTCTTTCCCCAGTTGTTGCACAGTGTGATAAAATGGTTACTCAATTATATAGTTTTAATTTTATATATATATATATATATATATATATATATATATATATATATATATATATATACACACATATAGATATACACACATAGATATATATGCTAAATATATTATATATATATATTAATATATATACCAAAAGCTATCACTGCATTTGAAATAATTTAATGAACATGCTACTTTCTTTGTCATAATTAGAATTATTTTCTCATCTGTGCATGTGTTTGTGTTTATGGTCAGGATGTATATGTCACAGTATGCCTATGCAGGCCAGAGGACAACCTGGGGTGTAGGATCCTTACTTTCTACCTTGTTTGAGTCTAGCTCTTTTTAATGTTTACCACTGGGCATACGACTAGCTGGCAGGTGAGCTTCCGGGGATTCACTTGTAGCAGCCTCATCTCATCACTGAAGACCTGTGATTACAGTCACATGCTCTTGTTCGTAGCTTTATAAGGGTTCTATGAATCTGAATTCATACCCCCAGACTTGCCTAGTAGTCACTTTACCCACTGAGCCATTTCTCCGGCACACAATTAGAAACTTATGATGTAATCAGTGGGTAACAAATAAAATTATTTTACGGAAGGTACAATTAGCAGCAAATGGTGGCTCAAACCTGTAAGTTCACAATTTGAAAGATGGAGGCAGGATAACAAGTACAAGATTAGCCTAGGCTACAAAGAAAACTGAAGTTCCAAAGAATAGTTTTCTCATTTGAGTTTGTTTCTAAATAAGAAATTAATTACTATCCATAAAAATAATATATAGATCCAATGGTATTCACATAAAAACATGATACACAAAAGATTTGAACTAAACTAATCCTTAATCACTAGAACTGTTACTATATTATGGAAACTCAAGTAAAATTTTTGTTCTTGTGCTCATTTGAGAATATCTCATTATTATCATAGTGCTTAGAGGACTTAGCCTGTAAAATATTCCTGTTTCAATATTGACTTCTAGAGATTTCCAACTTTTTAGAAAAAGCTCAAAACAAAACAAAATAAAAACACCTTGCCATACTTGAAATCTCTGATTCTTTTCAAGGATCTTCCCTGCAGAGGCCAAATATCTGAGAATTTATGAGTAAGTTCTTAAATACCATCATTTCATGACAGGTAAATTTCTACAGCTAAAGTCAGTAAATAAGAGGAAGGAGGAGGGAAAGGATTTATGGGGCATTTGAAGATAGGCCTTTAAGAAGACCAGAATGTAGAAATGGTCTTATTAGACTGAACCTCTTCCAATGTGGCCAGTACCTTTAAAGAGGATACACCACAGAAGCACAGGGTGAAGGGGAAGGCTCTTGTTGCTATTGTTACTGTGGTTATAAATGAAGATCCAGTAAAGTTCACAACTGTCAAGTGTGGATAAAAGTCATCACATAGGACCCACAAACTGGTTCTATGTCTTGACCACAGTGAGAGGAGATTTAGTTACTATTTTTCTCACCACAGTGGAATCACTAATTCGTTCAAAATAAATTTTCATCACAAGGATCAGTAGCCCTGATTACTAAAATATGCACTTCAGATTTAGTCAAGACTTGTCTGTCTTTATTATTATATTCCATGTATGCCATCATGTTGCTCTGATGCTTTGTGTTCTTATTGAAGTGTCAGGATTTTGAATCATCTGACAAGCATCCAGAAAACCTGTTGATTGACTCAGGTAGAACCATTTCTAGACTTGGGTCATGGACTGTATGGGTAGAAAGAAGTAGGCTGAAAACTAGAGTTCATGACTTTTGGTGCAATAGGAACAGCAGCTCAACCCCTGCTATACTGTCTTCTTCACCAGGATAGACTGTAACCTGGAATTGTGAGCCAAAACAAATCCTTTGGCCCTTAAGTTGCTCTAGTCATTACATTTTATCACAATACTTTGAAAACAAATCAAGACAACAACATATCTACACAATCTCCATATTTGTGCACAAATACAATACAGAATTCTTTGTTATCTGTTTATGTAAACATACTCATTAAACAACTTTTAGAGTATGGGTAAGCACTGTCACAAAGAAGCTTCCTTTTAAAAGGTGATTTCTATTATACTATTTATTTTAAAAATTATAGAACAATTTTATATCATTTTGGGGACCAAGGTGAGTATCTGCATTTCTTAACTGTGATGGAACTATCTATGCCACATATGCACATTTATTACCATAAACCACTGGGCCATCTTGGGAAATTTCTTCAAGTCACATCATGTTTTCCTGTTAAAGCTGTGAGAAGATCATAAGGGCAGGCAAGAGTACTCTATACCACATTATTTAAAAACCAAGTCTTTAAAACAAGCAAGTATTCTATGGTATTTTAGAGGAACTTATACTTGATTTAATTTCCCTTTTGACTTATGACCCATTTTCAAGATCAAGCAAACATCTTTACTGACAGACCATTAATCTAATATGCTGTCCTCCAAGAAACATGCAAAACACACTGGATTATATGAATTTAAGAGAGCAATTGTATATATTTTATGTAGCTTCTTTGCATGTGATTGTGATAAAACCAGAGGTGCATGTGAATATAAAGACTTTATAACAATCCAGATGTTCATGAATTAAAATACATTTTTAGTTGGTAATGATGCACAATAACTAAAGAAAAATCAAATAAGTATCAAAACTTGTATTTAATCATTATACTTTTAAAATAAACCAAGCATTTTAATAGATTGACATTATAAGCCAAGACATGTTCTTCCACATCATTTCTCCTACACTTCAGTACTTCTGAATGTAAGTTTAATTAGAGATGGGGGGGTCTATAAAAAGGTAATAAAGTTAAAATGCTGTCATAGGCTGGGCCCTAATCTAATGGTCTGTGTACTTAAAGAAAAGGGACACAGACATAGAGAACGTAAAGAAACATGAAGATGGCCATCAACAATGATCATCAGGTGTGTGTTTATCTTGGTCATTTTGAGGATTGAACCAGGACTTCAATATACTCCTGCTTTTCCAGTTTTCCTGTTGACAATTTTATTTTAAATAAAATGAAAATGAATGTCTGGAGATTGAGCCACCAGGAGTGTGCAACTTTGTCTTCACAATCACAGAAAGCTAATGCAGCTGATGATTTCCACATAGACTTCCACAAAAATGTAACAAATACATTTCACCTTCTCTGTTCTATGTGTTAATATATTGTATCCCCCAATATATTGTATACCCTAGTAGAACTTTTCTGGGGTCAGAGAAAAGAGCAGCCTGTGGTGGCACACATGTCTTTAATCCTGGCATTCAGTAGGCAGGAATCCATCTGGATCTCGGTGAGTTCATAGCCACACTAGGAACAGAGTGTGTGGTGGCATGCACCTTTAATCCTAGTACTTGAGATCTCATGTCTTGCTTGGGAAAGACACATGCCTTTAATCCCAGGAAGTGATGTCAGGAAGCAAAATTTATATAAGGCATGAGGACCAGGAACTAGAGGCTTTTAAGCATTTAGGCTTTTAGCAGCAGTTCAGCTGAGATGCTTTTGCTTGAGGACTCAGAAGCTTTTGGTCTGAGGAAACAGAATCTGCTGAGGAGTTGTTTGAGGTTGGGTTGACTATGGCTTGTTCTGCTTCTTTTATCTTTCAGCATTCACCTCAATACCTGGTCCTTTTTTTATTATTATTATTAATAAGACCTTTTAAGATTCATTACAGTTTTTCCATAGTCTTTCTCTTTCACATGCTTCTTCATAAACCCCATGCTTCCAATGATCCCAGCATTCATGGGATTGCCCATTAGTGAGCATGTTCTTCCCTTTTCTATCCTCCATGGGTCCCTTCAAAACAGCCTTCTCCAGACCTAATGAAGGAGTATATCTCAAAGACCTTAACTATGGACAACAGGACAACAGGTTCTTCATGGGTGTGCCCTTTGTCTACAACAGTAAATACCTTTTAAAATTAAATATATTTTAGAAATTATAATTATAATTACACCATTTCCCTCTCTCCATTCTTTACCATGTATATTCCTTGCCCTCTTTTAATCTCATGGCCTCCTTGCTTTAATAATCTGTGTGTGTGTGTGTATGTGTGTATGTGTGTGTGTATGTGTGTGTTCCTAAATTTGTAAGTGCACCTGCTTAATACTAAATATATAAATACAACCCACTCATTCCTAGAGTGTTGAATGTATGTATATGTTTTTAGAGGTAATTATTGCTATTGGATAACTAATTTGTGTGCTCTTCTTTGGAAACAATATTTCTCCAGCTTTCAACATTCCTTGATTTCCTATAGTGCTAAGACTATGGTTGAGGCCACATGAAATTTGTCTCCCTCACATTAGCAGGGTCTATTGGCATTATCCTTGTTCAGATCATTTTTAGACAGCTATGTTGGTGAGACTTCCTAATATAGTTTCTGTGGTGGTATTGTGTTCCCTGAAATATTGTACACTCTAATAAACTTATCTGAGCAAAGTGTCCCTGTGTAAGCCCAAGGTTCCAAACAGCCAGCTCATGCACTAGGACAGGTCCCGGTCCCACAGCCCGGATGCCTCCCAAACAGTTCAAGCTATTCAATTGTCTCACTTATCCAGAGGGCCTGATCCAGCTGGGGGTCTGGACCTTCCTGTACTAAATCCTCCAGGTTTAAATGAATCCCCAGGGGAGTCTTGGCCCTGGAGGAGATGGGAATGGAGAGGAGGGGCTGGGGGAAGGTGGGGGCAGGGAGGGGAGGGGGAAGGACAGGGGAACCCATGGCTGATGTGTAAAATTAAAACACAAATATAATAAAAAAGAAAAAAAGAAACTTATCTGGAGTCAGAGACAGAACAGCCACAATATTAAACATAGAGGTTAGGCAGTGGTAGCACACACCTTTAATCCTAGCATTCCAGAGGCAGGGATCTACCTGGATCTCTGTGTGTTTAAGGATGCAGCTATGCATGGTGACTCACACTTTTAGTCCCAGAAAGTGAGCCTTTAATTCTAGGAAGTAAGCCTTTAATCCCAGGGAGTGATGGTAGAAAGCAGAAAGGTATATAAGGCATGAGGACCAGGAACTAGAAGATTTTGGGTGGTTAAGCA
This sequence comes from Onychomys torridus, assembly GCF_903995425.1. Lineage (NCBI taxonomy): Eukaryota > Metazoa > Chordata > Mammalia > Rodentia > Cricetidae > Onychomys > Onychomys torridus. The sequence goes on from NC_050444.1 coordinate 95,149,444, forward strand.
TTCAGTCTTTAGAGCAACTGTTGAGCTCAAATTCATTCCAGATGAGGACACAGAGGCTTCCAGTCTGAGGAAACAGGATCAGCTGAGGAACTGGCAAGGTGAGGTAGCTGTGGCTTGTTCTGCTTCTCTGATCTTCCAGCATTCACCCCAATAACTAGCCTCAGGTTTGATTTTATTAATAAGACCATGTAGGATTCCGGGTACAAGTTTCTGACATTTCTAGGATACACAAACTTACAGCTGTGGTAGAATATTGTTGTAAGATGTGTTACTTTTGCTTCTGTTTCATTTGTTTAACTCTGTGGAGCTGTGTTAATGTGCCTGTGTAAAACACTTGGTGGTCTAATAAAGAACTGGCCAATAGTGAGGCAGGAGAAAGGATAGGCAGGTTGGCAGGCAGAGAGAATATATACAGGGAGAAATCTGGGTGAAGGAGAAAAGAGATGGAGAATTGAAAAGGAGGAGCCAGAGAAGGAAGAGTAGGACATCAGCTCCCAGCCACTTAGCTACACAACCAGCAACAGAGTAAGATTTAGAGAAGAGAATGGGGAAAGACCAGAGGTGAAAGGTTGACAGGGTAATTTAAAGTTAAGTAAATCTGGCTAGAAAGTAGCCAAGCTAAGGCTGGGCATTCATAATTAAGAATAAGCCTCTGTGTGTGATTTCTTTGGGAGCTGGATGGTGGACACCCCCCAAAAGTAAAAACAATCAACAACATACAGCTAACATCTTGTTCCTCTGACCTTTTCATTCTTTCTGTCCCCAATTCAGCAATTATATTTGTGCCTTAAGTACAGGACAGGAATGTAAATATCTTTTTTAATACACTGAGTCTAGTATTAGGAAGCTGACTAGAAGGAATTGTCATCTTGACTGGCAGTGTAGACTGGAACACAATTGGCTAACATGTTTCAGAATCTGAAAAACACCTTTCTCCATTCTACATGTTCCTCTAAAGTAATAGCCACAGATGCTCTCAAACATTAATATATCAAGCTAATCCACTTAGTACTTGTACTAAATACCTCCTTCATACATAAGCAAGCTAAATCTCTCAGGCTGGATGATCTCATATTGTGAAGAAAACACAATAATTTTGTATGTGGGGTAAGCTATGTGTGTAGGGTAAGCCCCCCAAACAATTTAATTGAATGTGGATATTTAGTGATTTTACAATTTTCAGGAAAGAGATAAAAGGATTATAATATATGAAACTTAATCCAAAATGCAAGGAATTCCCTTGACCGTCCAACATCTTTCCATATATTTCCCTATACTTGCATCAATACTGGCATGTATATTTTTAGTGGGTAGTATGTGGTGTGTGGTGTCTGTGGGGGGAGTCAGAGGTTGATGTTATCAGTATTCTTCAGTCCCTTTACATTTTATTTACTTAATCAAGGTTGCACACCTGAATACAGAGCTCATCTAGCCAGCTCACCCTGGGGATCTCACCAGATTGCTTTCCTGTGGGTCTGGAGATGCAAACTCCAGTCCAAACACTTGCATTCCAAGCACTTGATGTGCTCAACCATGTCCCATCCTCTAACATCCCCTTCCATAAATGAGAGAACAAAACACCCCATTTTCTCAGAAGTAGGCACGAGTCACAACTGTTTTTAGAAGAGTCCAAGAGATAAGGAGAAATGGTTTGCTGTAGGTAGTTTTTAAATACACCATGGTAACTGCTCTGTTCCTGAATTGATCTATCCTTATTATGGTCATAGTGATGTGCACTGATAGTATCCAAAGGAAAAAGTTTAATTCCCTCACATAGATATAGAGTGTCTCATGATACAAGATATAAAAGTATGTTCTATGCTCTGATCAATTGCCTGTTATATGGTTTTTACACTGTTTGATTAAAATATAACAATCTAAACGTTAAATACCATGATCTCCAAATAAGACTTCAGCAAGTTTATGGTGTTTATTGTACATACTCATGAAAGCCAACTTCTGTGGCTAAGTTAGACTGTCACCAGGACATTTAGAACATTCTGGCATCTAGTTCTTGTCACAAATTGGTAATGACCTGGAAAGATACTTTTGATATAGCCAATACAGACTGTATCTTTTAAGAAAACAGATAGACTTTTGTGATTATTCCACACTGGTGTTATTATTTATTGTGTGTTATCTATTTATTTATCTATCACCTTGCATTTACTCTTAAATAGTCCTATGTATTCTTCCAGAAGATAGTAGTAATTTTCCAATAAATATAATAATTGTGGAGAGCCAACCCAGGCAACTGGATGACTTCTACCTGATGCCTTAAGGTCTGCCTTGTCTAGATCACAATACTTATAATAACTTACAATGCTAATGTCATGGACATCATCATCAGGAGTGCCAACCCATAGTGTACCCTAAAGCCAGCAATATTGAACTCATGTGCTACTGTAGTCAATAAAACACTTTGAACATTGAATTTTATTTTATTTCCCTAAACGGATTTGCATCTTAAAATTAATTTTCTCAATTAACAATCTATAGGAGTGATGAAGACCATGGTAGAATAGGCATCTCAAGAAATGGAGCCCCTTTAAGGACCACTTTACTTCCCAGTAACAGTGGAACAGTGACATGCAAAGGTATTTGGAACCCTATTATGATGATGATTAGGCTTGGTGTCCCAGTACTCACAGACCAGTATCTGTGTTCTTTGGTAAATTGTGTGCCCTCACAGGACATGAAAATTATCCAAAAAATCCTATAGTGAATATTTTCAAGTTCAAAAGAGAACAAAGGCACACATCTCAATAAATACTATACTTGTAACATACTGTTTATACTTTTTTTATTTCTTAGGATCTTCTGATTTATTCAAATAGGATACTGAGGGGCTGAAGAGTTAGCTCAGAAATTAAGAGAAGTGACTGCTTTTGCAGAGGACCAGAACTCTATTCTAAGCACTCACATGTTGGTTAACAATCATCTGTAACTCCTATCTCAGGAAATCTGACACTTTTTCCTGACTTTTGTGGGTATCACATGACAAGGTACACATACATGCGGGGACAACACTCACACATAATATTTTTAAAAAGAAAGGAGATACTGCACTTTTATACATATTGCAAGTATTCATTTATCAAAAAGTGAGGAAACTCCAACTACATACAAAGGACCAGTATCAATGCATTTCTTTTGTTCGAGGTTTGTGGATTCTGGGGATCCCACATTCCTAAAGAAAAGTTAATCATGATATTCTCTTCCTTGACTCTCATAAATGCTTGATTTTCAAATCGCCCAGACCTCTGACAACAGAAGACAAAAGAAGAGTTGAATGAATGCAATACAATCAGCACTGTCACTGTGATGCACCTTACAGAAGGCAGGATGGAGGACACAGGTCTTTGTTATTTCTGAATGCTGGACCTGGGTTCCAGCTCAGAAATCAGAATGTCCCATAATCATCAATCAATTGTAGGCATTAATGAATCTGTCACCACACAAGATTATCAACTAATTACATCAATAATCGGATCCCATTTTACTTTGTCTTTTTAATTTTAACCACAGAGACGTACCCATGAAGGTCACTTGCTTTATGGTGCTGCTCACACAGGCACATCATTAATGTTCTAGTTAAAGTGTTTCTCTGAAGCTGAAGGGATGAGTCCTTGTGAATTTTAAGCCATATTTTTTGTTGTTGCTCTTATTGTTGTTTGTCTGATTGTTTTTAAGGAAGGAGATCAGGCCCCAAATTCTAGTTTTCTCAGAAATTTTATGGTTGTGAGCAAGTCATTTTACTTCTTTGGCTTTCATTTTCTTCATTACAGAATGGAATCATTAGAAGTACAATCTGAAGAGTCACTCATTTCTGAATTCTATTCTGATTGTTCGTCCAAGTTTTTCGCTGGGGGGAAGTGTGATACCAAAAACCTGAGGCTAGAATTACTATTATTATTATTAATTATCATTATGATGATCAATTTCATTCTCATCTCAGCCCATCTTCCATTCCACTGTAAGTAAACTAGCCAAAAGGATCATTCACTCCAGGCTGTCCTGCTAAAGTCACACAATAGCTTTCTACTTTCTATACTACTGTATACAGTTCTTGGTCTGGGTATTTTGGGAGTCCCTGGACCCTATTAAGCTGCACTACCCTTCCATTCTAGGGACACCCATGAACATGCTCACCCAATTCTGTATTTTCCCCACTACTTTCCAGTTTCTACACTCAAACCTCATTCATCCTTAATCCTGTTACACTCAGCTCAAACCATCCCCTCTTTCAGGCTTTGCCTGGCTTATGTCCCCACTATGGAGAATTCTGAAATGTCTTCCACTCTGTATGATAATCTGGAAGTTCAAGTGTTCTTTTATTTTCTTTCCTTAAAAATACTTGGAAATTTCTATGCAGAAGGGTTTTGCTTTTATGTCATAGCTAGCGCCTAACACAATGCCTAGCATACAAAAGACACTTAGAAAATAGAAGTTGACTGGAGGCATGAAAGAATAACCAATATGTTTCATTGGCATAAAGTATAATAGTCTCTCTTTTCCATGTGATAAATCCAAAATATAATCTATTAGTTCCTTGTACCTCACAACAGACAGCCATGCACATGAATTGAATAATGTTGCTGGATGAAACATGTCAGAAGTGGCTTCCCAAAAGACACTTGAATATTTTAAAATAAGTTTTACTTTCAAGACCTTGAATTAAAAAAAAGTAAGATCAATGTAGCCTTGTAAGGCACCATTTATATCCCCTTTCCAACAACTGCTCACTTCCACTTCACAGCACACAGACAGCAAACCACATTTGTTAACTAAATAATAACCAGCTAATTTTAAGCACACATTTTCCAAGGAGTCAGAACATACATTCTTCTGTCTTTTGGGTAGAAAGGCATAAATTCCGGAATCCAAATCTAAAAATACTTGTGATGTAGAACATCTGTGAAAGGTTGATCTAGGTACCACTGAAGAGAGCTTTATAAATAAGTAGGTTGCCTCATAAAAGTTCACAATTTGAAATCCTTGTGTTTTCCTGACTGATCTATACCAGCACAGGAAGTACAAGGGGGATAAAACACTCTTACATCTGGACCTCAGACCTTTTTCTGCAAAATAAGATGATGACAGTAGATTGTGTTTAGACAAGTGTCAACTGCTTATTTGGAAACAGGAAAAAATTCTTAAGAAATAACTGTGGCAGCATTTATCTGATGTGCTGTCCAAACATGTAAGAACATGCACAGGTGTGCATACAAACACACAAAGACCTAAAATGTATGCATTTCCTTGGGACATACCCTATCTGGAACAGTGACTGAACCACTGTGTTCAACAGGCTTCTCAGCACAAATAACTGTTTTTTGTCAGGTCTCAAATTGGATCCCTTTCTTCAAAAGTAGCTTCAGACTCCCAGTGGCCGCTTGAGTATTTTTCTTTCAGGAATTTGACAACACAGTAGGCATGATATGTGAAACTGCACCCCAGTAGACATTTGGGATGTCATACAAATAGTGTCTAACATGTATCTTGAGACCACTGTTAAAATTATAATTGACAGGCTGATATGATGAAGGTTTTCTTAGGGTTTATGATGGTTAATCTTGGTTGTCAGCTAGATTAGAAATGAAATCAACTGGAAGGCAAGCCACCCTATACAGCTATGAGAAATTTTCATGAACAGGTTATTTGAAGAGGGCAGACCTACCATAAATGCAATTCACACCTTTCAGTGACAGCCCACATAAAAAGAGGTTGAAGAACTAAGCCTGGGGTTTCTGCATGTTTGCCTTCACTCTTTCTGACAACTCATCTGCTTTATTACTGTTGCCACAGTGACTGCAGCATTCATTCACTGATGTAAAAACTCAGCTTCTTTGGGCTTCCAAATTTGTACTGAAAATCAGTGACTTCCCTGTTATCTCCCAACCCTTTACTGAGCAGCTACCAACTTCTCTGCCTTTGCTGGATTACTGCAGCTGTATCATGTAAGCCAGTTTAATAAATCTCCTTCAAGGTCCCTAATGCCTTCAGACCACTTGATTGGTATTTGAAGTGTTATTATTGCTTACTGACAGCTTAATGGGAACTTTGAAATTTTCAAAATGTAGGTAAGTTACAAATCAGTTAGTTGAGGAAGCAAAATTGATATATTCCATAATACTCATTAGTGCATATGGAAGCCTGGATTGGGAAAACTTTAGGAAGTGCCATGATGTGCAGACAATTTGCAAAGACCTAAAAGTAGACCAGTCATCTCAGAATTTCAAGTCCAGTAATTTCTTCTGTAGACTATGTTTCTGTCTGTTGGAAAAACTTTTGTAATAACTGAAAATAGCTTTCTGAATTATACACAAGTACCATGAAGACAAGGACATTTGCCTTATGATCTCTACTTCTTGAACTATACTATACTATCAGCTGAGATGCTATCATAAACACACATTATATAAAAAGTGATTCAGGCTTTGAAATAAACTTCTGCCTCAGAGACTTAGGAAAGCCTCAGAGAATTAGACTGTTTTGCTAGGCTGGTGTCCCACATATCTGTTGCCTTGGAAGTTATCTAGTTTAACACTATTTTGTAAGTAAATAATTCATAAATACATGTTGACTGAATTATATTATGCACAAGCCTGAAAGATGAAGGAAATAATTTAAGCACATAAAGTTAAACAACCAAATCTTCATGAGACTTACTATCCTATGTGTGTAGTCATGTTAAAAGCTTTTTAAAAATTCCACCTTGGTTAACAGTGATGCTTTTCAAAAAAAAAAAAAAAAAACTAAAAGAAAAAGGTGATATTAAATATATTATTCTGACAACAGCAATTCTTACAGGTTTCTTGTGGAGGCCTAGCTTTTCCTTTTAGAGACTGCATATGTTACATTTCCAAATGATGTTTTTCCCATTATGAGAAATGTGCACCCTGCATATTTCTTTTTACTGACTTTCAAAGCAAGCATATTGCACAGTGTAGTGAGAAACAATTTCAACTTCTCTCTTGCATAAAGTATCAGAGCTAATAATTTAACAAGAAGAAACAGAATCTTCTTTTTCTTTTCATTACACTTTCCTTTCAACAAAAGCTTTGTTAGCCCATCGAGTCATGACGAGTAATCCTTTCTGTGCTGGGTACACTGTTCTCACCAAGGACATAGCAAATTAAAATGTAATATGCACCAATGACACTGGGAATACTCAGGAATGGGTACCAGTGTGGGAAAGAATCTATAATTAAACTAAAATGCACATTTTAATTATAATTTCATTAAACAGATAGCATATAATAAAATTCATTTGGAAGAATCCAAAGGACCCTTAGTCCTGAGTGCAAGCAAAGTATCTCAGTTTGTCCATGGCCCTGCTTTCTGCTGAAGGCTCTTACCTTAGAGCTTGAGGTTTTGTATCTTTCCAAGGATTTGGAAGCAATTAAATAATTTATTTTGCCACTTCATCCAAAACTCATGTAACTATTCTTCCTTTGTCTTAAACTTCATTGTTCCAGAGTAAAATTGCCCACAGCATTTATCTGTTCACTGAATTTACAAGTGGGTGCTGAAGGCAACTGACCAGTCAGCTGTCAGAGGTTTGCAGCACACCCATGAGTAATTATAAATAACAGGGATAAAATTCTTTCTGTGTCTGTTTTAAAGATAAATAATAACCTTGGAAGTCATAAAATATGCTACTATAATTGGCACTAATATGTCACCAAGTATTTACAGCAAGTTAAAATGAGTCCAAAAATTTTACTATAACATGATTTAAAAAAAAGCTTTTTTACCTAAAAGTAAAATTCCATCTTGTTTGACACAAAATGAACTCAATTTTAAGGTTGGTATTCTAGATATACCTGTGCAGAAATGGAAGCTAAAAGATTTCTGTCCCACATAAATCAGAGATATAGGTGGTATTTGCAAAATACATTACAGAAAATGTGAAGTGATAAACATAATTAACACTGTATTCTTTAAGATTGTAAGAGTTTTATGGTTTCTGTGGTATCTATAAACTTTCAATCAGAGCATCCACAACTAACTATATTTACAGCATCATGAGAATTTTAATTCTAACCTCCCATTAGAATCACAGTTCATTTTAAGACTTTCTCTCCTCCTGTCTGACCCACTTCTTTCCACCTTTATGATTAACTTTTATAAGAAAGTGCTAACATCAGACCATCAAACTATCATGGCATACATTATTTTAAAAAGCTTTTTTTCTTTATTATTATGTGTTTTAAATTTTATACATCAGCCATGGGTTCCCCTGTCCTCCCCACTCACGCACCCAGCCCCACCTTCCCCCCAGCCCCTCTCCTCCATTCCCATGTCCTCCAGGATCAAGGCACCCCTGGGGATTCATTTAAACCTAGTGGATTCAGTACAGGCAGGTCGTGTCACCTCCTTCCAGGCTGAGCATGTGTCCCTGTGTAAGCCCAAGGTTTCAAACAGCCAGCTCATGCACTAAGGACAGATCCTGGTCCCACAGACTGGGTGCCTCCCAAACAGTTCAAGCTATTCAATTGTCTCACTTATCCAGAGGGCCTGATCCAGCTGGGGGCTCCACAGCCTTTGGTTCATAATTCATGTGCTTCCATTCGTTTGGCTATTTGTCGCTGTGCTTTTTGCAATCTTGGATTCAACAATTCACGCTCTTGCAGACCCTCCTCTTTCTCGACAGTTGGACACCTGGAGCTCCACCTGGGGCCTGGCTGAGGATCTCTGCATCCACTTCCATCAGTTATTGGATGAGAGTTCCAAGACTACTGTTAGGGTGTTTAGTTATCTGATCACCAGACTAGGTCAGATCAGGCTTTCTCTTGACCATTGCCAGCAGTCTACTGAGGATATATCATTGTGGATTTCTGGGGACCTCACGAGCACTCTGACTATTCCTGTTCTCATGTGGTCTTCATTTATCATGGTCTGTTATTCCTCATTCTCCCTTTCTGTTCTTGATCCAGCTGGGATCTCCTGCTCTGCTAAGCTTTCTTTCCCTCAAATCTTGCCTGCCATTACTCCCACAATTAGCAAATCAATGCCCTTATAAACCAGAGCAAAATACTAGTGTGTTAGCAGAGCTTTGTGAGCTTAAAATAGAAAGAAAATTTTAAATAAAGTGGACTGTACATGTATATTTCTAGTATTTAAAGATCAGTCATATATGTGTGTGTACATATGTAAGCTTTTATATCATAAATTTTTACTTAGAAAATTTTCCCTAGTTTGAGTAATACCGGCTTGGACAGATTTCAGATGGATGGATCTGTGTTAATGATCTCTGTTTAGTAACATGCAAATTCTCTAGTTCCAGTTTTGTAAAGCACATCAAGATGTTCCTAGATAATAAATAGGAACATAAAGGAACAAGAAAACTTGGGGTGCATTCAGTATTAGCTATATGCATAGCATGTATGAGGCCAGAGTTTAGTCTGCAGAAAAGGAACACGAGACTGTGAGTGTAGAAAGAATAATATAAATTCAAAATTGCTGCCCAGAAGACAGCACTGTAACAGCTACAGGAAAAACGAGGGAATAATAAAATTAGTGGGTGAAATATGCATCCAAAGTATCTCTCCTTACATATTTATTAGTTACAAAGGAAAATTAGAAATCTACAACTAAGTATTGATCCAGTCAATGCACCATATCATGTGCCCAAATACAGTGCCCAGAGACAGACTAAGTACTACGTCTTCACTGTTCTTGCTAACATGAACACCCGTTTAAAGGAAAACACCTCAAATTCAAATGAGAGTATTCTTCAAATAGAAATAAGGCTATACATCAAGTGTTTCAAGACCATAATTTTATATGCTTCTACAAATAATTTATGTGCTCATAACCCATGTCCTTAAAGGTAAAAAAGAATAACCATGGTTATATTTCCTAGTACAGTAATAAGCAACATTGATACAATATTATTAAGTAATCTACAGACCTTACTGAAATCTCACCTGATTTTATATGGCTATCCCTTTCTTTTTCCAACACTCACATAGTATTCCAGACTTAACCTTTATGTATCATTAGTTTTGTTAATTTCATTTACCTAAAGTTTCCTATCAGTTCTTGACTATTCATATTGTAAATACCATTATAATGAAGCTTAAATTAGGTCATGATATTAATGAAACTAACAAACTCCAAATTCTACCATTCAGCTGCCAAGTAATTCCAATATCACCATTTCCATAATTACAGAATTCACTATCTTTATTTTTCCCCTCCAAACAAATTACTATTGTCTATTTCATTATCAATTTGCCAAAATATGAACAATTATTTATTGGTTGCTACTGAACACCTTTGGTTTATAAACATGTAAAATGATAATAATGCATCTGTGGTAGTTTGAATGTAGCTGGCCCCATAATCTCATAGGGAGTGGCATTATTAGGATGTGTGGCTTTGTTGGAGTGGGTTTAGCATTGGTAAAAGAAGTATGTCACTGTGGGGGGGCTTTGAGGTTTCTTATGCTCAAGATCCCTCCCAGTGTGTCAGTTGGCTTCCTGTTGCCTACAAGATGGAGGACTCTCAGCTATTCCTCCAGCACCATGTCTGCCTGTATGCTGCCATACTCCCAGTCATGGTGATAATGGACTGAACCTCTGAAACTATAGGCCAGCACCCTCAATTAAATGTTTTCTTTATAAATAAGAGTTTTTAGTCATGGTGTCTCTTCACAGCAATAAAAATCCTAAGATAGCATCTACCTGTGCAAAGAAAGGTACTAGAGAAAAACATCTGTGAAATTTATACTGCACATGCCTATTATAAGCCAGTAAAAGATACAATTATTTGGCAGGTATCAATATATTTGTGCACATTTCACAGTTGCATTCATAGTTGAGGGAAAAGACAGATAACCTGAAGAGTTTTGTCAGAGGAGCAGATAAGATTTATCACATAAGCAAGGTTGTATTGTTTTGGACTGTGTATTGTCACTTTTATCTTCTGGGACAGATGTCACTGTGTAGCATAGGGTGACATTTAATGATCTTCCTGTCTCTGCCTCCCAAGTGAGAGGATTATAGTTGTGTACAATCAGAATCAACAATAACAAGGATTTTCTAGCTATGAATTTTAAAACAAAAGAAGACATTCCAGAATCCCCCCAAAATGTTATGGAGACAGAAGCAAAGCACAGTGGAAACCCAGGCCTGAACGGAGCAATGAGAATGCCTACTGAAATATCATTGATTTGGCAGAAGACCAGAGGACCCCAATCAAAATATTAATTTTATTAACATTTTAGTCACAAAATTTGTGTTTTGTCTATCCAAATATATCATTTTATAAAATATTATATTTTAATAAGATAATAGATATTATTGTATTGTTTGTGAACACTGATGTCAATAAAATAGTTTGTGGTATACAGGGCCCTTTAGCAAACCTAAAATGTATATGGGTTCACCACTAAGTGGAAGTATACTGTGCATATGAAATATGGAAGAGAGATTGGTATATAATGACTATAACTTTTATTTGTACTTAAGTTGAACTTACTATGTTGTGACTTTTCTGTATTGTGGAGAAATGGCTAAGGATAATGACATACACATTTAGAAATAAATGTTGAGATGTAGAATTTAAGGAGTTGGGACACTAATTCTCTGTGTTAATTTTGTCACAGTTTATTTCAAACTCTCTTTCCTAAATATATACTTTTCATAAAGAAAAAGCAGTTAAGTAACATTTCAGATGGAAAAAAGATGAAGGGAGATTTTCATTTAAAATATCAGGTGGAGAGGACTGGGACAACCAGTAATATAGGCAAAGAGAGGATAAAAGAAAGCAATTACATAAGGTCAAAGACAGAGAAAGATCAAAGATGCAAAATAAATGAACAACCAGGAAATTTTTAACTTGAACAATGTATATCACTTTTGCATTACCATTAATCTATAACTAGAATTGCAAAGAAACTATAAAATTATAAATCTTAAAAAATGTCTCTTTCATTTTTATGATTTTATGTTCATCTCAAAGGCCAGAAGAACAGACGAATAAAAGCTGGTCATAGTTTCTATCATAAAGAGGTAGCACTAAAATGTTATAACTAATTAAGAAACATTAAGAGGTTGTATTTTAGTCCCATAGACTAAATGCATAAGTTTAATTATGACATGAAAAGCATTTACATTTAGTCAAAGATAGAGAAGTTAAAAAAAAGAAAGGGTTGAGAGGCCATGGGGTGGGGTCTACTTTGTTTATAGAATTTAGGCAGTGTGATTAACCAAATTTGTTCATGTTTTAAATAATTATCCATTTTTCCACCCCAACGTCATGTTCAATAATGAGCAGGATTCAGCAACTACTCAGCTCTTCTTTTATATTCTTTACTGGATTCAACATTAGATATAAAATGAAAACCTTAAGGAGAAACTTCACTTGGGTAATGGCTTCACTCAAAAGTCTTAGAATCTCACTAATGCTTTTATGGATTGCTTCAGTTCTTGGCTGAATTGATTGTACATTCCATCATTCTGAAGAGACCTGACATGGAATAGGTGCCAATGAATATTCTTTCTGTTGGCTGGATCCCATCACTTTCTCAATTTTACATACATTTAGCCTTTAATAAAACTATTCTGTGTTGTTTAGGCTTTCACGGCACCAGTTCTTGTTGAAAATTAAAAGTATGTCAACATTGCCAGGGTAGTCCTTATCCTCAGTGGAAAAAGCATTCAAATAAAGCCAAGGTAAGACTCGTAAAGAAAAATGGGCACCTGTACACAGGAGGGCAACTGGTGATGTCTTCTACTCCAGCACATATGTGCACTGGCCACCAAACATGTTCATAGGGTATAATAAACCCAGACAAGTACCTGCTCATTTTAATCCATTCTCCCTCTTCAGTTTCTGTCTGTCACAAGGCTGAGACTATTATCGGGGAGAGTGGTTTATCTCAAAAAGCTTAAAACCTCGTTGCTTCGCCATCCTTGTTTGTTTGCTTCTCTTGGTTTGTTTGATTTTTTTTTTTTTTTAATTTTCTTTGGGGTGGGTGCTGTAGGGGTGAGGAGAAGACATGGCAGGGAACTGGGAGGTGAGTGGAATTAGTGTGCATGGTGCGAAATTGCCCAAAAATATTAATAAAGAAATGTTAAATAAAACATTTAAATAGAAAAACTCCTAAAACCAAACAAAGCTTTTGCTGCCCACTACAGGGCAACTGGGGCATGAACTATCTCCCCAGGCTGTCCTTCATTAGTGACTTTTCTCTCCAGTGCTGTGTATGTTATTTGTTGTTATCAGACGATTCTCACATAGAGTTTATGGTGATATTTATTTGTACTGAAATGTGATTTTATTTGTATGTTAATAAATAAAGTTGCCTGGCAGTTAATGCTAATAGCAAGCCATAGCAGAAGCCGAGCAGTAGTGGGGCACGCCTTTAATCCCAGCACTTGGGAGGCAGAGCTTGGCGGATCTCTGTGTGTTCAAGGATACAGCTGGCATGGAGACACACGCCTTTAATCTCAATACCAACCATAGAAGACCTAGAGGTCTGTAAAGACAAGCAGTGAGGAGGAGGAGGTCATGTGGTTGGGTTTACAACCAATGAGAAGGGCAGAACAGAAAGTCAATAAAAGGACAGACACACAGGAAGTAGGCCTCTTTGCTGAGCAGAAAGACAGCAGCCCCAGTGAGGGTAAGAAAGGGTTTTTTTAGCTCTTAGCTATTGCTCTGACCTCTTGGGCTTTTAACTCTGCAATTGGCTCTGTGTTTCTTATTTAATAAGACTGTTCGTCTATAAGAATTTTTTATCCTGTAAATTCATATCAGTTTAATATATGTAATTTTGATGAACTATACTCCATTTACAATAGGAAATTACAGTACTTATGTATATCATTTTTGTTAGACATTAAGACAATATAGATACTGCACAAACTATTTGTCCATCCAATTAGGTTCTAATCTATCTCCTGTTATTTTCCAACAACTGTTTAATGTATCTACTGAAACTCACTGTGTCCTGCAGTTTGGCCTAGACTATCACTAAGTCTTACAGTATGTGATAAGTAAATTTTGTAAGAACAGTAAGTAAACAAATTCTTCTCCTATGTAGGGACAACCACTGCCTACCAAGCATGCCTCCATCAGTCTCAATGGGTCAGTTTTTCCCCCGAAGACTGCGGGTTTTCTACACATCATGAATGTAGAAAGGAAAGAGGAAAACAGCAGCTGGATGCAATTGATGCTAATTTTCAACAGTTAAGAGTAAGGTTGTGTTACAGAGTATTCTATAGAATTTCAACTATAAGATATTATTACAGATATTTTTCTTTGGGGGAAGGACTGCATTTTTTTTTTTTTTTGTTGTTTCCATGTAGCTCTATTAACACTATATGTTGTTGAGACATATAGATTCCCTGCTGAGATCAAAAAGATCTTTATTTTTCTGCTATAAAAATACCAGTAGTTGTTTGTGATAGTTGTGAAACAGGGTCACAGCTTTACAAATGAACAGTGCAGACATGAGTTCTTGCAAACTGCACACATTTGTTCTAGGAAAGATTCATAAGATCATAGAACCACAGGCTTTGTGCTTTTTTTTTTTTAAAGCCCAAATGGACTTTAAAGATGATAAATGTGAGGAGTTTGTTTTGAACCTGTGCAATTACAATAATGACCTTTAATTCTTTCCTAATGGCCTAGATGGAATTAATTGGTTATTTCAATACCGGGGCTCATCTTCTCTGGAATTTTAAAAGATTCCCTAATGGGTTCCATCAAGCTTATTTCAAGCGGTCAGAAAGCAGCATTTTAAGAGCCCCACCGTTCTCTGTCCTCTCTTCCTTTCATCTTTCCTCTACATTATTAGCAGAGAAGAGCCCAATTTCATATCTTTGCAGTTCTGCTCTGGTCAAGCTGTCATTTAGATCGTACTGACAGTCTCTTAACTATGTTTCCTTCTGGAGAAAGCTGTATGCTTGTGAATTCGATACAGTTTCAAAAACAGAGAAACTGGTTTTCACTTACTGGAAGTTCAAAGTCTGTATTTCCTACATCACTGCTATACTGCCACCTCCTGGCTATCTTGAAAGATCTTTTTTTCTTTTCTTTCTTTCTTTCTTTTCTTTCTTTCTTTTTCTTTCTTTCTTTCTTTCTTTCTTTCTTTCTTTCTTTCTTTCTTTCTTTCTTTCTTTCTTTCTTTCCTCCTTTTTTCTTTCTTCCTTTCTTTCTTCCTAAGATTGCAAACTTGAAGACATATATTATGATGCATTTTAAAGTATGTTAAAATATATTTCCCAATAGACAACTGTTTGTGATTAGTGGCACCAAATCTAGCATTCAGCTGGTCTGAATTCCAAAGCAGATGATAATATAAATATAAAATGGGAATAGGTCAAGATAGACAAAATAATGCTTTGCATCCAATGGTTAGTTAAACTGAGTTCAGTGGAAGATTTCTATTTACATAATTTTTCTCATACCTTTTCAGTGAAGCAGCAAGATGGTAATTATATTCTCGAGAGATGGGAAGCTTCCCAAACTACATCCCTGCTAACACTAGTATGCTATTGAATTCTGCTACAGCCAGCACTGAGATGCTTGCCAATTTACCAGCTTATGTTCACTTTAAAACTCTGCTAGCATATCAAGGGGTAGTATAGATCAAATGCTCACAAAGCAAGGATAGCAGGAAGGAGGGGCTGATTTCAAGGTATCAATAAGACTTCTCTATTCTTCAGGACACTGAAATCTAATGATGCTTTTGTAAATATGTTCATTTACTTCACTGATATTCCCATTCCGGTGTGCTAGAGACAGAAGATCAGTCTTTACATTAAATAAGTTGATATTTTACAATAAAACTGGTTTAAAATATAAGATATATACATTGGTTCAAGTTCAAATGCAGAAGTACAGTCAATGGTGTCAAGTCCTATACAATTGTCCTTCAATGATTTTACAGGGTGATAAATCATAATAGCTCTTTGAAGATCAGAATGCAAATGGCCTCAGGAATGTTTAGCAACAGAGGATTTTCTTAACTATTTATTAAGTGCAATCTAAAATGGAAAGCAGCTGAGACAGGTGCTAATTTCATTCCTATTATTAGTAATTAGTGGTGAAATTTAATGGTGTTTGTAAGTAGGTCTGAAGCATTTGCCATATTAACAGGGCTTAGATATAAGAGGCCATTAAAATGTAGTTTTAGAGCTTAATAGATTTGGACAAACAGGTATTTTGAATAATCAACACCTCTGAAAGCATATGCCAAGTTTAAATGGTAAAATTGGCCCATTTACTGTGGGTAAATGGATGACCTTGTAAGTGCTGGATGTGTGTAGGTGTGTGTGTATTGTGGAACAGTATCCAGATTGCTACTAGCTGCTTACTAAACTGGAAGAAATTGGGATTCCTGTCATCATTTTGTAGGTGGATTAAATATATGCCTTAATTGTTCACATACAGGAAGTGTGATCCACAGTATGACATTGTTGATCATTAGCTACTTTAAGAAGTGGGACCTAGTCTTAGCTGGAGTCATTCTTGTGGATTCCTGGGAATTTCCCTAGCACTAGGTTTTCCCTAACCCCATAATGTCTCCGTCTACCAAGATATCTTTCATTGCTCTCCCACTCTGTCCTTCGCCCAGCTTGACCATCTCATTCCCTCATGGTCTCACCCCTATTCCCTCCCCTCTATTGCTCCTCTAACCCACAATTTGCTCATGGAGATCTCATCAATTTCTTCTTCCCAGGGTGACCCATGAATTCTTATCAGAGTCTTCCTTGTTACCTAGCTTCTCTGGAGCAGTGGGCTGGAGACTGTTTATCCTTTGCTTTACATCTAGTATCCACTCATGAATGAGAACACATAATGTTTGTCTTTCTGAGTCTGGACTACCTCACTTAGGATGATATTTTCTAGTTCTACCCATTTGCCCACAAATTCCATGATGTTGTTGTTTCTTACAACTGAGTTATACTCCATTGTGTATATGTACCACATTTTCTTTATCCATTGTTCGGGTGAGGGGCATCTTAGTGGAGAGGGTGCCTGAACAATTGGATACCCATGGAAGAGAAGATGGAGCCATAGGGATGGAGGACACCAGGAGAACAAAGACCTCTAAAAAAAACTGAGCTAATATCATATGAACTTACAGATACTGAAGCAGCAAGCACAATGTGTGTATGGGTCTTCACTAGGTCCTCTACATATATACTGTAGCTTTCAGTTTAGTAATTTTATGGGAACCCTGAGTGTGTGAATGAGTGGATCTCTGATTCTAGTGCCTTCTTTTGGGGCTCTTTTCCTTGTGTTGATTTGTCTTGTCCAACTTTGATGTGATGGTTTTTCTTTTGTTTTATTATATTTTAATTTGTTAATAAAATAAACAAATAAATAATAAAATTTTCCAAAGTAAAATAAACTATTTTTCATATAAAGTTAATAAAACAGTTATCAAACACATTGCCTACTCTCAAGATGTTCAGCAATCTTGAAGGGAATGAGATAGGTATCTATTTGTGCCATGTGTTAAGTATTCATATGCTTGTGAGATCAGAGACCATGAAATTACACATTAAATTGAGCCTTAACAGCTGCCTAAAGTTTGTCAAATAAAGAAAAATGTATTTGAAAAATAAGAGTGTCATGGCTAAAATAATAAAGATTTAAAGGTTGTTATGTTTAGGGACTGACAGACCAGCAGTGAGTATGTCAATTTGGCCAAAACAGACTGTGGTAAATAAACAATGGAAGACAAAAAGAGAAAGGCTGGCTTGGGGTTTCCAGCTAATCAGATAATGTAGATAATTTCTTAATGTGTCTTGATACTATATAGTAGTATGTGCAGTCTATTTTACATCAGACTTGATCATCAAAACAGTCAACTGTATTGCTTCATTTTGTAGGTAATACAACTAAGGGGTATGGAAGATAAGGTGACTGCATTCTCGCAAGTCTAAGTGACAGTATTAGAAGTTGTCTCCAGTATTAACATTCATTTACTAGGCTAAACATTAATGGAATCAGATGTTAATTGTGAACGGTCATTTTATTGGGTGTGCCAATGAAAACAAGTTAGATAGAAGACAGCCTAAAAGGTAAAGATATCAGTGAACATGTTGCAATATTCTCAACCATAAATATCTCTGGTCTGAATGGTAGGGAAGTAGAAGCTGCCAATAGTTTCAAGGTTCAGGTCACTACAAGGACATTGGGAGGAACACTGGGCATAGAGAGAGCTCATACATGTTGTAAAACAAGCTAATATTTACACCAAAATGATGAAAGGGACAGATGTTCCCCCATCTTTCTAAGTATTTCATGAATTTTGGAGAGTTTAGATGTCCTTGGAGGTAGAGCAGTGTTGATGTTTTGGTCCTGTATTTAGCTTAAAACAATAGTATTTGTTTATGTGATTTGTAAAAGGAATGCTCCACTCCTCCTGTATGTGGTAATACTTCTGGTTGCAAGATAAGTGGTAAATCTGGAAATGCTGGAGATCTCATCAAACTTTGCACACCATTGCCACCCATTACAAGGGAGAAAAATGAAGGTTTGATCTACAAGAATATTCAACCAATAGCTCACAGGATGCAGCCCAGGATAGCTGTGAATTCAGCCCTACACAACACTGTAAACTTAAAACAGTATGCAGGAGTATTTTTGTGATATTTTTCTCTTTTCTTTCTTTCTTTCTTTCTTTCTTTCTTTCTTTCTTTCTTTCTTTCTTTCTTTCTTTCTTTCCTTGTTTCCTTCCTTCCTTCCTTCCTTCCTTCCTTCCTTCCTTCCTTCCTTCCTTTTTTAGATGCAATGCAACTGCAGGTTTCTTGAGCATAAACTCAATAAAAATATCATGTACAAATGTCACACAAAATAAATGTGTGTTCTTGCTGTTATAGACATGCGTAGCTACAGTTTTACAGTGACATGCTGCTTCCAGGGTGTTATCTTCCAAGTACAGACAATTGAATTTGCATGCTGGGTATTACATGTGACTTGGCTGGTCAATGGCAGTGATAACCAAAGATTTAACCTATCATTGCAAACAACAGTCATTTAATGTTACTTAGAAAACAGCTAAAGCTTATTATAGATGACTAATGGTACTTCTGCAACTCAGATGTGCCGTACACATCATCATATACACTGTGTTTTATCTCCAGCACTCTTCTTCACACAGCTGAGATGTGAAGGGGCTCACACCTCCCTTCTATTTTCTTGTCAATTAGTTTTTTATAATAAAAGTAAATATAATTCCTTTTATATCATTATTATTTAATACCAGAATGGCTAAAACAGAAATCACGAAAAATTATGGATGAAGGAAGATAGGTCAATAGAAATGGGCAAATGACTGTTTTATTGAAGTAAGGAGGGAAAGTAATGCTGCCACATTCCATCCATAACCAAGGCTGTGTTGTCAGAACAACACAGTACAACTGAAAGTTGGTGTTCTCAACAGTCTTCCCGAAGAGTCACAATTAAGACTCTATTGAAAAAGTCAGCTATGTGCTAACATATTTTATAATAAAATGTCAAAGCCATTTATTTATGGATTGTTTTTGAAGCATTGTGTTGGAAGTATAGTGTGTGTGGGGGGGCAAGGGGGGACTTCTAAAATCAGTTCGGTTTACCAGACTATAGCCAGGCAACTCAATGAAATTGGAAAAAGAAAATCTATTGGAAGAAGTTTATATGCAGAGTCACTAACTTTAGATTTCATGATTTGGTGAGCAATAACAGCACTGATACTGCAGATATGGCTCCACTTGCCATTTTTACTAGGGATCCTGGTGAATAACGTAGTGTTCTGAAGAAATGACTTAGTGTCATTGAAGGACACAAGGGAATCCAGAGATTTATACGAAGCATGAGGTATATTAAAGTGGTTTTCTTTGCTTATTACAAACATATTTAGTATAGTTTCTGAAGGTGTCCCAGCAATGATACTTAAGAGAGAAGTGCTTGCAACATTAATAGGAAATAATGAAATTGCCACCTAAATCCCATATGTAACAATTGCACAGCACAGGTAGCACAAATTTATGTACAAAACGTTAAAACTGGGTAACATCACACAAACTGTCACCAAAACTATGAATTTCCTAAGAGCCATTGGATTAAGTCATCTCCAAATGTAAACATTCCTTAAAGATCCTGACACTGATTGTGGCCAACCCCATTAGTTTTCAGAAAGGAGATGGCTAGGATAAAGCTCGCTGTTAAAAAGATTTTATGATTTGTAAAATGTTATCAAGTTGTTTATACTTTGAAAACAGAAAATTTGTTGCAGAGTTTGTAAAGTAAAATTGACAAGAATTTATCATTTTTAGTAAATTTAAGTGCTCATTTCAGTGAGCTAAGCAAGTAAGTTGGAGGTGAAAACCAACACATCAATACATTTGAATCCTGACAAGGTTTCAAATGAGATCAATATTATGGCAAGTTAAATTAATCTTTGTGATTTTATGCCCTTCCTCATGTTATCTGGACCCAGTCCTATGAGCAGTGAAAACTTGTAGCCTTGATGTTCAGTTGGATACAGAATTTGAAAACAGTTTCAAGGCTTTAAAAATAGTCAATAATTCAATTTATGACTCAATTTTTAGTTGACATAAATGTGTTATCCAAAAATTTTCAAATGTTATGTTTCCAGATTCTAACTGAAATAAAACATTGGCAACCTCATCTTACCATAATTTTATGGGTCTTTTCTAATAATGCCATTTTCATGTCTTTTGCAGCACCTATCATTGCAAGCAACTCTTCTCAGAAGGAAGCACATTGAGTGCAAACATAGAAACAAACACGTACTAAGTACTGTACCAAAAGAACTCACTGAGAGTTGCTTCTATATCACCAGAGACTGATGCAGTGGCTTCCCAAGTACAAAGGTAAATGCCCCACTGCTTTATGGGGTTTTTTTTTGTAATAAAATATGTTTTAAAAATCAATGAGGTTTTATTACAACTATATATTCATATTCTTTATTAATGATAGCAAATTTTGGATTGCTGAACTATTTTAAAGGACAGTTCAAATGGAAATTGTTTAACTGAGATTATGATGTGAGGGCTGGGAAGTTGTCTCAGCACCAAAGATCACATGTTCCTGGAGAATACCCAGGTTTAATTCCTAGTACACACATGGTGGCTCACAACCATCGGTAATTCCAGACCCAGGGGACCCAACATTTTTTTCTGGCCTATGCCAGTACCAGGCACACATATCTTACACATGCATAAATGTGGACAAATACTTATATGACAAAATAAAGAGACCTGCAATTAAAATTTAAAGTGTTATTGTGTGAGAATTATTTTGATTTTCTATGGTGGAAGATATCACAAAAAGTATGCACAAATATTTGTTCATCAGTGTTTATTATTGTTTATTGAATGTGTGCCCAAAGACAATTTATCTAATGTTGCACAGAAAATCCATAAGGGTGGATAAACCTTGTCTAGTATAGATCCTTCCTTCAGTCTAAATGAAAAAGGACAAAAGGATAAAAAGAAACTGAGACGTCTCAGCTAATATCACAAAGTATACTCACTAATGCATGCTAGCCCAGATGGCATGTGGCAACAGAGAAAATTCGATGGTGCCTAGCACGAGGGTTTGGGTAGAATACTGGAGAAGTATCTAGATTTACATAGGAGACATTTATGCCTCAGAAATTGGTAATGCGTATGAAAAGATACATCCAAGGGAATAATGAAATAATGGCCCTGAGTTTTGAAGAGAATTGAAATAGTCCTTTAAAATAGTTCAGCAATCCAAAATTTGCTATCATAAAATTAAAGGAAATAGCATTCTGTTGATAGTTCAAGATAAAATGGGAAGTTTAGAATGCCCTACCAGGTGTTACCTTACTGGAAAAGACAACTAGACAGCACTGAAGCGTATTAAATACCAGACAAGGAAGAGGGTTCCAGAGAATACCCAAGATGACCAAAGAGATTCAGAAATTCTCAGTAGGTAGTTGAATTCTAAAGCTGAAATCCTAAAGTACTTCATAACAACTCTAGCAACGACAAGGTCCTTAGAATGAATGTGAAGTAGAACCTGAGCAAAGCACTGATGAGCAATTGCACTGAAGAGGAGCTGGCATGTAGAAGGCATGGTGAGCTCACAGCCTCCACAGCCATGTCAGGAGAGGAATCAGTGCTTAGTTTTTCGGTCAAATAACACAGATGGAAGTCAGTAATGGGTGGAAGCATGAACTGGCACACTTAGGCCCAGCTGAATTCAATTATATAATAAATATACAACATATTGATATACTATTTGGATTTATACCCAAACTTATAATGTTATTACTGGTTTAATTGCCTTCTTCAGTGTGTATTGTGCACTTGTGTCTTTGCTAACAAATATTTGTACTTCTAGGCTATAGCCTAGAAACCAAAGGTGGAAGAAAAGCACAAATGTTTGGAATAAAACACACAGAGAGGAGGCTCACAGAGATGCAGTCCATAAGTACTTGTCAATAGTGTAGTTGAAGTGATTGATTCAGGAGCAAAATGGTAGGTACAATCAGGAAATGTAAGGTCACTCAGAACATCAAAATGTGGATTCAAATTAATCCTGCAAAATACTGAAAACATTGTGTAACCCACTAATGTTAGGAAGCCTTTTCTCACTAAATTCATTTCCAGGGAATTCACAAACCATAAGAGAAAAACCCAATTTATATAAATTACTGCAGTTTTAAAAATTACACAGAGCCCAAATTTGAGTGATTGAACTGTATAGTTCTATTATATATACTTTCAGAGTAATTACAATTAATTTCTGTATAGGAAATAAATGGGGAAGAAGGCTCTTCAAGTTGAAGAGTTTATTAAACAATGGTAAATTTAGCTGAGGTATAGGTTTTGGACCAGGAATTTAATGGAAAAAAATTAAAGATTTTGCATAAGCACTCATTATCTAATGCAATTCTTTAAATGAAATGATCCATAGAATGAAAAGAAGACCATTTGAGTTTAAAACTGTTAAGTCATGGAATGGGTCATTTAGAGGGCTTTTGTGGTTCCCAATCTTCTGAGAGTAGTAGAGTAGAAAGAAGTACTATGATACCAGTACCAAGGAACTCAAGAACAAAACAAACCACTGAAAGACCCAGTGACAAAAAATGTTGAATGAATTACGAGACTGATTTCATGGGGGTAAGAGAGTCATATTAAAGATATGGTTGGTATAACTGTCTGTGAACTCTAATTTGATTCAATTAACTAGAAACAACAAATATCAATGACAGAATACTACACAGGATATTTACACAAAACTAACTTCAAAAGGAAATGGGTATGCATGAGATGAAGGCTTAGGCAGGAAGTAAATAAAGTGTGTGGAAAGTTTAGGTGAAAAGGACTCCATGTTGCACTGCAGGGATATTTAATACAAGGGAATGGAATTCAACCAAATACCGACAGCAGATGAGTCGATAGGGAAATGTAGTACCTGCACACAGTGGGATTTTATGCAGCTATACAGTAAAATAAAATTGTGAAATTTGCAAGAAAATAATGGGATTGAATTTATTATATTATGGGAGGTAACCCAAGTTCAGAAAGACCAACAGCATATCCCCTTGTTCATACAGAACCTACCTTCTTGCCAGTAGATACGCTTCTCTACTGGAGAGGGAGTGCATCTAAATGTCAGGAAACTAGAAAGGGGCTCATGAGGGGGAAAAGAAAGGCTTTCAGAAAGGGGCCAGGAGAGAAAAGAGCATGTGAAAGTGGAGGAGCAATGTACAGGATGGAGGGAGGGGTTTAACAAGAGAATCGGGGGAGAGGTAGGGAAGTGGAGGGGTGGTCAACTAAATCAAGCCATGTATGAAAATACCATACGAAAGTTTTCAACTTTATAAGTGACCAAAATAAAACTAAAGGGTTTTTTTTTGTGGGGAGAGGAGGAATAATGATGTTCCAATAAACAAGAAATATTATGAATAAGAAGAGAGTGGACCCCAAACCAAAGACAGAGAAGGAAAGTAAAGGAAGACTCTAAAATGAGCTGAAATGGAGAACGATTGGATGGAGAGATTTTATTCTGAACATCAATTATAAACAAAGATAACAGAAAAATAAAAATAAAGAAGACTTAGAAGCACAGGACGAATGGACTACAACCTCAAGTTCTACAAATATCTGTTGTAAAGAGAGATCAAACACTTGAAATCCCGGAACTGAGGAGAGGGCTGGAGAGTAGGGGGGTGTGACGTGCTCACTGCCTAAGCATGAAGACCTGAGATTGGATCCCCAGTACTCATGTGAAAGCTGGGCATTGTGGGAGCTTATAAAAATAGTATTAGGTATGTAGAGACAGGCAATTGATCTTGGAAGCTCATTGGCCAACCAGTCTAGCCCATATGGCAGGCAGCAGGTTCAGTCACAGACCCTGTCTCAAAAAATAAGCATGAATGCCATTCAAAAAGACTCCTAAGGCTGATCTCTGGCTCCCACATACACAGCCAGGCAGTGCCTCCCATCCACCTGCACTTACGTACATATAAATACACAAGGGAGAGGGACTTGAAATTACAAATTTGTTTAGAAACACAAAAGAACAAAATGACTTCAGAAAGACATTTCTATGAAATTCTCAAAGTAAAATATATTTTTTGGAGATATTGAATATACCATTCTTCTTGGTTGGTCTGAATGTCTCTTTGTACCATGAAATATCTATGACATCCTTCAATTTAGTAAGAGAAAGTAAGTTAAACTTTATTTAACAGTTCTAAGGCTTCTGTGAAGTCCTAGCAATCTAGAGCAGACAGGACTGGCTAGAGTGATCCTCGAGATTTCTTAAAGAAGAAAAAAATGGCAGTAACAAAAAGACAACTGATTAAACAATTAAGTATCTTGAAGTTGTTTATAGCTATAAACTATGAGTCTGAAAAAAAAGTGAATGCTCTGAAACTAGATGGGTAAATGTGGAAAGCACCAATTACTATAGATCATGGGTTCTAAGGCGGAATATAACAATCGTTTAATCTGTTTAGTCCAGCCAGCACATAGATATTTAGTAAACATATTTTGATTGAGTGCTTAATAATATTATTTGATTGCATTGTGACTAGTGTATATAATAACAAGAGGGCCAGGTATATATATAATAAATATATAATGCTGTGTTCACAGTTAAAGTGTCAGTTAATGACCTCTTCAATTTGAATAAAATTTAAAAACTGCAAAGCAACAGTACCTGAAAATGCAATGAAAGCACCTTGAGGGATCTACACCTTCAACATTTACATTTCTAACACAGGATAAAAGGTTACTATATTTTTTTTTTCTTTACAACTGCTGAAACATTAATCCCTTAGTTACACAGCAGGAGCTCAGATTACATTTGAATAAGAAAGACACTATAAATGAAAGGGCTACTTCACTGAGTTTTTTCTTTAATAAAAGTACCATGGAAATATTCATCTTATCAAGAGTATTAAGTGTTTCCATCATCTATTAATGATGAATTTTAGTTATTTTTAGTGGCAAATACAAAAGGGACATTCTAAAAGATGAGTAACCAGTCTACATTCAGAGACAGTGAAATGCTTCAATAAATGCCAGCTGTTTTGGAGAAGAAAACCTATAAAATTTAAGCTCAACAGCTTTATGCAAGCTATGGAAGATTTAAAAAAAAAAAAAAAAAACTTTCTTCTAATGCCAAAGAGGAATGGGATTTCACTGTTCTTGGTTCCCTGGATGGAGGTTGTGTTTTTGTAATCTGTGTTTGAAAGCAAGCTAACCTAACAGAAGTATTCATTACATTTCCTTCCTTATAATTTGAAAGACTGTGGAAGAACATGTTTATAAAGTAAATAAATTTCCTTGTGGATGCTCGACAATCATTCAACAAAACCATTCCTGGAGTAAGAAAAGTAACTTCCAGCAGAACCCTGACAATGCAGTGTCAGTTTGTTAACTGACTAGAAAGGGGTTATTTTGAGTTTATAAGATAATAATTCCACAAGTAGAAGATCTGTTTTAATCTAAAGGTTAAATTCATCAAATAGAAGGGAATACTATAGAAATGGCCCAGATCACTGAAAGATCTTTATACATTTCTTATAAACCAAATGGGTAGCTTTGCTGGCATTTACACCAGAACAATTGTTAGTTCACAGTGTCGTGAACCAGCCCAAATCATAACTTCGAGGTGAATGATAAGAGATCCTGAGGGTGGATTCCTCTTGGTAACTGTCACAATATAAGGACAAGATTGCTGGGCGCTAAGGTAAATTTTTTTTTTCTATATTTAAAATGCAATGTGTGTAGTGTGAAGTACCTAATTGCCCCTCAGGTTTCTGGGTATGATGCAGTTTTGTGAATACTGCATTCTGTATTTTCTTCTTTTAATTCAAGTCTGAGAAGAAGTGATATAGATAACCTGAACTCCCTCTTTGGCTGCCTTTATCTTATCTTTGAAATAGAATTAATGAAGGCAAGGGAAGTCCTAAGTTAGGAGTCTGGGGATGGTGGGGGGGCCACTGTCTTCCTTGATTTTCACCAAAGTCTGTCTCAAGTCTATTTTTTGCAAAGCTACAGATTCAAGGTATGTTCTAGGTCAGCTACAAAATACTATATGTTTTCTGACCCTTAGATATTAATGCAGCTCACGGAATCACAGAAGACATGTGCTAATTAATCTTATTTCCATTTACTTATTTAAAATCATTGCTTATAGCCTGGAAAAATCTCTTTTGAGTTTTTAGTTAGTGCATTGTTTTATTTTGTGCATGCCTGCATACATGTGTGATGCATACATGTAGATATATACAGGATGACACATACTTTTTATGGAGGCATATATATGTGAGAAATATATGTTATAATACATTTTGTGTTTATAGTTTCTATAAATATATATATATATATATATATATATATATATATATATATATCAGTGAAAAAGACTAATTTTAGAGTAACTCAGCTCACAAAAAGAAAACCTATGAAGTACTGTTTAGTATATTCAATCCTGTGTCCCTGACATTCAGAACTGTCTAGTTTATGGTTGTTTTTATACATATTACACAAACACATCAGATTTTCCACATAACTTTTTTTTCCTCTTTGGAATGTTTCTCTACACACACATACATGGAAGTCAAATGAAATAATCTTTATGCTCTCATTTTGTTTGTAGGATAATAATAATGTAAATTTTTTGCTACTCATGAGTGCCGAATAGTGCTCCAATCATACCTGATCACCTGAACTTTGGGAAGTTATGAACAACATTACCAAACCACGTAGAGTTC
The DNA here is from genome assembly GCF_903995425.1 of Onychomys torridus. Taxonomy (NCBI): domain Eukaryota; kingdom Metazoa; phylum Chordata; class Mammalia; order Rodentia; family Cricetidae; genus Onychomys; species Onychomys torridus. The sequence goes on from NC_050444.1 coordinate 95,176,679, forward strand.
ATGTAAAAATTCCGGGTCCATTAAGGTCTTCAATCAAGCATCATGTTTATTCTGCATAGTCCCGCCTGTGGATTATTTCAGGATCTGTCATTAGTTGAGTGTGTTGCTAGGTAATGCAAGAATTGTAAAGTAGGAAAGATATGCTAAATCACTTTAAAGTTGAGAGGACTGTTGAGGGAGCATTTAGAGGAAAACACCAATTTGATTGTCACCCCCACTTAACTGGGCTGCTGAAAAGGCAAGTAACTAAAACACAATGGTAATCTTCATTACGTGTAAAAATGTATTAGTTATACAAATTGTCAAATTTACAAGAAACACAAATGTTTTTATCACCCTCAGTATGATAGCAGAACTGAAGATTCACTGTTTCCAATGAATGGCTTTTAACATCTGCTATTCAGAAGTAATTATTTTCTCACATTATTGGGACATTACCTCCAACAATGGACAAGAGCTATCTTTCTGTATTTTCTCATTGCAAATATATCAGAGAATTTTTTCTCATCATAATGGACTCGAACATATCATATTGTGACTGTCAAGGTCACCACTACTTTAAAATTAAGTATCTTAACACCCAATACAACTGGTGCCTTTGTAATGTCACACATTTCTGCCTAAGGGTGTCTGTTAAGGGAAAGTGGAATGTTTCACTAATAAATTAAAAGTAACTTTGTTTCATTTTTTTTCTATCTTTGCTGGGAAGGAAAGATCATTTTCCCTTATTATTAGGTAGTGTGATGTAACATTGACAGTGAAAACATAAGAAATTTTTAAAAAGAGGCAAATTTACCATTTAAAGATATGTGGATGAACATCAGAGTCAGAGTCTGGAAGCAGATATGGACAAAGAGGCTGAAATCATGGTTTTATAATAAACTAGAAAACACAGTGGATCTACATTTTTAGTCATTGTCATCTCTATAAAACTTTGAGACATTTTTTACTCAGTTATTGAGCCTGAGCAATGGAACTAGCAGTTTCCAGACAAATGCCTACTGTGCTCAGTTCTCAAAATTTACATCAGAAGTATAGCATGTGAGTTATTTTGCTAAAACAAAAGTTATTTTATGATCTAGCTCTTTTTGATCTGATTGTTTTTGTTACATATTATTACATGCCCAGTTTCATTCCTAATGATTTTCTTAGTACTATAGGCCAATTTCAACTAACTGAGGCTGTGCCAAAGGGACAGGATGGGGTAATTAAATGACTATGTAATATTTCAAATCATTACTGCAGTCTCACTGGGATTCCCAACCCTAAAGCCACCAGGAGGAATACAAATTTACATCTCCACAGTCACCAAATCCAGTATTAATCAACTATTTGTGTCAGGTTCATTAATCAAAGTTCTATAAATGGAACATTTTATGTCAGCTGTTGTCCTGAATTCATAAGGATGTTCTAGAATTTCAATAACAAATATATTTTAAAATCAAATACCATTTAAATGGCACTGCAAAATTTCAACCTCAAAGATACTGTGACCTTCCTTTAACTTTTTTGATGAGATTCTCCCATAGTTTGTAGCATGCAATAAATGTAAAAGTGGTGAGGTAAGAAAGTTACATTAAGAAACTTGAGAAAAGAGCTGATTTTTATGGTTCAAATGTTAAATATCTACCCTAAATTTTTGTTCTTATTAGTGTTTGTTTTTTATTTTTATTTATTTATTTTTTGCTGTAAACTAAGGCTTAGCTGTCAGGGTGGCACACTATGTTGTGTTATGGACATTCACAAGGTAAGGGATATGTGGAAAGTTTATATGGAACACTGGACATTGAAGAAAATTTGAAGACCTGAATCTATCAGTCTTTTGCTTCTACCTGAGAAAGTAAGTGGTTTTCCCACCATCTATTCCTGTGCTGTATCCTTGCCATAGGCAAAACAGTAAACTATAATAAATGTAGTCTTTATGTTGATTATCTATGTATTTTATAGTAACAGATCACTAATATAATATTCACAAATAAAAATGTAAATAATGTAATTTAATTAAAATGAACATTTTAAACAAATTAAAGTTTAGGTTATTGATTTGTAGTTAAAAGACTAGAGAGTCAGTTCATACCCTGTTTGACAAATAGGGAGCCTCATTTCTGAGGCTCTAGGAAGGATAATGTAATTTTCAAGAAAGCATTAAAGATGGCTGAATTCCTGACACTATTCAAGCTCAAAAAACAAACAAACAAACAAACAAAAACATTAATGGGATTCCCTTCTCCCCATCATAGAGAGAACAGGACTTTTAAATGGAAGGAGGATACTTCTGTGCAAGAACCAATCAGCTTTCCTTTCTTGGTTGGAATTATCCAATTCCCAAAATAGACAATCCAAAAAAAAAAAAAAAAAAAAAAGAACTCACCAAACATAAAAGCTATGGCTTGACCAAGAAAACTTGAATTCTCATCTGGAAGCCCTCTTCATTGGACGAATTAGTTCCTGTTGTGCTTTTCTATGTGTGTGTGTTTCTGCTTTCAATAAAACCTCACTGAGTGCTGATACCTGGGTTTTCCTGCTTTTTCTTTAAAATTCTTGCAATCCTAGAGGAACTCATCTTGACTGCATCAGTGGGAACTTCTACTGTAATTCAATGGAACAAACCAAAATGAAATCTCCCATGCTGAAGTTCTATACCACTGTAAAAAAAAAAAAATGGGTTTTGTTTTCTTTTATGGAAGATAGATCAGTGTTTTAGTTACTATTCATTATATTGACGTTAAGTGACACTATGACCAAGGAAAATTATGGAAGAAAGCATTTAATTGGGGGATTTCTTACAGTTTCATAGATTTAGTATATTATCATTATGGTAAGGAGTATGGTGATAAGTAGGCAGGCATAGTGCTGGAACAGTAGCTGAGAGCTCATATTAGATTGACAAGTTGCAGGCCAAGAGAGAGACATTGCACATAGTGTCAGCCTTTGAAACACAAAGCCTACCTCCAGCAACACATCTCCTCAAACAAGGCTACATCTCCTATTCCTTCACAAGCACTTCCAGTAAATGTGGACCAAGCATTCAAACATATGAACCAATGGGAGCCATTCTCGTTCAAACCACCACACTCAGCAAGGACTAATATTTCTGGGATCTACACCTTCATCTTTGTGATGATTAGTCAGTCCATCAGATTGTACAGTTGAGCCCTTATCAAAAGAGTAAGATTCAATCACTGCTCATGGTCAGAAGATGGAAGCACTCTTGACTCTTGTTTTCTTGCTAGCCTGATTCATTCTTTGCTTATGTTTCTGCCTGGTCTTGCTTTTGTTTTAACCTTCCAGTTACAATGGCATAGGCAGGGTCAGGAAATGAATAGGATGTTGTCATCTTTCTTCCAGGTTCTTTTAGATAGTACTGTCTTTTATATTCTATATGTTTTATAGTTTAGGGGGAAAGAACAAATGAATAAAATAAAAGAAAAGAACTATTGACAGTATGTCCATGAAAACAAGAAAACAAAACCAAACAAACAATAAAAAACCCCTCACAATAATAACTTGAGCTTTGTAGTTTTAACAGGGCTTCCTTAGCTAAGGTCTGTTGGATGCTGTAAACATCAGTATGAAGAGGTTTTACTGTGTCCTGCTGCTCTTCTCTATCTGCTACTTTCACTCATTTAAAACTTAAAGCATGGTTGTGGTACATCATTCTCTGGACTATACAAAGCATCAAAATGATTAACCCAAGAACTTAAAAACCTCTAAAGTTTAATAATATTTACACTGACAATATTTATTGCATTATCCTGTGTGTATAGTTTGGATTCAATGTTCTTTTGTGAAAGTGATATTGCACAGCATGAGACCGACTATGTCTACTCAGAACAGATCATCACCGCAAAGGCTTGTTGATTGTTGATGTTCCTTCATAGAAGGATGGGATATGATGGCTTATTGTACCCACATCTGGGTATTCAGCCACTCTTCTCAGACAGTTGCATGAAATTCTGCTTTAATTGCAAGTGGCCTTTTGGTATTGGGGAGGAGTATATAGGCTGGGTAAGATTTGGCAGAAGGGGCTATGGCTGTGCAGCTATGGGAATGCCCTCATAAAGACTGGGGGATGACTTTTGGTATGGCTGCTGATGGTGAGTTAGGACAGAGGTATATAAAGAAAGTGAAGGCAGACTGAGAGAGATGGTGTGGCCTTTTGTTTCCAGATGACTTTGTAAGGAGAAATGGTAAGAAGGCATAGAGGCAGTTAACTAAAGGAAATCAAGAGGAAAGGGGAGGGGCCCAGAAACACATTAAAATACAAAATCCAGCATCCAAAGTAATAAATCTATTGCTTTCTCTTCCTCTGAAATGTAGTCTTTTCTCTTTCTATTTCATTCAGGTTTTTTGCCTGTGGTAGGAATAATCTTGAGGACCCAAGGATGACCACTAGAGCAGCTGTTAGAGTTGCTTTGTGGTCACTCACACTTCATTATTAAATTCTCACCCATGCTCTGTAAGTAAATCCAATAAACCCATTGGTGCACCAGGGTGAAATCCAGCTGTAGTTTTTTTCCTGGCACCTTACAAAGAAGGGAGGATAAACATCGTTTAGTCTCCCTCATCTCTGTAGAAAAAATGTTTTGCAACAGATAATAAATTTATTTTTAGTATTATGTCCCCTAATACTAAGAAAGAAAATCCATAAATAGAAAAAATGTAAGAAGAATGTAAAAATGGAAATAGTTTAATGAAGGAATTGTGATGAAGATTAAGATGCCAGGATATTTCCAAAATGGAAAAAAAGAAAAAAAACTAGAAGATTATGCAAGTTGTGAATGTCTGAGTGAATTATTTAAGGCATGTAAAAGATTAGAAATGATGTATATAACATTAAAATTTCTAAGGTCAAAGTTCATATGTTCATATCTAATATATATTAAAATCAATGGAGTTTCTGGTCTGTTCTTCGTAACAAGTACAAGGATGGCTTTAAGAAAACAATGTGTATCTAATCAGAACTTATTTTAAAATGTTTGGTTATACTAAAGCTTTACCTAAATGTTACACAACAGTTAAAAATATCATGTTGGAATAACTAACATGGATATTCAATAACCATATTGAACCTGTACCAATGTGATCAGAAGGATTAAAGGGGAGACTGTTTTCCTCCTTGCCCCCTAATGTCAAAAGTCCTAAGGGACTGTGGGACATCTTTTGAAATGTTCTGTAACTGCTGAGAGTCACCTCTTCTCTTGTTCAGGAAGCACACTGGAGACACCATCTGGTACATTGTAAACAGTGTCATATACAAAAAGGAAGGTCAAAATAGAGGGAAAATTTCCCCAGTGTTTCAAAGAGAAGCCATGTTCAAGCAAGACCTTTAACTTATTTTCATGTAGATAAAACAACTGGTATGAAGAAGATCAGGAGCCAGAGGCTTCTCTCAAGTGAGAGTGACCCCTGAAGAGCAGAGCCAACTGGTTTTGACACTTTAAAAAGAAGGAAAGAAAGAAAGAAAGAAAGAAAGAAAGAAAGAAAGAAAGAAAGAAAGAAAGAAAGAAACACAGAAAGAGAAAGAGAAAGAGGGGGGGAGGGAGGGAGGGAGGGAGGGAGGAAGAAAAGAAGGAAGGAAGGAAGGAAGACATTCAGTAAAAGCAGTGGTTAATTTTTGCCATGAGCATGGCTCTCAACATCCAGAAAGAAAGAATAACAAGCAAATTGTTAAAGAATCCTCCAACCACCAACACCTCCTAAAAAATAATTATTGCTATGCTCAGGAGTTCAGTGGATCACATTCTTCAGCCACTCCCCAGACATTACATTTAAATTCCTATTAGATATTACAGATAATTATTTTTCACTAAAGATTTTCTTCTAGATAAGGAAAATACTGGATATTATTCTGTTACACACATAATAAATTTTCATTATCTACCCATGTGCTCATGGACAAATGTCTTGATTGGTTCAATTCAACTCTAAAGAAAAATGATATTACAAAATCTGAAGAAAAAAACAGTTGTATTTAGATTGTATAGTATTAAGTTAGGTCATACAATCCTTGTAAGAATGAAGCTTAAAAAACTATGCATTCTTCCTCTTACATGTATACTAGCTTATGATACACATGCACAAAGACATTACATACATGTATATAAACAATTGTGGATGTGGGTACAGCATAACATGCACAAAAGAAAACAAGAAAGGGTAAAGAGTAGGTGTTAAGGAAGGACTGAATACGTATAATTGACACTTAAGTCATGAAAGATAATATAAGTCTATTTGTTTTTATAATCCTAACACCGTCATGATTTTTCAAATTTTGCTGGTAGATGGGTGCTTAAAAATATATTCACTAGTAACTGTACGTTAGTTCATTGAGATAGATATTAATATTAGAAAATCCACATGGGAACCGTGTGTGTGTGTGTGTGTGTGTGTGTGTGTGTGTGTGTGTGTGTGTGTAAAAGGAATATATTGCAGTTTAATCAAGTCAATTGCTCAGTCAAGTTACCACTCTTAGGAAGGCCCACTTTAAACCATGCTTAATCTATTACACATTTACTGTAACTAGAGACATCAAATGGTCTACATATGCTGCCAAAGTTTCAGCAAAAACAAACAAAAACAAAGACCACTCATTGGTTGGCCTCTCCCACAAGTTCTGTGCCACCATTACCCCAGTACATCTTTAATGCAGGACAGATTATAGGTTGAACTTTTTGTGGCTGGGTTGGTGTCCCAGTTCCATTGTTGGAAACCTTAACTGGTTATAGAAGATATCCAGTTCAGGCTCTGTATTCCCCATTACTTTGCTAGGGTCACTCTAAAATATTCCAAGCAGTTTCAGAATATTCCAGGGAGTTTCCTTTGCACTAAGTTTCCACATGACTTTCTAAATGTCCCCCCTCCAATTCCAATTATCTCTCCCAGTACTCTCTCGGTTCATCCTCCAATCCCTCCTGCTCCCATCTCTACCCATACCCCAGTCCACCCATATGTCCCTTTTCTCATAGAAATCTATGCATCTCCCCCTTGAGTCTTCTGTGTTACTTAGCCTCTCAGGGTCTGTGGGCTGTAGCATGGTTATCTTTTACTTAACAGCTAATGTCTACTGAGGCCCATGCCATGAGAAAGAGCCCATGTCTGATACTGCCTTGATGGCCAGAAACTGGAGGCTGGCAATACAGAGAGCCAGGATAGAAGGAAACATGACTAGGGGGAAGTATCAATGAAATGTTTCCTAATTATAATCTGCTATACTCAGTGATCCATGCCCAACCCAAATGTCATCAGAGATGTGTCATCAGCAACTGATAGGAGCAGATGCAGAGACCAACAGCCAAACACTAAGAGGAGCAAGGGGACCCCAGCAGAAGGGGGAAGGTAGATTACAGGAGACAGAGGAGCCAAGGACACCATGAGAACACAGAACAGAATCAACTAAGCAGGGCTCCTAGGGGCTCACAGAGACTGAGCTGACAATCACAGACCCTGTACGGGTCTGAGCCAGGTCCTCTGCATATATGTTATGGCTGTGTAGCTTGTTCTTGTTAGAATCCTAACAGTGGGAGAGGAGGTTATCTCTGACTTTTTGCCTGTTCATGGGATGATTTTCTTCCTACGGGGTTGTCTCGTCCAGTCTTGACATGAGGGTTTGTGCCTAGTCTTATTGTAACTTATTAGTCCATGTTTATTTGATATTTCAGATATTTTTTGAAGGGAAATGGAGAAGTAGTGGATCTTGGGGAGAGGATATGTGTGGAGGAGTTGGGAAGAGTAGAAGAGTGGAGGAAGGGAAATGGAGGTCCAGATGGAATGTATAAGAGAAGAATAAAAGAAAACAACAAAAACATGGAAATAGCCAAACAAAATCTGGCTAGAGACATAGTACTGCCCACCAAAACAAAACAACAACAACAAAATTTTTTTTCCCTCAAAACCTGTTTTGGTGCTTAATGCCATTATAGCATGAAGCCCTGGCCTCAGAATAAAGAGATCAAATTCATAATAGTCGTATGCTTTCCTGAATACACCTACTTTCGAAGTAAAAAATATATATATATAGAAAAAGGAAAGGAGGAGGATGAAACTTTTTCTATCCAAGGTCAAAGGTAGCAAGGGCTTGTGTTTCCTGAACTTTCCTCTTCCTCTTTGTGACAATTAGCCAGTTTCATCAGATTGTGAAGTAGAGCTCCCACCAATGGTATAAGACAAAGTCATCACATATGTCAGCAGTAAAAGATAGAATGTTGGTCCTACTGTGCTCACTAGCCAGTTTTGGTTCTAAAAATCCCCTTCTAAAAAAGAATTGCCTGTCCAAGTTACTTTCACTTTACTACTGTGTTCCTTTGTTCAATATTGAGATTATACTTTGTTGTTTAATTAATAAGAAAGAGAGGTACATGTGTGTTGGGGGAGGCATTCAACAGGCCAATTGTAACTGATGTGGTAATGAAGTGCTGGCTACTACCCTCTTTACAAGAAAGATAACAGAATCAACGGTTGTTCCTCCATCCAACATTTTCCTTTTTAGAATTACTGCCCTTGTTGCATAAATGAATTCTCTGAACCTTCTATGGTTTTGCTCAGCTCATGAACTAGTCTTTCATCAGAAACAAACAACAATTTTATTTTATATCAAATTTTTCCTTTGTAATTTCTTTTGTATATAAAATAATTGGAAGGTATGAATAGGGTTTACTTTTAATATGTGACTTGTATGATGATAATTTGTTGATTCAAAATTGAATTTTGATCTTTCACTTAACTTTAACTGTTTTACATAACCGCTTCAAATTTTAACCATATTGAAGAAAACCTTTGACAATAATTATCAAAATTTATTTTGTTGTTTAAATTTAAAATGAAAATCAGGCATAAATTATGCTTTAAATATGTAATAAATACCTATATTTATTTGTCAGATATTGCATTTAACATACAATGTCATAATGTAACATATAATATGTAAGTCTATTAGCATACAGTTAAATTAAAATATTCCATTTGAGATTCTTTTGTTGACAATTTTCTGTTTAGATCTATGCCCTATTTTAAAAATTGGATTATTTGGTATTGTGATGGCTAGTTTCTTGAGTTCTTTGTATATGTTGGAGATCAGCCCTCTGTCAGATGTGGGATTGGTGAAGATCTTTTCCCATTTTGTAGGTTGCCATTTTGTCTTGTTCTCCAATGGCCAAAAGACATTTAAGGAACATCCTTAGTCATCCAGAAAATGCAAATCAAAATGACTCTGACATACCATCTTACACCTGTCAGAATGGCTAAGATCAAAATCACTGTGGACAGCTTATATTAGAGAGGATGTGGAGAAAGGGGAACACACTTCCACTGTGAATTGGAGGGCAAACTTGTACAGCTACATGGAAAATCAGTATGGCGACTTCTCAGAAAATTGGAAATCAATCTACCTCAAGACCCAACAATACAACACTTGGGCATATACCCCAGGTATGCTCAATCATACCACAAGGACATTTGCTCAATTATGTTCATAGCAGAATTATGTGTAATAGCCAGAACCTGGAAACAACTTAGATGTCCCTCAACCAAAGAATGGATGGAGTATTACCCAGCTGTAAAGAACAATAACAGCATGACTTTATTTATTTATTTATTTATTTATTTATTTATTTATTTATTTATTTATTTTGGTTTTTTGAGACAGGCTTTCTCTGTGTAGTTTTGCACCTCTCTTGGAACTCACTTGGTAGCCCAGGCTGGCCTCGAACTCACAGAGATCCGCCTGGCTCTGCCTCCCAAGTGCTGAGATTAAAGGCATGGGCCACCACCACCCAGCAACATCATGAAATTTGCTGGCAAATAGAACTAGAAAAGATCATCCTGAGTGAAGAAACCTAGACCCAGAAAGAAAAAAAAAAACATAGTATGTACTTACTCATAAGTTGATAGCAGATATAAAGCAAATAATAACCAGGCTACAATCCATAGCCTTAGAGAAACAAGGAAACAAGGAGGACACAAAGAGGGATGTTTGGATCACCCTGGGAAGGGGAAATAGATGATATCTCTTGGGTAAACTGGGAGTTTGAGGGGGGTAGAGGGGAGGGAATAGGGGATGGGAACATGATGGAACCAAATGTTTGAGTTGGGGAAGGGACAGTGTGAGAAAGGAATGAAAGAGGTATGTAGAGAGGGCCTTTATGGGGTTAGGGAGAAACCTGATGCCACGGTAACTTCCAGAAATCCACAAGGATGACCCCAGCTAAGATTCCTAGTACTAGTGGAGAGGGCACCTTAGCTGGCCATCCCCTGTAGTCAGATTGGTGACTACCCTAATTATCATCATAGAGCCTTATACAGTAACTGTTGGGAGCAGATGCAGAGATCCACAGCCAAGCACTGGGCCAAGCTCTGGGAGTCCAGTTGAAGAGAGGGAAGAAGGATTATATAAGCAATGGGGGATCAAGATCATGATGGAGAAACACACATAGACAGCTGACTTGAGCTCATGGACTCTAGACTGACAGCTAGGGAGCCTGCATGGGACCGACTTGGGCCCTAGGAATGTGGGTGACAATTGTGTAGCTTGATGTGTTTGTAAGGCCCCTAGCAATGTGACCAAGATCTGTCCCTGGTGCATGAGCAACCTTTTGAGAACCTATTCTTTATGGTAGAATGCCTTGCTCAGCCTTGATGCAGGGGAAAGGAACTTGGTCCTGCCTCAATGCGATATGCCATGCTTTGTTGACTCCCATGGTAGGCTTCACCCTTTCTGAGGAATAGATGGGGGTTAGAAAAGAGGTTCTGGAAGGGAATGGGAGGAGAGGAGAAAGGAAAAACTGTGGTTGGTATGCAAAATAAATAAATAAAAATAAAGTTTTGGAACAAAGTCTCACTTATTTCTAGCTGGCCCTGAATTCAATAAGGAGCCAAAGATGACCTCAGACTCCTGATTCTCCTACATCTATCTCCTGAGAGCTGGGATAACAGATCTGTGCCACTATGCCTGGCTAAAATAGTACTAGATATAGAACTAAGCAAGCAGTCTATAAAAAGCTACCCAAAATACATCTGTTAACATTTAAACTTTTTTCAGGTATATATCACATCATAGAAAATCTGACAGATTCAAGAAGGTGGAAAAGAAAGAATGGTTTGAGGAGTCAGATATATTTTATATATCCATAATGTACAATGGGCAGTGGGTAGAGTCAAGGGTAAATATGATTAAATGATATGGTATAATTGAAAGAGATTATCAAGGGATAAAAATATTTTTTAAAAAAGAAAAAAGTATGTCCATTATTATTTCATATCTCTTTGTGCATCTTTTGTCTTTCTGGCCTTTAGCTTATGTATTATGGTTTTTATTTTGTGATTATATGGGTTTTGCTTTTGTATATGTTTTTGTGTGTTTCTCCAGTTTTTTTCTTTATTTATTTTCCTGCTTTTCTATTTGTTCTGTTTGACTTTTGTCTGTTTGTTTTCTAAAGAAAGAAATAAAAACTTGGATGGGCAGGGAGGATCTAAGAAGAGCTGGGTTGGACAAAGTACAGTAAGAATATATTTTATGAAAATATATTTTAAAAATATATATGTTTTTATCACTATCCATGTATCCTCAGTCTAATTCCTTTTTTAAGAACCTGAAGTGTCCTTTGGTCTCTCTGCCATACCTCTGAAATTTGTGGCTACTCTTACTGAGAAGAGTTTGGATACTAATCCTCTGCTCTGTTAGCACAGAGTTAGGCAGCATGGCTTCCCTTCAGTGCTGTACCAGCTCATTTAAATGAAAATCAAGTCATATGTAAAACTTTGTCATCTGAAGGAGCCTTTTTGATTAATTTTCATGAAACAGAAAAGTGCATTTGCATATTTTAAAACCCTTTTCATCTATTCAGACTCAGGGTTTATACATGTTGAAATCTCTTAAAGTATACTTTCATGTGTTCATTATTTGTGCTAGAAAAGCCATTCTTCAGTGAAAACAAGATACAACTTTTCAGCTTAAAAAGCAATCTAGTTACAATAGTACCCAATTACTTCATTCACAGAGGAAGAATGACCTTTAAATACATGTTTATCAGCTTCTTGCTCATGAACATTAATGTTACTCTTGAACTCACAAGTTCTCTTTTATTGAGTGAAAACAGCTTGGGAGCACCAGTGTCAACAGATTACTAGGAAGGAAATGTGAAGGAGAATAAAAGACCCAAAGTAAGAGAGAAGCATGGCGAGGGAAAAGATTGAATGGAATAGAATTAATGTATTCACTCAGAAAATCCCAGGTAAGTCTACACAGAAGCAACGCTTAAAGGGAAGTAGTCCTTAGCTCTCAAAGGGACCAAAATGTACCAACTATGGTATAAAACATGTCAGCAGTGGAGAGACTAAAAGAAGACACAAAATGCTAAGATATAGGAACTTTATTTAAAGATTTCCAGGAATTAATAAAGGTTTAGTGCAAAAGGCTGACATCTCTGTGGTGTGGAACAAGCATCATTTGTCCAGACTTCCTTTTCCAGTATACCTAACCTATTCTAGGTCCTGTCATCATTAATGCATCCCTTTTTAAGTATAGATAAGGATTGACAACTATTTCCTCCAAGAAACTGGTAGGCAGGGGTTTAGACCCCATTATTCAGACAAGATGAGAAGGTTGCCAGAAAGTTTATGGGAGATTTTCAAAGGAAAGATACTGTGAGGAGACGGAGTCACTATGCCCTGAGTTTTTTCCATGATAAATCAACAATAGTGATTCTCAAGCATGGTAGTTCCATATGCAAACAAACCTTGGCTTGTTTAAGCTTCTGTCGATTAGATATGCTCTTTCTTGTGTCCAAAACTGCTTAAACTTACTACGTATGCTGCAATTCCATGGTTTAGAGGTAATAGAGATTAAAGAGTAGTTGAGGAGTTAAGTAATTTCACAATGGTTTGTACAGAGTAAAACATAATTAAAATAACAGTTCAAATGAATCTTGCCACTTGTTCATGGGTAGAGAAATAAGTTTAGAAGCAGTGAGAAAGCGACATTGTAACAGCCAGTTAGATGTTCCCTTGGCTGAAAATCAGACTCCTGAGAAGGCCCATAAGGTAAATCACATTTGGATGAAGGTTGAGCCTCTCTGTCTGCATTTCCCAGCTGTTTCCTTTACTCTGGGGTCAACTGTTTACCTCTGTACATCAGTATATTAATCACTCAAAGAATGTATGCTTAAGAACCAGTTATACACAAACTATCTCATGCCTCTGCAAGAATGTAGGGAGCTACACAGCTAAGAGTAACTGAGACAGCTTACTGTTAGTTTTTTAATGATTTCTTGTTCTTACCCACAAAAATATATCTAAAGGTCATTACTTAAAGTTTTAAACCTATAATTACATCACTTTCCACAAATGGCAGAACCTTGTAAGAGAGGCTACTTCCTATGAGGTGTACTTGAAGAAAGGAGCTTGGTTGATCATCTCCTGAGAACCAGTTAATCCCCCAAACAATAACAACTTTACCCAAAAAATCAGATTAAAAAGGAAAGCAGAGTAAAGAGAAAAGAGATACATTGCTGAAACAGTGTGACATGCTGCAAAATAGCAATTTTGTTGTTGCATGAAGACTAAGGATGTATTGTACTGTTTAGACACTGGGGATGAAGATAGAAAATAATAGAGGTATTCACATAGAATTTATAGAAAGGTGGAAATATGGATTAAAATTACATAACTCTATAGATGGAAAGGCAAGAATGAGGGGTCTCAGGAACCATACAACAATAGGGATAAATGAAAAAGTTCATGAGAGAACAAGAAAATTGCATTTGGTATGGCAGTACAACTGTAAAAATAAGAAATCATAAACTCAAATATTTAGGAAACTATCATTTAAAACAAATGTTGAAAGAAGGGAGAATAGATCACTGTTCTATATTATTGATAAGTTAAAATATAAAGGGAAGCAAGAAAGGCCAAAAGACATTAGTGTATACACCCAGTTCTAAGTACCCATCTGAAATATGAACATTGAAAACAAATTAATAAAGGGGTTTTAAGGAAAAAAAAAGTGGGTTTTTTTTGTTATGTTTTATTTTGGTTTGTGTGTGTGTGTGTGTGTGTGTGTGTGTGACTGACTGCTGTGTGAACATGTGCCTGTAGACACCAGGAAGAGTATTTCAGATCTCCTGAGGTTACATAAGGTTGTGAGCTACCTGACTGCTTGGTACCAAATCACGTCCTCTTGAAAAGCAGAAAGATGCTACGCTCTCTTAGTTACTGAGTTTTTTTCTGCACATGCATCCCCAAAGGATATTTCCAAACAAAAGTTTGAAGCCATTAGTGAAGTATAAAATATGATATTAGGAAAACATAAGGGATATACAAAGAACTCTGGTCTGAGGGAGGCAAGGGGAGGTAAAGACCAGTAATCCAGTGGGCAGAGAAGAATGAAAACAAATTTCACAACAGCTACTGAGATGGGGTTCTATGTTATATGTTCACTTAAACCTCAAGCTGTTTCCAGGGAGATTTTATGTTATCTGGATTGTTCCCATTACTAAAATTCTCTACCACTTAATGATTATTAAAGTGGTTAAGGGACATATAAAAATACAAAAATTGTAAAATGGGATTTCATGCAAGCAGAAAATGGTATTTAGTAGTAAAATGAGGACTAAGACATGACATGAATAGGGAACACTGAAAGCTGTGATGTTCTGTAAGTGTAGAATTGTTAATGGAAGCCAGATTAGAGGAAATTAAGACATGGCACCAGAATACAGTTAACATAGAAAATATATGAATTGAAAATATACTAATAAATATTGAAAAGCAGAGAAATAGGTGACAACTTCAATGAGAGAAACAGTATTTATAGTTAAATTTATATGCAAAAGAGGCAACAGGAGGAGCAAGACTGAGTAATGAACCAAGGGAAAACCCTCAGCCCTCACTATGAGGCTCAGTGCTCAGTAGTCTCACCAGGATCATGTGGAAAGGTCACCAACCCAGGACTAGTAGACACAAGTGGGAATGACCAAGAGAACAAGACATCAGGTTATCTGGACAAAAGGAAGCTGATACACCCTACAGGCGATCAAGAAGGTCATGAGCAAGTGGCTGATATTGCAAGAGAACCAAGAGGTGATCAAGAAAACTTCTTTGCCAATAATAATGGTGACAGTTTCCGAAGAATAATCTTGAACAAGTCAGATGTAACTACAAGGATGTGAAAAGTTAAACACTTTCTGAAACAAGCAGTGGGACAAACATGAACTCAATGAGGGCCTTGAGTCAAAGCAAATAAAAACAACCCACTAGATGCCACCTGGGATATCACAGAAGCAAGGTTAAGAGAAAAACTTGTAGAAGTAAATACAACATTCTTAAAATGAATGAACCTAGATAAATCCAAGAATGATACCTCAAGGAACTTGGAAAAGAAAAAGTAATGCCTAAGTTCACAGAAGGAAGGAAGTGAGTAGAGAAAGAATAAGTAAAACAGACTAAAAAGACAATGAAAAGAGTAACAGAAATGTTGGGTGTTTTGCAAAGATGAGAACTGAGCAACTGTTAGCTGCAAGAGTCAAAAGAAGGAAGGGGCCAAGGGAATGCTGGGAGAGAAAGAAAGGGATTAAATAAAAGTAATCATACACAGAGGACACATTACAACTGACAACATAGTGATACAAAGTATCATAAAAGACTATATGAACAAATAGATCAAGCTGGATAACCTGTAAGCAAAGGCTATATTCTTACAAGTCCACCAGGAGTATATAATAACCAAATGTAAATGCAAACAAACCATAGTAAGTAGATGTTGAGATAGTAACAAACAAAAACAAACAAACACAGGCCAGTGCCAGATGGCTTCATGCAAAAGTTTCCTCAAATATATAAGGTGAATTTGCAGAAGTTTTTTTTTTTTTAATTTTTTTTACACAATTGCAGAAATTAGAAGAAAATACTTTCAATTTCATGTCACAAAGATAGTAGCGACATATACCAAAGCAAAATAATGGCACTATAAGAAAAGAGAATTATAGACCACTGCTACTTATCAACATAGATGCAAAAATATACAACAAACATTAAGACATGGAATTAGTAGTGTAGACAGTGCAGCATTTGGGATAGTGAGGCAAGAGAATTGTGAGTTCAAGGAAGAATATCTGGAGCAAATAATCTAAGACAAACTCCTCTAGAATATAAACAATGACAAAAATATACGGTTTGGTATATAAGATGCATACCTCAACTCAGTAAAAATCATGTATGGGCAACTTGCAAAAGATCATGGAGAAGAGTTCCTCTGAGACTGGGGAACATAAACATGCCTCTAGCGCTTCTATCTAATTAACACTGGATGCTCTGGGGAGAGCAATTAATGAAGAGAAAGAAACACAAGACATTTAAAGTAGAAATAAAGAAGTGAAAACCTTCTAATGACTCCTCCACCATCAGCAAAAGGACAACTAACATCTCAGTTGAAACTAATAAACTCAGTAAAGTTACAGAATTTAAAAAAAAAAAGCAAACATAAAGTGACAAGTATTTGAGGATTATAAAACTCATTTCATATTGAATGCATTCATCAATTATATTATATACTTTAAATGGAATGTTAATTGTTAAATGTCTGCCAATTATACAATTAACAATGCATTTGCTTGCCCAGTCTATCTAAAGAAGTTGACAAATGCCATGTCTAATAATCCAGCATATTTTATGCCAAACAAATTTTCTGTTAAAATATTTAAATCAATACATTTATATTTAGAAAAATGGTTATCATCAAGAATTTTTAGTGTGTATTACAGCACTAAAACAAACAAAATTTGTCTTTTTTTGGGAACATTCTCATTTGAGCCAACATTTTCATATTTAATAGAGACTCCATGTCTTATGACAGCTGAGCTGCCTAATGCATCATAATTGCTGCAGTGCCTTGATGCATTCATATAAGCAGCATTATTTGAACAGCATAATGTCTTCCTGTTAACATACTTGAAGGAGTTCTTTCCCTGCAAATTTACTGTGAGCTGAAAAAGGATGGAGGTAAAGACCATAAGAGAGCTTTGCTAAGGAGCTCTCAACCCAAGATGCATTAAAGACAGTGAATGGGGCACATTCCTTTTTAATAGGTGGTGAACAGGGAACAATGCTGTATCCAGGAGAGGCAGAGCCCTACTTCCCTGCTCAAGAATGGATCATTACTACCACTAAAGATGCTAAAAATGTCTTAGGGTAGGCCATGTGGCCTGTACCAGAACCACTTTTTACCCATCTGAAGACAACTGTTAATAGACTTCAATAATAATAACAGAAAAAAAAATTAAAAGTTGTTCTGTTTGTTGGTGATGATGAATGGGAATTAGGGATTCTAAAATTACTTAACTGTAAATTATTATTTTATGTGAGTAACTACAGCATTAGAGACCTAATCAGGAATCTGTAAATAAGCAAATTACCAGCTGTCAAAAAAATCATAACTATCAAATTAAATGAACTTCCCTCAGATAAGCTAACACTGCTTTTGCCTGAAGCCAGATGAAAAATGAATCATGAGGGAGACACATAGTACAAATACAACAGACTTTTAATTAATTCTGTCTGTGTAGACTGACAAGGTATAAATCTTAAAACTCAAGGGAAGTTCTTGTAACAACTAAGTGATTGCAATGATGGCCAAGAACTTTAGGCCAGACTAAATATTGTTCACTGGCCTCTGGTCCCTGGTTTTTCAGATGAATGTGATTATACAATTCCCAATCAGCTAGCATGCATGGAGTTCTTTTATGGAAGTCAAACTAAAATGGGAGTTTCAGCACAGAAAGTGGAAAGTAG
Source organism: Onychomys torridus (assembly GCF_903995425.1). Classification (NCBI taxonomy): domain Eukaryota; kingdom Metazoa; phylum Chordata; class Mammalia; order Rodentia; family Cricetidae; genus Onychomys; species Onychomys torridus. The sequence continues at coordinate 95,194,457 of NC_050444.1, forward strand.
TGGTGACTGAAGATTTTTATTCACCTGCATTTGTGGTAGTACTAATATACTAAAGAGATTCTGATATTGGTGATATTTTATTTGTGCTGAAATGTGGTGATATTTTATTTAGGCTTTAATAAATAAAGCTTGCATGGAGATCAGAGGAAATAGCAAGCCATTTTAAGTAAACAAAGAAGTCAGGCACAGGCCCTTAATCCTATAACTCAGCAGGCAGAAGCTCTGTGTGCTCAAGGCCACACTGGAAACAGAGCCAGGTGTGGTGGCACATGCCTTAAATTCAAAATCTAGTTAACCATGGAGGTCAGGGGGTCAGTACAGACAGACAGGAAGTAACAGAGCTGGGTAGGAAGAGAAAGTGATATAGCTGAGTGGAGAAAGCAAATCAGATGACAGAACAGCAAGGCATATAGATGTGGATAAACAGGAAGTCACAGCATTTGGAAACTGCAGAGTTATTGAGGTAAGGTTGGCTAGTAGCGTTCCCTATTTTCCTTTTCTTTCTAGGGCTTTCTCCCCCTACTTTTGGCTTCCTGTTTTTTGTTTGTTTGTTTGTTTGTTTGTTTTTTTAATTTAATACGACCATTTAGAAATTTATCTACAGTTCTCTAGTAGGACTGGGGATGTAATGGTAGAATGCTTGCCTGGTATGCATAGGTCCTTTGATATCCTTTACAGCCCACATCTTTAATGGGTGTTTCTACTTACTCTATTATGTTCTTTTGCTGTCTGTTTACCAGAATTATTCAGGAATCAAACAAAATACTAACTACAGTTCATGGTGTTTTTCTTTCATCTTATTCCATTGTTTTATTCATTCATTTTCAATGGGAATAGAAAGAGGTAGGCTTGAGTATTAGAAGATCTGTGATGAGTATAGAAAAAAAGCAAAAAAATTGTTCATACATCTGTTTCTTAGAAAGCACACCAGAGGCTGGTCAGTAGGAGTGAAGGTTCTACAGTGGTGTTACATGAACTGAAGCTTAATTTATGTCTCAGTGAAAGCAGGAAACTGCTTGTGTCATTGCAGAACAGTAAAGGAGATCAATACAGGGGCCAAAGTAGCAATTTCTAAGACTCACATAGGCATTTTAGTTAGGTATCAAGTTAAATGTTTGATCTTCCATCTAATTCTAAGAGCTGATGTGGACTAGGGAGCTGGCCATAGTGAACTGGTTTCCTCAGTTTTCTAGGGACTATGGTGGCCCTCTGTCTGACCTATTCCTCAGTTGTCAAGCTCATCTAATTGCTTTCTAAGTCTCACTGAAGTGATAAATAAATCTTTAAAACCAACAAAAAGTGTCGTTTGGACTTCAATTAATGAACCTTTAAGCGTAAAATACCTGCACCATTATAGGAGACAATTATAGTAGATAATGCATGATAGGAAGCTTTATATAACTGCCAGTGTGAGGTCAGCCTTCTCCAGATGTTGGTAAAGGAAAGAAAACCCTGAAGTCATCTGAGCATTGAAGTCACATTTGACCTACTCAATAATCACCTGGTATGTCGCTTATAGAACACAAGTCCTGGATATGCTCTTTCATCTTTCAGAGATTTGGGGAAATTATTTAATTAAAAAAGTAATGCCATCAGGGAAAACATCATATAAATATTCATGGAGGAAAGCAAGGAGAAACAATAACCCACATTACTTCCTACTATTTATGTGTTTTCTGTTGATGGATCCCAATTTAACTTGAAGAGCTGAATACAAGGTGAAACATTTTGTCCTTGGATACAATGGATACGTTGCTTTATAAAATTAGAAAATTACTTACCATTTTTGTTTCTTTTCTTTTTCCTCTTTTCTCTTCCTTTTTTCCTTCCTTTCTTCCTTTTCTCCCTCCCTCTCTCCCTCCTTTCTCTTTCTTTCTTTTGTTCTTTTCTTTCTTTCTTTCTTTCTTTCTTTCTTTCTTTCTTTCTTTCTTTCTTCCCTCCCTCCCTCCCTCCCTCCCTCCCTCCCTCCCTCCTTCCTTCCTTCCTTCCTTCCTCTTTTGATGTTTTGATTTTTCTCTATAAAGCCCTTGCTGTCCTGGAACTTGCTTTGTAGACCAAGCTGGCCTTGAATTGTTTGTTTGTTTCTTAGCAAAGGTGGGGAATGCATTTCAATAGGACTGAAATTATTGACTGAGTTTACCAATGACAGTTTCTCACCTTACCCTAATTTGGACCTCTATGTGGTTGCAACAGTTTTCTTGGCTGTGTGACAAAAAACACAAAGCCCATTATGACCCTTATCAAAAGGGAGAGCAATACCAGAAATTACTTGGTGTGCATCATAGAGTTATGAGCCTAATGCTGGAAAAATAGAAATGTGGGAGGTGATTTTTCAACGTTTAATACACTTATAGTGAAGGAAGCATAACATAATGGCAGGAAGAAGGCCAAACCACAAGGAAAGAATAATCCAGCAGTGTCGATGCAGTGTGCTTCTTACAGACCATCCTGAGGGGGAAAACAGTGTTCGAAAAGAGTTCTGAGAGCTCAGGGGGAACTGGTAGGTCTTGAAGAAAAGCACCAGATGTGCAGAGTAGGCAGAAGAGCCAGCTATGCCAAAATAGTTGTATCAGAAGAGGGTATTTGAAGGTATATAATTAATGATGAATTATAGAACTCAAATAAACAGGTAACCTGCTGAGGTTGTAAGTAGCAAGTACTCTTTCTTGGTGACCTGTGTATTAGTCATGTATCTTGCATTCCATGTTAAGAGGACCTCTATTTTGGTAATGAAAATCACTATGCTTAGAAAAAACATTCTATTAACCCACCTCACCTCCAGTTTGTACATGTAGATCTCATCCATTTTTTCCATCATTGGAGACACTTTATGCATCCTTGGTGCAGGGAGGAGGGGCTTGGACCTGCCTCAACTGAATGTATGAAGCTCTTCTGACTCCCCAAGGGAGACCTTGCCTTAGAGGAGGTGGGAATGGGGAGGTGGGTTGGGGGAAGGCTGGGGGTTGGGAGGAAAGAGGACAGGGTAATCTGTGGTTGATATGTAAAATGAATAGAAAATCTCTTAATAACAAAAGAAGAAAAAAGAAAAACTTTCTATCTCTAAAAAAAAAATAGCAGGAAGATATGTTCACTCTTTCACAATTTTAATATAACCTGTTTGAATGATGCCAAGAACTATAGGAGCAATTTGGTGAATAAGCAGCAAGTAACCTATGGACAAAGATGGTCTGTTGGCAACAGAAAAGATACTCATCAAGTTTAGAGCAATTGTGATGCATCTTTTCTTTTGACTCCTTATGGCTTAGACAGTATAACTGATTTTGCTTTATTCTTTAAAATAAATTCTCGAACTACAAAGCAGAGGGATGTGTGATTAGGGATAAGAGGATGAAGAGTTGTGGTTCCTTACACAAACCCAAGCAAACACAGAACTTTAATGAAGAGACTGCATGTTCGTGCATTAGTGATATTGCCATTCACTGAGATCTTTTCTAGGAGTCCTATAAGAGACCTGCAATATTGTTAATTATTATATATGAATTATACAAAGTAATATGTTTAATAATATTTGCATATATGATGTACTTTGATCATATTCATCATCTGTTATCTTTCCTTTCTACCCCCTCCTCTTTCTGCTAGAACATCTCTAACATTTTTTTCATGTTCTCCCCCTAAGCAGGCACGAGAAAGCACATGTAAAAATTGTCTTTTAGAGACACTTACTTCACATATGACCTCCAGTTCTATCCCTTTTACTGGAAAATCTTTTTTTTTTTTTTTCATAATCTGCTATGACAACAGGAGAAAGCCCAATCCTACCAATGATTTATCAGGCAGTGGCTCCTACTTGCACAAGCATTAACTGTAGAGAAACCAGAACATAAATGAATTTTGCCCCAAACTGAGTTCTTAGAGTGCCCAGTGATATTCCCAAGACATCCATGTTTATGATATTTGTTTTCAAATATGCATTTGAAAAGACAAAACCAGCAACAAACAAAATATTTCCATTGACTGAGTGGATTTCACAGTAATGGGATTTGGCAGAAAGAACCAACTGAAGGCTTCTTGAGACATTCTCCTAATCTAATTAACAAAAACCAAGGTAGTACCTTAGGGTCTAGCACAGAATTCACACAGATGTTCATGTTTTCAGAAACAGGATGATGATTTCTACTGCATCATCATTTACTTCACTCATTTGGCTAATGGAGAAATGAATAGTCTTTGAAGGAGGACTAACGTGCATTTAATTGATTAATAATTCCAGTTCCAACTAGAGTTACAGATATGGTTTACTTCCTTGAGCCAAAACTATAGGACCCAATATCTCTGCAAATAGATATTAATCTACTAAGTGGTTTTTATACCCCACTTCCAACTCAAAAGGAGTCAGAAACCATTGGACTTTCTTGTCTGGAAGATGGTTTTACTTTATCTATGTTCCTTGTTGTTATACATGTCTTTCAATCTAGAATCACAATATGGTAGATCGTGCTCTTGAATGTTCTAAAAGGCATAAGATACTCTGTTTCTCAATGGACTCATACTGTATGGAGTAGTAGGTATCCTAGATGTCTCTGTATAGTGTACATATAGCAGGGCTGGAATGGAATTGAATGGTATATATTTATTGCATAGGCAAGATTCTGGGTTTGATTTCTAAAGCCAACATCTTTAACATCACAATAACGATAGTATACATTAGTTAGAATAAAATATCAGCACCTTTTGTTTCAGGGAGCAGTTGGAGGATCCTGTGATCTTAGCCCAGTTAGGAAGTATATTCCATGGTGAAGAATGGTATTGCCCCCTGACTTTAGAAATAGGTACAATGTTTTGATGGAATAAATAATATACAAAGTTACCTTGGGCAATTAATAAATTACATGGATAGATTGCCACTCCTAGAATATGTAGTGCTAAGTTTTCAATTATGCACATGATGTCTTTAACACATCAAGATAGGACATGCAGAAAAGACTAGCCTTGGTGAGAATCATGCTGGAGGGAAATGGGCATTGGAATGTATTTATGTTTTCTTCAGCAAATAATAAACCCCTTTTAATAGACAAACCTGACTAGTCCTAAAATTCAATACTATGAGTAAATAATGATATAAGGAAGTCATTTGATCTACATATTCCCAAATTTTTAGTGTTATGAGCACAGAAGCTCTATTGGCACAAAAATAGTATCAACTAAAATAACTTTTAAAGGTCATGGCTGCCTCCTCCCACGTTATAATCCTTCTTTCAGCATGCATTCTATGTTCAACTCATATCTTAAAGAGTAGTAGATGAGCATTCAGTGTGTATAAATTACCAGAACCCATTTCATAATGCATGCTGGATGATGTTCTAGCAGTAGCTTTAAAATTACCAAGGTAGCGTCATTCCAATATTGTAATTCTATTAAAAAAAAAAACTGTGAAAGATATCACCCTGTCTGTATGAGGAATGTTATTATCAATATTTTCTTCTGTCTAAATCCTTCTAGAAGGTGTGGTGACCTGAAATAAAGGTCTATACTAAATTACAGAAGAAGCTGGATGGTTTGAATGGATTGCTTGGAAATGATAATAGTAAGTGTCAATAACTAGCAGCAAGGCAGTTTGGAGATGACAAATGTTGAAGGACCTCCCGGAATAACCCAGAATGTGAGGACAGACTTGCTACATAGAACAGAAAGTAAAGGGTCATTTGGAAGCTTCTATTTGCATAAATTCCTTATATCAGGTAGACAACAAGCCTTGCTCAGTCAAATCAGCTGCCATCATTCTGTAGCTTCTGCTGGAACTGTTGCATGAGTGCAGGCTATGCGGACACTCAACAACTTGCATTTTCTCCATAAAATAGCCCTGATCACTGGCTGACTCTGAAGAATACCAAATCTTCTAAAAATGGCCTTTCATGAGGCAATTATACTACCAAAGGAACCTTGGTTATCTTCAAAATATATAGGCAGCATTATGGATGATGTCAATAAATTTTATGTTGAGTCCTTTTAATAATAGGTCCAAGTTAAAATCCTTATTCTACTACCTATTACCTGCATAAATATGAAAATTTTATTTAAATTATGTTTCCAGAACACTAAAATAATCTGTGTCTCATGCTTGTTATAAGAACTTAATGATGTATCCATGTAAAACACATATTACGATGGCTGATAATTGTTGGGGAATATTATTTTAAGGATTTTTTTACCTTTGTTTATGTTGCATTTGTTTAACACTGTGAAGTTTTGTTACTGTGCTGTCTAAAACACCTGATGGTCTCATAAAGAGATGAAAGGCCAACAGCAAGGGAAGAGAAAAGATAGGCAGGGCTGACACACAGAGATAAGTAATAGAAGGAGAAATATGGGGGAAGACAGGAAGGAGGACTGAAAGGAAGGAGGAGGATTTCAGGGTTAGACACCCAGTTACACAGCAAGCCATGGAGTAAGAATAAGATTTATAGAAGCAAGAGAATAGGAAAAGTCTAGAGACAAAGGGTAGATAGGATAAGATCAAGAAAACTGGCTAGCAACAACTTCACCTAAGGCTGGACATTTATAATTAAGAATACACCTCCATGTGTGATTTATTTGGGAGCTGGATGGCGGGCCCCCCAAAAGAGCAAAAAACAACCAACAACATTTTGGCATTCCAACATTGGTCTGAATTTCCATGTAGGGCTTAAGAAAGCTGAGAGAGAGAGAGAGAGAGAGAGAGAGAGAGAGAGAGAGAGAGAGAGAGAGAGAGGAGGGGGATACAGCTTTAAGCATTTCTGCTTGCTGATGAGCCCTTGGGCACCCAGTACATTAAGTAGGAACAAAAAGCTAAGTATAAATGCCTGCCACAGTGCAAGCATCAGCATTCTAGAGCTCTAAGAAGGTTGAATGCAGTTTTTGGTCACCTACCTCTTCCTGGGCCATGGATTTTAGGCTTGGCCTTCATGAGCCAAGAAGTGGGCAGACCCATCTAAGAGCCACACACAGAGGATCTAGGCATAGCTAAGCAGTCTAAAGTTTGCTAGTGCAGTCAAAAAACACTACAGATACACAGTAAAAGATATTCAAATGGAAAAAACTATAAACAGGTTCCAGTGTGTTTTCCAATGTGTGAAGGCTTAAGAAATAAGAAAAGTATGGGCAGTCATAGAAAGAAATAGATTGAAAATAACAAAATAACATCTTCAAAAAAGAGAGTAAAGGTAATATAAAATAACAAAGCCATGTAAGATGGGAAATACACAGGAAGTCTGGATCTATATAGTATTGTGTTGATTTTGAATTTTTTGATTGTTAATAAGCAAACAGCAACTGCTAAGATACAAAGGATTGAAAGAGGACTATTGAAATAACCCAACCTGTATACTTTAGGAAAGACTTTACTTTAAAAAGGTCAAAAAAATGTAATTTTAAAATGGAAATAAAAATGTCATTGGAGTTTTATTCCCACAGGAGACAAGAGTTGTGGATTCGATTTCTTCAAGAATAATATGGATCAGGTTTGATGGAGACCTCCTAAAACTTGACAGGTGATATCTGTCAGCAAAGATTACTGCTGGTCTTCCCAGGACTTGGTCATTATCTCAAAATTTTCTCTCTGGGACCCTAAAGATGATTCTCCCACACACAGCAGAAAGCATTGTGGAGAAAATTAGGCCTACATTCCCAAGATTTGGGGGGTATGAACAGTCTTTGGTTTTTCTGGTGGATTATGGATGTTTGTTATATTTAGGGTAATATAAGAATATAGGATAAAAAGACAACTATTAGTCTCAGATATTTTGCACTGGCATGGATTTTAGTATATTGATACAAATTCCCAGTTATTTTTACTACACTGTATATATGTTTCTACTCTTGTTTAAAGGACTTTTGTGTATTAATACAAAATTAAGGTAATTTTTGTTACAATACACTGTATATATGTTTCTATTGATAAAAACTTAAGGTTATTTTTGTTACAACATAGTTTATGTTTGTATCTATTTTTGCTTAAGGTATTCTGCCTATGCATTTCATTTGGAAATGTATGGTGAAGTTCTAGTTTTTGAAAGCTATTATTATAAACTATATAGGATAATCAAGAACACAGGTTAGTGGTTAGTCATTTATAACAATCAAAGTTGTAGATATATTAGGTATCCTTTCCAGATCATATATATATATATATATATATATATATATATATGATAGATAGATGATCTCAAATTTTTCAAAGAATATGGCATTTAAAACATTTTGTTAACTTAGCACTTTTCATGAAAAGGAGACACATCTGCTCCTGGCAACACCAATTTACTTCAGAGATAATAGGCATCGAAGAAAATCCTTAGGGAGTTTGCTTTCAGTGTGGCAAGACTAGCCATCTGGGCAAGAAGCTGATCTTGCCTGGATTGCTTCAGAATGTTGTATAAAATGGACATGAAGGACCCACAGGAAAATGACCACTGAACTTTGCCAAAACAAGTCAAGATGGTCCTTCAAGTTTCCTGCTTAATAGAAGAAACTGCTAGACATTCTGCAGGACACAGGGGAAAGTGACTGACAAACTTTGCCAATATAGTTGGGTCAGTCTTTCAAATTTCCTGCTCATTGAAATGCCTGCCAGATATTATAGGTCTGTAGGCTAAGATGGATGCCCCAACATTGGAGAGGAAATTTGGGTGACTGTTCAGGCAGCCAGATGTCTCTGTCATTTATAGAGTTTTTGGAAGTTGTTTGCACTTTTTGTTTACTTAAATAATATTGTATCCTCTGGGGCCTTTGATAGAGTTGAAGACTCATTATACTTGCATTTTCCTTAGATATGATGGAAAGTAAATTAGGTATAAAATTTGTATTTACTAAGATAAGATGGATTATAGAGTATTTTCTGTAAATGTACCAGACACAAATGAATTGGAATTCAGTACATTGTGAATGCAATCTTTACTTGATAATTGTTCTTATTGTATATAGTCTTACTATTTTAAAGTTAAAACTGTTTATTTTCATTTAGAAACAAAGGGGAAATGTGTGGCATATTATTTTAAAGTATGTTACTTTTGTTTATATTGCATTCATTTAACTCTGTGAAGCTGTGTTACTGTGTTTGTCTAAAACACCTGATCGTCTAAAAAGAGCTGAATGGCCAATGACAAGGCAGGAGAAAGGATAGGTGGAACTGGAGGCAGAGAGAATTAATAGGAGAAATCTTGGGGGAGAAAGAAAGAAGAAGTGAGAGAGGAAGGAGGAGGACTCCAGGAGCCAACCACCCAGACACCCTGCTATATAGCAAGCCATGGAGTAAAAGTAAAATTTATATAAGCAAGAAAACAGGAAAAGCCAAGAGGCAAAAGGTAGGCAGAATAAGTTAAGGGAAGCTGGTAAGAAAGAAGCCAAGCTATTGCTGGGCATTTATAATTAAGAATACGCCTTTATGTGTGATTTATTTGGGATCTGGGTAGGTGGCAGGCCCCCAAAACGAGTAAAAACTACCCAACAACAGATATTAGTAGGCAGAATGTAAGCAATGGTTAAGTAGATAATAGAAACAGCATATGAAGACTAGATAAACCAATTTTGGGTAGTTGCTAAATTATTCAATTGAATGTACTCATAGTACAAAATAGTGAGTTTCTGTCATGTCAGAGGACTGAATATCTTGGACACATTAATGTTTAAAATGCCTCAGACATTTGTTGTATTAGTTGAAGGTCAGAAAAACATAAATGGCCAATTGAGGAAAGAAAGCACAAATATGAATTGTAGCTTAATAACCAGTCACAAAAATGTGGTTTACAGTAGATCAACCCATATTCTTCCCTGAAAAATCACATTTATTGTTGTTACATGTAAATGTTATCTTCCTTTTTCCTTGATTTCTTCCATATTGATCTCTCACTTCTATTCATAAAGTATGTACTCAGTAGCTAGCTTTTAGCATACCCACAGCTTTTAGGATAATGAGATAGATCATAGTGATAAAGGGAACCTACAACATATGGATCTAACATAACTTCCCATCTGATGCTAAAATATTAAAGAAATCCAATATATTAATATCTTTTATTATATTGATCATCCATTTTAAATATATGCATACACACATATGACTGAATGCACTGTGAAAAGCTATTACATCAATATTCTAACATATAACTAAGAGTAGCAGGATTGTGTGCATATACATGAATACATGTGTTTTGGCTATTCTGAGAAAAGTTGAAACATGGTAGCCAAATGAATTGCTAAATACTGGATTTAATTATTACTTTTTGTACTATCTATATTGGTTATGCTATAGTTCCTGGTGTTAAAGTGAGAAAAATAGTTACATAACCCTGGGGAGGAAATAACCCTCAAAATGCTGCATCCTGATGAGTTGAACAATATGAGACTTAACATATTTTACTCAATATTGTCTTTATATACTCCTTCTACGGCAATGACATACATGTTAAAACTAGGAGTGATACAATGCTCCTTCGAAAACATTTCACTCATGCCTTCAATATCACCAGTAGATAGATAAGCAGGGGGGGGGGGGCAGGTAAAGACTTACACTTACATAAAGTTTTAATTAAAATGTGGAACATAATTCAATATTTATGAATCTTATCTCAACATTTTCTCCATCTGCTATGTATTTCAGATTATACAATCTACATATACATACATATTCAATATCCATTTACTAAAAGGATATGTATGTATGCATGCATCACAGGTTAATTGCTATCATAAATATTTAGAATTTATAAAATCTTGAGAAAAAACTGTTGGGTGACATTTTCAACACATATTGGTTTCTTTGGTATGTTGATAAATACATGAAAGTATTCATGTTAAAATGCTTCCTTCATTATATTTGCTTAAAAGATAATTATGGTAAATATTTAATGTATTTATTAAATACTATATATTTTTAATACTCAAAGCACTTTTTGCTTATTTTTCATCCATAATAGTGAATGGAAGATATAATTTTAGATGCTCATTTAATGTACTCATCTATATATTGAATTATGATTTAAATAAAATAGCATGGTGTTTAGATGGCATTTTCTAAATTGTATTTCTTTTGAATTGACACATCTATGTTTGATCACTCAGAAGAATACTGGGCTGTGACTGAAAACACAAGAATGCAAAATTTAAAATCAGCTATGAGAACACTGTTTATTGGTATAAACACAAAGAACGAAAACTTTTGGTCTAGTACTCTATACTAGCATTACAAGGTTTTTTTTTTTTTTCATTTTATTTAATACCATTCTTTATAAGTGAAAATTCATGCTAGAACTGAGAACTGTTAATTAAAGCTGCTAACTCAGATGTATATCTGTATTTGATGGTCAGGGTGTGGGAACATTGTGTTCCTTTGGAGGAAACCTAGAGCTTCATAATGCGTCAACACATTCTATCAAATTGTGTGTGTGTGTGTGTGTGTGTGTGTGTGTGTGTGTGTGTGTGTGTGTGCACGTACTTGTAAACAGACACAAGAATCCAATTTCAGGCACTTTTCTCAAATACCATTGACCTCATATTTTGTGACAATGTGTCTCATATTGTGTGAAGCTTACCAATGCATGCCACTGCTTTGCCTTTTAAGTGGGTGCTGGAGATCTGAACTCAGGCCTTCATGTCTATGAGGCAAACACTTTGTCAAGAACACCATCTCCAAAGTTCCCAAATAGGTTTTAATTTAAGACAGAAAATAAGAAGTAAAGGATAAAAGATCAAGGAGCAACTAGACAAGAGACCTAAAACCACAGTAGTTGAAATATTGGATGCTCAAGTGTGAAGGAAACAATTCCTTGTAGTAACCACCCAAATCAGTAACTTTTCAGAACCTGTGCATTCAGATCATTGCCCCATTGACTGAAAATAATGGAGCAGGGATCAGTGGAGCACATCACATGGCAGGTGGAAGACCACTGGTTTTTACTCACATTTTCACAAGACTCTTAACAACAATAAGTCCTGGACCTCTTTCATACTGAACAAATACATCAGAAAAGACATTTCCTTGACATTCTAAAGTAGGCAAAGTTGTCTGTGAAGGGCACATGTGCAGAACAATATAAATGATAGTGTTGTTGAAATGGTTGGAGATCACTAAACTGTCAAGCAGGGTTAGGCAGTTCCACTTCTCATGTCAACTACAGTCTAGCACTTGTTTGCACCAGCAATTTGTCAGAGCACAGTCATGCTTACTTATTTTCTAAGTGCTTCACCACTCTAAAGCAGTTGGTTGCTTTAAGACTTCTTATCTATCTAGTTACACAAAGATTTTGTCCATCTGCTCTAGAGAAAAAGGACAGGAATTTGGGTCAAATTTTCTCTGGATAAGGCAAAAATCTTATTATCTATTAGAAACTTGTCTCTAGAATTTATAAATAGTTGTTACACCTTGAAATTTTCTCAGCTGAAGGAAAAAAGGTGCCAGGGTATCACTTTTTTTTTTCTTACCATAAATGCTAAAGTGCACTTATATTCATTTCCTCAAATTAGGCCATTCGGTTGTTGCTAAAGTAGGTGAATGACCTTGGGCAACATCATTAGGTCTCAAACTTCATTGTATTTATATGGGAAAGGTAAAGCCTGTACTGTCTCCCATGGTTTAGTAAAGACAGTAACATTTTCATGTTCTTCATGTTTATTAAACACGCATCTAGTATATGACAGCTGCTTTGCTTCACACACATGTTTTATAGGATATATGTAATATAGGTTTGACTACAAATGTTAATTGGTTTTTAAAATATAGATTTTAGTATATGTTTATAAACTCATTGGTCATGTTGCAGTTTCAAGCCTCTGCTGTGCTTCATACATGTTAAACATGAACTAGTACTGAACTGTGTCTGCAGCCCCTCAGTTCCCATTATTAATAGAAAGAAGAAATGGGATTTTTATTGTTTTACTGACATGAATTTTATTTTTGGATTTTCTTGTTTGATTGAACTGATTTTTAAAGCCATCAGATGGACAAGGAATACATTTCAAGTGTATAGTGTGGTCATTTGATAGCATAGATGTGTAGTGAGGGTCACTGTTACGTGATTTCTACCCAGTGTTGCTCATACTGTCTATTACATTATAAAACTCACGTAACTGCTCACTTTTTGAAGAAAATGTGTGAAAATAGAGAGAATCATGCTAAATTAATGAGTCATATAATGACATTGCCTTATGTTATCTAAATTACCTGTGGAATCTAAATAATAATAATAATAATAATAATAATAATAATAACAATAATAAATTAGACAACAAGTCTAAAATAGCATTTATAAGGATATTGATCATAATTTTTTCATGGAGTTTAACCTTTATGTTCTAATATCTAATAACAAAAAATTAAAAAATATTGAATATTCATATTATAAACAGAACTAAAGGAATAAATATAAAATTATTTTTGGAAGGAATGAGTGAAAAATAATTGAATCCCTTTTAGCTACTATAAATTACTAGAATTGACAGTTACATGAGTGGCTTTAAGTAATTTTTAAATTTTTTTTATTATATTTGTGTTTTAATTTTACACATCAGCCATGGGTTCCCCTGTACTCCCCCCTCCCACCCCCACACCCACCTTCTCCCCATCCCCTCCCCTTCATTCCCATCTCCTCCAGTGCCAAAACTCCCCTGGGGATTCATTTATACCTGGTGGATTCAGTACAGGCTGGTCCAGTCCCCTCCTTCCAGGCTGAGCAAAGTGTCCCTGTGTAAGTCCAAGGTTCCAAACAGCCAGCTCATGCACTAAGGACAGGTGCTGGTCCCACAGCCTGGATGCATCCCAAACAGTTCAAGCTATTCAGTTGTCTCACTTATCCAGAGGGCCTGATCCAGCTGGGGGCTCCAGAAAAGACACAGGGATCGCCCAATGACAGAGAAATGGATGAGATCTACATGCACAACCTGGATGACAGTGGGAGTAATGAAGGGCAAGGTTTGAAGGAAAGAAAGCTTAGGGGAGCAGGAGATCCCAGCTGGATCAAGAACAGAAAGGGAGAACGAGGAATAACAGACCATGATAAATGATCCACATGAGAACAGGATTAGGCAGAGAGCTGGAGAGGTCCCCAGAAATCCACAATGATATATCCTCTGTAGACTGCTGGCAATGGTCGAGAGAAAGCCTGATCTGACCTAGTCTGGTGATCAGATGGCCAAACACCCAGCGGTCGTGCTGGAACTCTCATCCAATAACTGATGAAAGTGGATGCAGAGATCCTCAGCCAGTCCCCAGGTGGAGCTCCAGGAGTCCAGTTGTCAAGAAAGAGGAGGGACTGTTAAGAGCGTGAATTGTTGAGACCAAGACTGGAGAGGCACAGGGACAAATAGCCAAATGAATGGGAGCATATGAATTAGTAATTTTTAATTTTAAATTTGATATGCTTACAAACATATCTTAGAAACATAAATTTGTTCAAAATGGAAAACTTCACAGAAAATTCTAATGTTCTTAGACTCCCTGGACTATTTTTAGAAGTGAAAACTTGAAATATTTATTATAAAAAGAAAATTTCATAATTTATGTTTTAGAAATGACAGTGTGCCATCACAGATTAGTTATGTGGGTTTTGCATCATAGCTTAGAGATCTGTTTTAAAATATACATCACTGACTTTTATCTTTTCAGGTACTGGGTAATTGAGCCAAAGTCTCCATGCTGGTAACCATTCTTCCATAGAATTTCTCGCACCTGACCCTTAAATGTCATCCCTTTTAAATATATATTTTAGCACAACATTAAAATACTAGTGCCTTTCTCCTCTATACTTATAAGCAGTGATCTTGATACTTATATCTGAAAACATTTTTCAGTATTGCCTGTGAAATAAAAGAGGAAGAGATAGTTTATAAATGATAAAACTCTTTTTGCTTTACCTCGAATAACCTAGTCAAAGAGCCATTAGTGATGACCCTGAGTACAGATGGTAAGATGTTAAGGGAAGGGATGGGGTGGCCTTTTGGTTACACAGGTTACAGTTCAAGTGAAGTTAAAAAATCTGTCCCCAGCAGCTGAATAATAATACTCCATTGTGTAAATGTGCCATATTTTCTTTATCCATTCTTTGGCTGAGGGGCATCTAAGATGTTCCCAGGTTCTGGCTATTATGAATAAAGCCACTGTGAACACAGCTGAACAAATGTCCTTGTGGTATGATTGATTATCCTTTGGGTATATGTCCAAGATCTAATACTGGGAAGAGAGGCTGTCGCTAATGCTTTGGCTGGCTCTTAAGAACATACTGGGTTGGCTTGCCCAGCCTTAATACAAAAAGAGGTACTTAGTCTTACTGCAACTTGATATGCCATGCTTTGTCATTATCCATGGGAGGCCTGCCTCTTTCTGATCAGAAAAAGAGAAGTGGATGGAGGGGGCAGTACAGAGGGGAGGTGGGGTGAGGAAATGGGAGGAGAGGAGGAAGAAAAAAATGTGACCAGAGTATAAAATAAATAAACAGATTAAATTAAATTAAAAATATCTGTCCCCAGAGCAGCTTCAAGCTACAGTTGAGCACTTTTCAAAACCAGGTCATGTCCATATTCAGAAGCATGTCTTGTCTTGAGTCAGGTTGATGTGGAGGGCTGCAACTGCAATGTGTATCTCATGTTATCATGTATGAGACACAGCACAGGGTTAAATCTGCAGTATGACTACTGAGCTCATAAGCTAAAAATACCTCTGTGCTTTGGGGGAAGTTATTATCAGGAAAACATGAAATTAATAATATGAGAATATCTCAAGTTTTATGATAAATCAAAAAAGAGACATAAACCAAGCTCATGAGCTGTGAATGCAACAATGAACAGAGGGCTATGATCACACAGGTGTCTTGGTTGTCAATGCCAGGGCTTTTACCAAATGCACCTCTTGAAGGTAGGAACAGAATGAGGAAGTCAAAGCAAGAGCCTCAGTGGGAAGGTCTTTAACTATGGCGCCTGCTAGGGGTTAAAACAGGCAGGAATTGCATCTGTTTGTGTCTTAGGAAACTTGAGTTTACAGTGCCCAAAAGTTGAGTGGGATAGAAATTAGCTTTCTATTTTTTGGTATTTATTATTTTAAAACTATCTTGGTGTTAAAGATATTCATTTCGTTTCTTAGTTTAACTAAGTTAATTCACTCCACTTGAAGGTGTCTATCCTTGGCCATAAAGCATTGCAGAGAGTGAGCTGACAATCACAATTGTACTTACCTTTCCCATAAAGCTTCCTTTATATACAGGTAAGAAATCAGACTATGGAAACAATATTTGATAATCTGTAAAATGATGAAGTCACAGAAAATGTACACCTATTTTCTCTTAAGTCTT